>NC_028646.1:81007197-81116229 GCF_001406875.1 Solanum pennellii | reverse complement strand
CCCCCCCCTCCCGTTTTTTTTTTTGGGTATATTAGTAGTAAATGGACTCCACTACTTAACTGTGGAAGTGACCCCTAATTACAATATGACATGCACAGATGCCCTTTCCATGTTATATCTTCTTACAAGGAATCTAGAAAGTTTGAAGTTCAAATCCTAGTGGAGGAAAAAATTACACTTGGTGATTTGTTCCCATCTTTCCAAGCTTTGGTGGACAAAGTTATCTGTTACTGGTAGTAATGGAAGTTAGCAAACAGGAAACCAATAAATTAAAGCTTCTGGCTAGGATACCATGGTTATTAAAAAAAAGGTTCTGCCTCACTGGTTGCTGAGGCAATAAACCTATTCCATCCACATGAAGTAGGATACATAACTTTATCCTGCAATACATCAAGGCATATACACGGGAGAAGGAGGATTCTGAACATCAAACTCTACCTTTTTAGTGTTATCACAACCACATAATTTAATTAACAGAAACTCTCCCAGACTGCACAAAACATTAGAATTTTATTGCAAACAGGTAACTGTAATTATTAAAAAATATGATTGCATATAACCTCCTCCATGTTTCCCTAGAAAAGGTGTAATGCATAACTGTGTCTATGACTTGCTGCTTTATCCACCAGCTAAGGTAATGCTAGAACAATATCTTTCCCCGTGATATCTCGAACAAATTACTAGTCATAAGTCTAACGTGGAAATTGGAGATCAGAATTAAATACGAGGAAAATATTGTTCTGGATAAGCACCCAATGGTGTGGCTTTGTGGTCCATGGAGTTGGAGAACCATGAGGTCACATTTTGAAGTTCAAACAGAGGCAAAAATGCTAAATGATTTCCTTCCGTCAATGGTGTGCAGAGTTACTCAGTACCTAATGGAATACTCAAGGTGCACAAGTTAGCCGAGCACCCCTGTCAATAAGAAAAGAATAAATTATTGTTCCAGATAAAGGTAGATAGTTGGTACCTGTTTGAACCTACAACATGCCAAATATGGTGACAAACATGTAGAAATGCATCTGACCTCATACAAAAGCTCTTCGGCACTAAAAAGAATGATGTGCTGCAATGTAGTTTTCCCTAAAGTTGAAGCTAGCCTGCTTTTCCCTCTGTAATTAGAAGCGTAAGTTTAGAAAGTTTTGTTTTAACATATCATATATTTAGAATGTTACTTGTTTCATTGTCATTATAAATACTTTAAATTGTACTATGTTGCCACCATAGTAGAACCAGAGAAAATTTAATCCTTCTGTTTTCAGTTGATAATACTAGGAGAGTCTTGTTTGACTCTGTCACTTTCTCAATGTATTCCATGTCTAATTTACAGGAGAAGATGAGGGTTCAACAATCCAAGTTTTTAGCAAGCATTGATTCCAAAACAGATGTTGCCGCAGATGATTCTAAACATGGCAAAGACTTATGCGATTCAGATGGTAGACCTAGATCTGAAGAGGCTACTCCTGTTATCTGCTCTCTTTGCCGTGATCCAAATTCTAGAAGTCCTGTATCTTACCTAATTCTTCTTCAGGTAGGTGGCTCTATTTATGTGTTGCTATCAATTTCTTCTGCTTGGATATGACTGGTGATTTATCTGATTATATTGAACTTTAATTTATCCCCTGATAAGTGGAATAACAGTTATTTCATCTTGATTCCTGAAATAAGAAATCCAGGCTTCTCAGTTGCACCAACAGAGGTCCTCCTTCATGGGAACAAACTCGCCGCCCTGGGAAAGAGCCCACGTCTTGTGCCAAACATGTGCCAAACATTTCATCTGAAAGGAGCAATCTTTCAAGAAGTTCAGAAATTACTTCATCATCTTGTTTAATGCAATTAATCCAAAATAAAGTAAATGAGTTTGCTTTAGAAGGACAACCTAAGGAAGTGGAAGCATTTCTGGAATATATCAAGGAAAAATTCCCCTCAATGAAGAACATTCAACCCTCTTGCGCATCAAGCACTGTAAAGAAAAAGACATCCTCTTCCTTCGAGATGCTAGAAGAACACATGTACTCGTTGATTTGGGAAGAAATGGATGCTAATTCATGGAACTGGGATCTTTTAAAAAATGATAGGAAACTATCAGCTTTGGGTGATAATGGGAGTGCTGAGTCACTTCTGCTTGGAAGATACATTTCTGCTCTTTCAAGAGAATGTAGTCCTTCTGCATCAACGAATAGCCGCAAGGCACAATTGGAGTCAAGTATGCTGCTTCCAACATACAATGGATTTGGTCCATCAGATTGTGATGGAATATATCTTTCATCCTGTGGGCATGCTGTGCATCAGAGATGTCTTGACCGCTATTTATCTTCACTAAAGGAAAGGTATTAATTTCTTAACTCAAAAGAGGGTGCGTTGCCTTGAAGCTTTAGTTTTAATTCATTCCTTTTGTTTTTGTACTTCTGAGACCGTCTTGTTTGACCATTGAAGTGAATGTCTTAAGCCAATATCAATTTTTGTGAGTTGGTGGAATTCTCTTTTCTTTATAGTAGGGTTATTTTCTTTTACTGACCATGTATTTAGACTACTTTATTCTAGTTTTTCCTTCTCAAACTTAAATAGGTTTCTTGTGACTTCCTATTTGGATATGTTATTGTGTTCCATAGTAAGCCTTCCCTCCGATTCTGCAAATTTAGGGAAGTAACTGTCTCATATCATTTATGCAGATATACCAGACAAATTGTTTTCGAAGGGGGTCATATTGTAGATCCGGATCAGGTAAAAAACCTCCATTCTAGTTTTACTCTCTGCTTTCTGATGGAGTTGATACTAAATTATTTTGTCATTTTTGCTGTTTTTCAGGGGGAGTTTCTCTGTCCTGTATGCCGTGGACTTGCTAACTCAGTTCTGCCAGCATTACCTGCCGAAACAAAAAGGTCAACACCGTCTCTTTCAACTGGTCCATCAGATGCTGTAGGCCTTCCAACGCTTCATTTTCAAGAAGTTTTATTTCTCCTGCAAAGTGCAGCTGATGTTGCTGGAAGTAGAGAGATTTTACAGAGTCTTCCAGTGCAGCAATTCGGGCAGATGAGAGTAAATCTTGATTATGTGGTTCGGGTATTGTGTGAAATGTATTTTCCGGACAAGGATAAGATTTCAGAATCTGGTAGGCTTAGTCACTCTCTGATTTTGTTTGACACACTCAAGTACTCCCTTATATCGACAGAAATTGCTGCTCGATCTGGGAATACTTCTTTAGCTCCAAACTACAGCCTTGGTGCTCTGTACAAAGAACTCAAATCTACAAACTGTTTTATATTAGCCTTATTACTAAGCATTGTACAAAGCACACGGTCAAAGGACTCACTTACTGTCCTGTTGAGGTTAAGAGGAATTCAGCTGTTTGTGAAGTCTATATGCTCAGACATTTCTGCAGATGAGTATCCAGATAGTCCTATTGTTGGAGGTACGGTTCCTCCTCCATTAGTTGCTTTTGTGCTTCAATTATTTTGTTAATGATAAAACTTAAGATTCTGGAAACATGGATATAGTGGTAATCGATGTCAGGGGAATGTAGAAGCAGTTTATGATTGTTGGGGTGCTTTGCAGGTAATATGCAAGACATCTTGGAATTTTCTGAGACGGAATTACAGTACCCTGATATTCAGTTCTGGAAACGATGCTCTGATCCAGTTCTTGCACATGATGCTTTTTCATCATTAACGTGGGTGTTATATTGCCTCCCATGCCAATTTTTGTCGTGCGAGAAATCATTCCTGTGTCTTGTTCATCTTTTCTATGTTGTCACTATTACTCAGGTTACCACATATTTTCTTTGTTCAATCATTGTATCTACTACTAATTAGTGTGTTTTTGGTTGAAGGTGCTAAGTCATTGTTTTTTCTTTTCAGATTGTAATTACCTATAGTAGAAAGCGACAAAGTAGTTTATCTATGTCAGGATGTAGTGATTCTCTAGTTACTGACATCTATAGAATAATTGCGGAAAATGGAGTGGCTTACAAAGATTTTGATTCTAATCATATTGAAACACATGATGTCAAAGATGCAATCCGTAGCCTGAGTTTTCCTTATTTAAGAAGATGCGCATTGTTGTGGAAATTGGTTCGTTCTTCTGTATCAGCACCATTTAGTGGCGGCAGTAACATATTAGATGGATTACCATATTCAATGGGTGAAACAATGGAATGTGGGGGAAACATACCAGTTGAGTTCAATGAGATTGAAAAGTTGGAGAAGTTATTTAAGATTCCCCCACTTGATGATGTTATAAGTGATGAAACTGTACGTTTTGTGGTTCCAAGTTGGCTGCGTCGTTTCTCCAAGCAGTTTGAAGCTCGCATGTTGAATGGTGCTATGTATTCTAGCCCTGCAGTTCCATTTAAACTGATGCTTTTGCCTCATCTTTACCAGGACCTCCTACAGAGGTTGGTTATTTACATGCATAAGTATTGTATTTGACTTGTCTGCTATATTTGTAATAATATCCAATTTGTCTACTATCTTTGTATAACCATTGAATGTTTTTGGATACGTTGGTGCTACTTTAAGGTATATTAAACAAAATTGTCCAGACTGTGGAGTTGTTTTGGAGGAGCCGGCATTGTGCTTGTTGTGTGGTAGACTCTGCTCTCCGAATTGGAAGCCATGCTGCAGGTTCAAGTGCATCTTTTTTTCTTCTGATAGTCCTTTTAATTATGTCTGACATATTTGATTTCGCCAGGGAAAGTGGGTGCCAAACACATGCAATGGCATGTGGAGCGGGTACTGGGGTGTTCTTATTAATCAAAGTAAATGGCATTTGCTTTTTGCTCTTGTATTTGTCTTGATCTTTTTGATGCAATACCGTCTTTTAGGACAAGTAGAATGACTTTTACTTATCCTTTCACTACAGAAAACGACAGTGTTACTTCAAAGATCTGCTCGTCAGGCATCATGGCCTTCCCCATACTTAGATGCATTTGGTGAAGAGGTAAGTCAGTGCTTTAGCTATCTTTGCATGGTATGAAAAGGGTTTGGATTGCAGAAGATTTGTGTTTGGTTGACAACAATTTTGTTCGTAATTTTCTAAGAATATGAGAATGGGAAAAGCAGGTCGAAATCACTGAGAGTCTCAAGAACGTCCTTCCAAATTGGAGTCAATTCAATAAGGCACTGGAGTTGTTTTCCCTGTTTTGCTCCACAAACTGAAAGTAGAGTTGGAACTGGTCATAGATGGTTCCTCTTTGTAGGTATCTGCTGACAAATCATTTTTCATAATTGACCATAACACGTCTCCCCTCATCATCTCCTTTCCTTCCATCTTCAGCAATGCCAACCCCTCTGCCTTCCCTCTTGGCATTCTACTTCCTCTCCAACCCACAACCCTAAAATGCGACCCAACATCCATCTTCTTTTGTTATTTCTCTCTGTGTCGCCAATGAATATATCAACTTTTGTTTCGGGGTGGGGGATCTATCTTAGAGCAGAATAGCAAACTTCGCTTTATGTGTAGGTAGCCAGCCATATCTTGTTTCAAATTTCACTCGAAGGCCAAGGCAGTGGAGCAACAATTATTGTGCTATTACATTTTCTTCCAGCTTTTCCTTTTTGGTGTGATGCTAGATCTTAGGTATACGTGTTGTGAAGAATGAGAAAAGTGATTTTTTTTACAAGAAGATGGTTGGATACTCTCTAACACTCCAAACAAGTTCCCACAAACCCTATGGAAAAAACCAACAAAAAATTTGAAATGTAAAATTCTCTGTAAACTTGATATGTAAAAGGTTCTAATTGAGAATCCTTTGAATTCGGTGATTCTTGAAGCCCTAATTAGACCTCATAGTCGGTTGGATATGTATATTCTTTTTTTAATTGCTTCTAATTTGAAATTTGCTATAAAGTGGGCAGGCAATAAGGCAATCCAGTTTGTGTTTTGAATTCAATTTTGGAATTTGAATTGTGGGGTCATGTATTTATTTTGAATTATAGCTAAATCCTCAAATTGTTTTTGAAAGCCACCTAATGGCCATCTTGCTACCTTGATAATCAGTTCTGTAAGGTTTTATTTGTCAAGAAAGGTGTTTGGTGTGTGTGTTTCGAGGGGGGGGGGGTTCAATGATTCATTCCACCCCTTTGTATTTTTCTCACGAGCTAACAGTAGTTTACTTTTTTGTCACATACTTTTATATCATTATGCACACGTAAATTGTACAGTGAAAAATATATAATTATGTTACTTTTAAAAGAGTTTATACTTCCTAGAACAACAGTGAAGTTTAGTTTCTATTTTGAAGTTTGCCGGCTATTTTGAGCCCCCGAGTTCAAAATGTGAAACAATTACAATAGATGCTTTTATATAAGAAATGTTGCTTTTCAAAATAGCACAACATAGAAGTCAAAATGTGAAACAATTACAATAGGTGCTTTTATATAGATAAACATTGCTTTTAATAATAGCACAACGTAGAAGTTTAGTTTCTATTATGAAGTTTGCTGGCTATCTCGAACCCCCAAGCTCAAAATCTGAAATAACTAATATAGGTACCTTTTATTTGAGAATTGTTGCTAGATAAGGTTCTTTATATCCACAAATCGTCCTCTACTTTTTTTTATTTTGAATACTTATTTATAGTTTTATATTTTGAGTTAAGAAGTGAAGAAAATTGGCCCGGGTCAAGTTTATTTTAGGAATGTCGTTAAAGTTTCCAATTTGTGACAGTCCAACTTAATCTGTTTTGAAATGTTTCTTAGGATCTGATGGATAGTGGTTACTTTGCTTCTGCTTTGTATTTCCTTATTTTTGTGTGTCAAATTAATTTTTAATCCTTGTCGAGACTGGTGTGGTAGACATACATGCACAGTGCTATAGTCTTTGGTTATCCATTTAAATCTTAAAACTCTCTTTATACATGCAGGATTCTGGAATGAATCGTGGAAAGCCATTGTACCTAAATGAGGAACGCTATGCAGCCTTAACTCATATGGTATAGAAAAGAACTTTGCATAATTTACTGCTGCTGTGACTGAATATCTCTTATTGTGCTATTTGTTAGGTGGTATGATTAATGTCATTTGAGGTAAAAACAAGAGAAGGGGGTAAAGAGAAATGCTAATGATCTCTGGAGGAATAGAAAGTAGAGATTCTTCTTTCTCTGATTGTCTTGGGTTAAATGGAAAAATGCTGTTACAGGCATTGAAAAAAGTAGTATGGCTTACAAATCTAGGGTTAATGATATACTCCATGTGCATCTTTGAGCTTTGAAATGTCTTAAAGAGTGCAACCAGTGAGCCACTGCTTATGGTACCTCCTTGCTTAGACCGTTAAAGGCTCTTTTACCAATATATATATTATATGTCTATATATTCCATCGGTCCCATTTTATGTGATACTCTTTCCTTTTGTCATTTGTTCTAGTAAGAATGACACTTTCCTGTATTTAGAAACAATTTTTTGAAGCTTTACATTTTACCATTAGTGAAATAATTTATAGAAACAATTTAAATTGAAACTTTCACTTACTCTTAATGAAATGATTCATAGCCACATATATCTGTGACATGTTACATTACCAGTTCTCCAAACAAAATAATCCGTGACATGTTCTAGACCACAAGTTCCAAAAGTTCTTTCTTAAATTCCATGCACAGTCAAACACTATCACATAAGTTGGGATGGTGGGAGTATCATTTACTGAAAATTGAGCTGGTACGAGCCATTTTTTCCCTTTTGCAAAATTCATGGTTCCTTACTCAAACGTGCCTAAGCTAAGCTTATTGTAATTGCATGTCCTGCACTATGTTGTCTTCTTATAGCTTTTACTTTTCTTATTCCCCTTCATGGTATTAATTGTCTTCTTCTTTGATGTTAATTACTATCTTGATTATCTTTAAATAACAAGGAACTTTTGTTCCTGTCTTTTGAAATCTGAACGAGCATAACTATAGCTTTTAAATAAGGCGTTGTAATCTGAGAAACACAATTATCTTTATTACGTAGCTCTAGTCGTAGCAATTTGTTGATTTGCTTGAACGGACATTTTAGGTGGCTTCTCATGGACTAGATAGGAGTCCAAAGGTGCTTCATCAAACGAATATCGGCAATTTTTTCGTGCTTTAGCTCGACTTTATTCATAAGGTTTGGTAAAGGTTAGTTTAAGATTGCCAGATTCTCTATATATGTCATCACTTACTGACAGGTAGTTTATCTTTTTACCTTATTTGGACGCATGCAGGTTAACTAGGCCCATGGAATTCGTCTAAGATGATAAGAAAGTTATCAACTGTCCAGTCCCGAGTTTTGACTCAGACACAGCATGTTCAATGTTCCGCTATCTGCTATTATTCAATGTACACATTATTAAGGTTTGTCTGTAATTTCTTTGTTTTATTCTGATAATTTATTTTCTGGTTTAGATGAAGTGCAATGCAAATAGATCAGTTTCATTTGCTTGTCTTGGTGGCAGGGTTTTCCGGACAGTTCCTTTGTATGATTGTTCGTGATTAATGTTTCTTAAATTCCATGTTTAATTCAACTTTAATTTACTTTTCTTGATATTTCAGTTATGAGTTATCCCTGTGTCAATGAAGTGTCTGAGCTTGCTGATAAAACGTAAGATGAGTGTATTAACACCATATTTTAATGAAATGCCTAATATTTTTTAAAAATGGTTTCCAATCATTAAACTCCAGACTCGGCATCAAAATTCGGGGTGGAACCTCAAAATTTAAAATTGATCAATGAGATTTTACAATAAAAAATGCAATCTTGGGTAAGGATGGGTCTGGAGTTTGGACTTTCTGCATAGTAGGGACTTCTGGCAGCTCTTTTGAAAAATTCAGGTAATAGACCAACTAGGTTCTGAATACAGGGATATTCGGCATCCTCATCTGCTAGGTTAAAGTTGTACATGATTTTAGCAAGTACTTGTGTCAGATAGTGTTTGGCAGGAGTCCCTTTTTTGTGGTTTAGTTGGTTAGAATTTGTATGTCAATTCAAGGATAAGTATTTACTCTAGGAATTCTCAAAAGTATCATCTTTGCAGGGCAAAATGTTAGATCAATTGATTTGAAGAATAGTTTATGGTTGATGAAAGAACTGAATGTATATCCTTTTGAGGCTTTCAAATGATGACCAAAATATACATTAAAATCTATGCAAATAGCATTGTCCCTGCTTTGTTTGTACTGTTCCACGTGGTGGGACACAGTTTTTTAGATCTTTAAAATTTGCAATTCATATTCAAGTGACCTTTCTCAAAAAAAAAAAAAACTTGCAATTCATATTAGAATCTTAAGTTATCCAAAGAATTGACCTGTGGAATCTGATAGATGACTGGACAACTCTGCATGTCCTACTCCCCTTTCTAACGTAATGGTAAACATTTGAAGCGCATGAGGTATTTTATTTCTTTCCACTCCCCCAAACTACCCCCAGCTAAGTCAAAAGAATTCTAGCCTGTAGTTCTGTTATGTTAGTTACTAAAACAAGATGGCCAGAATCAGTTGAATTGATTCGGAGATACAAATGTTCTCTTATGCACTTTCCAGTCATATTTTCTGCTAATAATGTTGCTGATGAGAAGGTTCTTATTGCCATTGGCTCCCTTTGATTGTTCTCTTTTCTGCATCTCACAGGCTCCTGATCCACCCACTCATTAGTTTTTCCTGTCTTTGTTCTCCCCCCTCCTTTTTTTTTTTCAGAAGGAAAAGGGAAAAAAACACTTCCCTTTATGGTTCCGACGTTCTAGTATATAGAATCTTTTTGAATGGTTTTTACTAAAAGTATAAAACATCTCTTTGCAGATAAGTAGGCATTGACGTCTGTGGCGGAGAAGGATTTGCTTTTACCAGAATGGTACGTTTGTATTCCAGGAAGTTACTTTGGTGGTGGAGCGGCTGGTTTTTCGCACTTACTGTACAGACACTGTGAATAAAGTGTGTTTTGATATAGTTTTGATCCATCAAAATTGTCTCCTTAGAGGTGTAAATTATAGTCTAAGCAGGCATATGATAATATGATACCCTCACCCTCACCCCCACCAAACACACAAAAACACAGTTTACTCTGGAGATATAAGTTGAGATCTTATCAACAATATATTGAAGAGCACCAAGGCTTTTGAGTTGCACTTAAATATTATCTAAGCTTACTTTTGCACTGCTCCTAACCGTTCCGTCTAGTTTATCCGCCTTCGAATTTCTGGAATTCTTAAATTTTTTGTGCAAAAATCAATGAGAGAACTAGAATTTAGAACAGAAAGATGTATCATAGTTAAATATATGGGCGTGCAAAAATTGAATCAAAAAAAATATTAAATTATTTGGTTATCGATTTGGTATTGATTTTTAGTATTGGGATATTGAATAAATCATTATCCCATTAAGACGATTGTAAGTCACAATTATATCAGTACTCTACAGTATGCTTCTACTTTACATGAAAAATTTCATATTATGTTTTGGTTGTAATATGTAATTGTAGCCTTCTTACTACTTCTACTCTTATTGACGTAATTTTTCATTATATTTTCTTGTTTCACTATATCAAAGCATTTACAGGTGATTTGGTTGTTTCACTGTATCGTGCCTAATTGTTAGAGAAGTACAAAATCATATATTTATTTTACGAGGCATTTTCTTATTGGATAAATCAAAAATTGAACCGTTAATGACCAATCCTATAAAGAATATCTTTTGATTTGTTATTGATTTAGCGTATACGCCCACCAAGATTATCAGATATATCATAATTGAATTATATATGCCTAGACAAAAATCATAAACGCCCACCGTGGGGCTCGAACCCACGACCACAAGGTTAAGAGCCTTGCGCTCTACCAACTGAGCTAGACGGGCTTGTGTTTAACTGATTTTACAATATATATGTCACCAGTCACACAATTACAGGTTATCCTCATCTTCATAGCTATACACATTTTTCATTCTCCTCACTTTAAATAGCATTTAAATACTTTGTGTTGTGTCCATAGAGTTTAAAAATAAATAAATCATAGATTACAAATACTGTTCACTTAACTTGAGAATCCTTTTGTAAATCTTCCCACTAACATTTCTTGAAATAGAGCACAAAATACAGATCTTCACTTGAACAGGATATCTTACATCTATTAGTACTTCCAATGGAACATAACGACAAGAGGGAGTTGCTTGGATGATAAGCATTCTCCACTTCTCGATTATAGTTATACTACAGAAAACTCAACTGCATCTTCTTATATATGCGCCGAGCTTAATCTACTAAATCTATACAGTTTAGAACAATTTTGTTACGAAATATTTACTCATCACTAGTTTTTTGCCTATACTCTATCAACTGAGAGAACTGGCTGAACAATTTCTATGAAGAAGAAAAGAAATGTAATGCACCTACCTGAGAAGGACTAATAAACGTCGATGAATATTAGCTCGTCTAAAAGATCATCGAATATGAGTTCTTCGAGCTCCAATCCAACACACTCTGCATCAAATTGCAGGTTCATCCAATTGTCCCTTTTATCCAGATCACGGCTCGCAGCATCATCAAGTAATGATTGATCATTCTCCAGTTTGTAGCTGAGCCACCAGCTTACATCTTTCCATACCTCTTCAAGCAGATAGTATCCAACATGTAGCATTGGATGTATATAAGAACGAGACGTTAAGGCCTTTGGCCAGTATAACGATGATCTCTCGTAAAGTTGTAGTAAGACCTCATTGATCAAATCAAATAGAAGAAGTTGATCATAGTTCCCGCTTTCTTCAGAGTATCCTGAACATTCGGGTTGATGAAGAAAAGACCCTCCAAGTTCTTCAAATACTGAAAGGTTCATAAATTCATTTCCACTAAAGCCTGATAGGTTCAGTACATCTTTTACATAATTGAATTCAGCTTTGTTTTTTTCATCCACCTGAATTTGCAATAGACTTGTTGTCTGTTCAGCGTCTAATATTTCTTCTTCATTGGAATCAAATGCATTTTCCGCTATACCTGAGGAAACATTCAGTTAGTTAGCCAAAAAATAAAAACATCACAGCAGAAATTTAGAAGTTCTGGTTTTCGTTCTTATATGCTTGCAGCGAATATGATCACCTATATCTATAATATGCACCACCAGAGGCGGACCCAAGATTTGAAGACTACGGGAGCATCATTATCTTTAACATAAATGCCAACAAATTTTTCAGAGACGACTAAGGGATAATACCATGTTGGGGTCATTGATAGCCTGAGCAGTGATGAAAACACAAGTATATAGGTCAAATATGATTTCTACGCTAATAATTAAACTTTTAACACAAAATGAAACAATTGAGAGAGATAGCTCAGTGGTTAAGGTTGTGTAACATGTATGGAGAATGGGAGAAGAATATAAGATTGCCTCAAAATAATACCTTCAATCGCGGAGAGATCTGCTGGAATGGTACTAGCTTCTTGAATTATCATATCAGGCAAAGTAGTCGAAATCGGTTTATCCAAAGTGGAGTTAGTAGATAAATTGTCATCCATATTGTATTCAACTGGAAAAGAGTTCTCCTCTGCCTTTAAGCCACCAATGTCATCGGAATTCTCGCTAACATCAAGAGAATTTTCTAGAATCTTTGAGTCTGAACATGAATCTTGTTGAGTTTTCTTTTCTGAACCTAAAGGAATATCCAGGGACTTTTGTTCATTGGACCTGGTAGCCCCTGAATATAAGTTGCTGCTAGATGCAGTCGAAGCAGCTGTATCGAGTGTTTCTGAATAGCTAGCTTCGGGAGTGTCCTCAATTCGGAAAGAAGAGTAATGCCTAAGATCAGGTAAGGAAAGAATCCTCTCCAGGGCTATAGGCCTACTTCTAGCTGGTGAAGGTGATCTAGATGCTCTCAAACTCGACCTTTCGGAGCTGTTCTGTTTTTCATCCCTACTAAAGCAGGTTTCAAGTAATCTACTGTAACTGTCTAACGAGTCATTGAGCGATGACGTTCTTTTAAAGGATTTCATCTGACTCTTGCTAAATGGAGAATGACAGCGAGAAGTGTTACCAGTACTTTCTGAAAATGATCCGTCACTTCCATCTGGTTTAACATTCTTCAATGACATACGACCGTGTGGAACCTTATGAAGGACAGCATCCATAGCAATCCGATGCTTCTCCTTACGGCTTTCCTTGAGAGCATGTGTTATTTTCTCCTTCAAATTCCTGAAACGTGCAAGGACAAGTTTACTATTGTGGCGCTTGTGTTTGAGTGCAGCTGGTGAACTTGGAGGGAGCTTATCAAATGATTCAAGTCTTGTCAGTACACCTTTTGCGACTTCCTCCTCGTTCCTCGCTACTAAATGTCTATTCAACTTTTCTGCAGATTCAAATCCAGCAGACCCCAAGAGTTTACCTCTAATTTGTGACTTATCTTGGCTGCTCTTATCATTGCTTGACCTGGCAGCAATTTTTTCAAGTGACAGACGCGAAGGAAATGACACGGACTTGGTTAAGCCTTTGGATGCACGTGTACCGTGTAACTGACGTGCTAATGAAGAATTCGGGTCCTGTAATATTTTGAGGAACAACTCCTCTCTCATGTTTAGTAAATCAAGAGCATCCAAGAATAGCTTCGACTCTTCAACTGACACATTTTTAGTCTGCTCCCTAAGATAAAGTGACTGTGTACGACGAAAACTGAAGTTTGTACTTGGTTGTTTCCCATTCTTTTTCGTATCACATTGCTTTAAGTGATTCATATCAAGCATAGAAGCACATAACTCACATTTCTTGTTGTTGGTAACAGCATCCTTTCTCTTCTCCGGCAGGGGTGGATCTAACAAACTAGCAACGGGCGAATTCTTATTCTGAGGCTGCTGCAATATCTCATCATTTAGACGAATTTTCGGAGAATGCTCTACATTGGCAGGGCCTAGATAACGAATAGGAGCAGTTTGTTCCAGCGGCATTGTCATAGGACAGGACAAAGTTCGGCGATGTTGGACCCTTTTACTAGATAGTAGCTCTTTTGTGATCAAAGTTTTTAAACGAGATTTTATTGAACTTTTTTGCTGCGTGGCTACTGTTTTGGCTTCTGCTTTCAGTACAACCTGAATTAATGAATTTGTTAGCATATACAGTTATGTGCAAAACACATGTTGTCTCTTTGCACATATGTATCAGAAGAAACAACGACAAAACAGAAGCGGAAGAAGAACAAGAGGCATGCATGAAGCAGGTTACTTACAGGGAAATCTTCCGATTTGACATTTATTTTTTCTGGAGTGTTAGAAGAATCAGTTGCAGTTGCATTACTCCCACGATCTCCTGCCGCTGAAAAAAATGACACAGTATATCACACCTTGTTTTCTACTCACTTGTTTCAACTGTCAAATCATGTTAGTAGCCAAGGACTAACTAAAAGGAGTGGCGTATAGCATGACTGGACATCCTTCATCGGAAAATTGTATCGAGTATGTAAGTCAAGATTTACTTCTTGTACATATATTTAAACCTTGAATACCCTTAGCAAAATTCCTGGTGCCACTGAATAAAATGATAAGTTGGATATGGACAATTCTACTTCACAATAAATAGGTTTAAGCCTCTCTTATAAAAAATGAAAATATGATCATTTTTATATCTACGACAACATACACAATATAATCCCACAAGTGAGATCTGGGAAGGATAGGATATACGCAGACCTTACCCCTACCTTTGTGGGATACAGAGTCTGTTTCCGATCATTTCTATATGTAGTTAAAGGAAAATATTCTACCAACAACTAATGCTTTTCTTACCAACAATATGCTTTGTACCGCCCTGCTTTATATACGGGAGGCGTTTCCTGACTTGATGCCACCGATGTTGTTGATTTAAATGATGAAGTATCCCAAACATGCATCCTGGAGGATTACATTCTCGTCGACTTCTCAAACCCTTCCCCATTGTGTTACAATATACTCTTTGTGAACCAGCTACAGATACTACCTAATTAATTTAGAGTTTTGCAGCATCCTACACCTGATACATGTGAATTATACCGGATTAGCTAAAACTGATGGATCAACAAGGTGCTAACAGAACACAATAAAAAATAAAAGGGAGTGTAAGAGTTCATGCGCGAGACCTTACCCCTACCTCGTGGAGTAGAGAGGTGGTTTCCGAAGGACCAAAAAAATCATTAAAGGAGCATATGAATAACTTCAAGAAACACTGTAACATTACTAACAACTTCTAATTGTCCTTCATTCTCTGTTACTACCGTTTGTTATTTCGCTATTGCTAATACTAGTATACGTACCCACGCAATGAGCGGATATATTAAAGATTTATTTTTAATCATTTTAAATTCTGATACTTTACTTTTGGCATGCTCTTTTTCTTATTGCTCTAATATGAGATACTTAAACCGAGAGTCTTTCAGAGATAATATTTCTACCTTCACGAGGTAGGAATAACATCTGCATATACTCTATCCTTTTTAGACCATATTTATGGGTTTTCGCTCAATTTGTTATTGTTGTATTACTTTACTATCTATATTACACTTTGTACAATCATCATATGTCAACTATTTTTCCACACCAAACCAAATACTGAAGAAAAAAAAATCCAAAGAATAATCTATTTCTTAATAGAAACATTTTCCCTCAAAAATATATTTTACTTAAAAGAAACCACCCGTCAGGGGCGGATCCAGTATTTAATCTCTGGGTTCAAGTTTGAACCCATTATATTCCACATAGGAAGTTTTAGGTTCAGATTAACCCGATCCTCCTCGTAAACCGTGATGGACGTCTAATGGGATCTAACTAAGTAAACTTTCAAAAAAAAATTTGTTTCTGGGTAATCAATTTTGAGATCCATCACAATAAAATATCTTCAGAAAAATTGGAAAAAATTAAATTAAATACTGAATATATGTCATCCTCGTACCTTCATAATATGCCTAGCAATAGCAGAAATGTCAATATCTGAAGAAACAAAAAATAGAAAAAGCGATAGAGAAATTACTAATTTCATCTGTTTTTGATGAGTGGAAAATAATGAACTTTTTCGCTCTTAGTTTTGGCGCCATTTGTATGCCAACCGTTCTCCGTTTCTCCCTCTTATGTACGAACCGCTTATAGAAAATAATTTTTTTTACTTTTTAAAATAAGAATAGGTTTTTTATTTTTCAAATTTAATTTATAAGATTACAATTAATATATTATTATCATTAAATACTTTGAAAAAGATAGATTTTTTCGTAAATCTTATATTTTTAATTCATTCACTTTGTAATTAATAAGGGTAAGAATTTTATTATACCCTCATTTAATTATTTTGAAAAAGATAGGTTTTCTTAAAAATATTAAAATTTTAATTTATCCACTTTATAATTAATAGGAGTAAAATATTTAATTCATTATGCTAATAAATTATTTTTTAGATATATCAATTCAGAGGTGGACAAATAATTAGAGACGGATAAATTATTTCTTTAAAAGAAAGAAATAAAGACATGAAATACATGCTTGAATTGGTTAAAAAATTGTCTAGAAAATAATAATCAGGTAAATAGAACCTTACAATAATCATAGTAAAGTGTTACAATTTTTATTAATCATCTAATTCCTCCTTTTAAATATAAATTCAAAGTCAGTTTGCCAAATCTTCTGAAGAAGAACGTCTTCCTATAACTGACCTGGAGGATCAGATTACCAATACAAATGTGGAGAGCAAGGACAAAGTTCGCAAGAGAAAGAAAGCTAAGGATAGGGTTCATAATATATTCTTATTTTCCCTTGCACAACTTAAAATTTGACTTGTTGCTTCTCTCATTCTATTAGCTTGTGTGCAAATTGTGATCCTTAAGCTCTGAACCAAAGCTTTTTTCTTTCTCTACGCTAGATGGCTGGACATATATTCGAAATAAGAGGTTTTTTTTTTTTGTGTAAGTGTGATATTATTTCTTATAAGTATTACTTCTGCATTTAACGGTTGCTGTGTGCATAGTCGTCTCTTAACTTTGAGTTGAAAAAGATTGAGTGACGCAAATGAATGTATTATGTTGTAAGTGAATTGTTTTGCCTGTTGTTCCTCTAAATTGATCAAGTCGTACCACATTTACTTATATATAATATGTTTCATGGATGTTATTGCCATCATGCATGTTTAGCTGAACGCGTTCCTGAATGACTCTATGGTTTATGCCTTCCCTTCTACAGGGTCCAAATCCACTTTCAGTACTCAAGAAGAAAAAGAAGCCTGTGGTTACAAATGACAAGAAGTTAAATAATGGTGAGGGAAGTGTGAAAAGGAAGAGGAGAAGGAAGAGAAGGAAGACGTCACACAAAGAAGATGTTGTTGAAGGCATCCACCAGTAAAAGGAAAAGAGGGAAAATGGGTTGCTTTTCTTGATTCTCTATGTTACTTGTGAAGTTTTTTTTTGGACATTTTTGTTGGTGAAAACTGAAAAAGCCATAGATTAGATGGTTGGTTGACTTGCTTTGTAGGTTCTCTGTCTTTACTAGTGGCAGCATAGATTACAAGCAACCAAAAGACTGAAGAATTAAACAGGGGATCAAGTAGTTAATCAAATCGAAAGATTGTTCATGGCTTCAATTAGTTACAACTTCATCTGTTGGATTTTTGTCCGTCTGTGTTGCTAGAGTCTCTCTAATTAAGCAAGGCATATTTAGGAAATGCTTACGGCTTTAATTAATACAAGGCCTTCAAAGCAAATGCTAATCATGAAAAATAAGCTCCTAATGCTCCAATTCTTTTATACCTTTCTCTAAGTCTTTTATTTCTCTCATCAAACTACTCGCGCATAATCCTATTGAGCTCAAACAGAGAATCATCTTTCTAGTAACTTCTTCTTTGCTTCCAATGGATGTCATGCTATCAATAACCTCCTTTGAGTGCTCAAGAAAATCACTTGAAGCTTTCCATTCCTTATTGCTCGTTGTGACTTTCCCTCCTCGAGGTCCTAAACAATTTTATGATCTTCTGGTTGATCTTGGAAAGCTCTTGACATTCTGGTAGAAATAGTTGTCTCGATACATTTCATTGATCGCTTCATTGGGAATCTGTCTGCCTTTGTCCAAGTGTTCCTGGATCTTGTTTCTATCAGCATCACAACTATCTAATGCTTGTGTGAGGGATTCTATACTGTAGGCCATGAAATACAGTAAGTGCACGACGTTTGATAGTGATCGTTGAAGCTTTTGGTAGCATGAAACAGGCAAAGGTGTTTTAAGGTGTAAAACAGAAACTAGGTTCCAACTCTGCATCTACTATGAACAACTGTAACTTCTCTACTTGAGAATTCAATTGTCTTTGCTTCTTCATAAAGCCATTGATCTGCCCTGAGTCCAAGCCAATTTGTTTAGTACAACTTTTAAGTGTTCCCAAAGCACAGAAAAAGATGATTTTTTCGCGATTGTTGCTGCTCGTGTTGGTTGCATAACAAGCTCTATGATGATGAAACATGATAATCCAATTAAGGCCTCGGTAAGTCTAGCAATAGCAAATTCACCCGGGGGACCATAACGTTTTCTGCCTAGAATCAGTAATGCTCCAATAACAGCTGCATCTTCTCCTGCTGTAGAGTACATTTTACTGTGCCTTCAAAATTTACGCTATTCTCCTGTAATTTTGAAAAACAGTGCAGCCATAAACTGATCCTAGAGCTATTACTTGCAATCGTAAAAATTGCTATTTTCCCGGCAAAGCTGATGGCTGTTGTAAGCCCTGACCAATATCCATTCTGTTTGTTAAATTGCAGACCAAGTAGTACAGCCAAACCTAACGAAATTGAGCACTTGCACGCGAATAGTAGGCTTTCGTGGTCTATTATATTAGTCCAATTTTTGAGCTAGCTTTGTCACAAATTCCTTTTGAATCCTTGTATTTATACACATTTTTATACAAGAGAAGAAGAAAACTGCTGGTTGATCTAGGCTTGTCAGGGAAATTTACTCGGGGGACAAACTCATTCTCGAATACTCCTTCTTTTTCTTTAGCTATCATTGAATGTGTTCGCAAAAGACAACGAGCTTGCTCCATTTTTAGACCGAGTAGCTGTAGCACGCGATGTGAGAAGACGCCTATGAGCTTTTCATCGATAATTGTAGTTTGGAAACAAGGAGGAGAAGTTAAAGCAATTTCCATTCCTTTCGTTGGACTTGCAATGTCATGCAAACCATTTCCAGGATCAGTGAAACAGGGAACTATGAATCTTAGCCAAGGTTTTTCCCATCGTAAAACTTCCCTGTTCATGTACAAAAGGATATTTAGGTAACTGAACTAGGAAAAGAATACAAATACTTACCTACATATACCAATTTATAGAATTCACCCCTCAAAAAAAGCTACATTGTATATAATAGTATGGTTTTGACCGGCTAACTAATTGCACTTATAGTGTGAAAATTTTTTACGCTGTTACATAATTAATCGTACCTCTAAGAGTTTTATGCTCTGAAGAAGCTTGGTTCCTGTTTGGGAAATTGGTTTGGCTTGTGATAGGATCTCCATAGCTATTTGTTCATTTGGAGAATGGAGGGCTTTGATGTAAAGATTCAATCTCTCTGAAGCATTTTCAGCATACATACCATATAGTTTCCTCACCTGTTAGCAATTGTATCAATTGTTAGTGTTTCTTTTCCATCACTTTATGTTATTATTAGTGTTTAGTAATTAATATCTTAATAAACTGATTCGAAAAATTCAGACAATTCATAGCATGTTTATTGTCAGAGACTAGAAGTAGATGCTAAGAATAAAATTTTGACAAATGTATTAATAAAAATTCTGAACCCAGATGAGATTAAAAACTTTAATCCGCGTTACAAAATCATCGTATTCCTTAATGTTACTATATGAAAGGTTAATACTCAATTGAATAATGGGCAAAAGGGAAAGGTGAAGGTGAAGAATTTAAGTGGCACTCGGACTTGATCCCTTTCATCTTGCATGAGAAAAACAGATTGGATTTTTCTTTATATAATTTTCAAAAGTTGTTGATATATAATTTTGTATATCAGTTGCCAAAGCTGTGATGAAATAAGTATCAAACAAGGGCTATAAAGATGTAAAATTTATTAAGCCAAGACTACATTCAATTACAATTAGGATTTGTATATTCAATTTGTATTCAATTACAATTAGGATTCTTGGAGGCTATTTAATATAAAACCCTAGTTATTTTAGAGAATAATCAAAGCTAATTCACGTCAAGGTAAGAAGCTTAAAAAACTAATAAATTCTACTTCTCCAGCGATTAACATATTATGATTTCATAATTTTTGTTTTCTTGCCTGCGGACAGATGAGGGTGAAAAAACAGAAGCGGCATAGGAGAGCTGTGACGTTTTACAAAGCTTGTTTTGGATTTAGAGAGCCGTTTAAAATCTTCTGTGATGGAACATTTGTGAATCATGTCGTTAATAATGGCATAACACCTGATACTGCATTGCAAAATATTCTTGGCGCCAGAGTTAAACTTTTTGTAACCAGGTTCTATTTCAACAGCTCCATTTGTTTGCACACAAGCTAAATATGTAAAACTGTTTGGTCACTTCCTCTCCTCTTTACTTGCAGATGCGTTCTTGCGGAGTTGAAGAGCATTGATAAATTCGAAGCACTGAATGCAGCTAAAAATCTTTGTATTGTTGCACGGTTAGCCATTTGTTCTCTTCTTCTTATTGCTGGCTTGTGTATATTCTTTTTGAGTTATGCCACATCTTACTCTGTTGCAGATGCCGCCATGACAGGCCGAAAAGTGCTGAATATTGCATAACCGAGGTTATTGGGGAGAACAATCCTGAACACTTTTTTGTTGCTACTCAAGATGCTGATTTGCGTGCAAGTCTTCAAAAGGTATCTGGACTTACTTTCCTCGATTTATAATATCAGTCATATCACCAATATGTATATTGTGGGACTAAGATGATAAAACTGTAAAATATTTTATGTACATCTTATTTGTATCTCTAACTCTTATAGCTTGTTTGGACAAGCTCCTCGGGAGTCAAAATTGCGTGCATGCGTATTTCAGAGTTACCGGAAGAAAAAATAGCTAGCAGTATAAGCTGAAAACAGTAGCTTTTTCCGAAAAACACTTCTGAAACCACAGCCAAGCATAAATTGCTGTTCTAATATTTACAGAAGTTCTTTTCAATTTGATTAACTAAAGCACAAACTGCTACTCTCCAAAGTTACTTATTCAAAAAGCACTCAAAAACTTTACTTTATTAAGTACTCCAACGACATTTAGGAGAACAATTTATTATGTATATGCCAACTGGCTTGTCTCCTGTTTTTTCTGACCTTTGTTTCCCCTGGATAGATACCTGGTGTACCCGTAATTTTTGCTCTGAGGAATGCATTATTTCTCGAACAACCTTCATCATTTCAACGTCAGTTTGCCAAATCTTCTGAAGAAGAACGTCTTCATATGACTGACCTGGAGTACAATATGCTTAAACAAATGGAAAAGAGGAGATTGTCCGATGGCAATTCTTCCGTTGCATCAGAGGAAAAGATAGATGATGTTTCACAGGCTCAGATTATCAAGAAAAATAAAAGTGATGTCAAGGATAAAGTTCGCTTCAAGAGAAAGAAAGCTAAGGTTAGGGTTCATAATATACTTCTTATTTTTCCCTTGCACAACTTAATTAAAATTTAACTTGTTGCTTCTCTCATTCTATTAGCTTGTGTGCAAATTGTGATCCTTAAGCTCTGAATTACCAAAGGTTTTTTCTTTCTCTACGCTAGATGGCTGGACATATATTCGAAATAACAGGTTATATTTTTTTGTATAAGTTTATAAGTAAGTATAATTCTGCATTTAACGGTTGCTGTGTACATAGCAATCTCTATCCGCTAATTCATCTCTTTGTTTAGCTGAACACATTCCTGAATGACTCTATGGTTTATGCCTTCCCTTCTACAGGGTCCAAATCCACTCTCAGTACTCAAGAAGAAAAAGAAGCCCGTGGTTACAAATGATAAGCAGTTAAATAATGACGAGGGAAGCGTGAAAAAGAAGAGGAAAAGGAAGAGAAGGAAGACGTCACACAAAGAAGATGTTGTTGTTGAAGGCATCCACCAGTAAATCTTAGTGAAATGCTCATGCTGATGCTGTATCGTAATGAGATAATTTTCTCTAGAGAGCACCATATAACTGAAGACATAAGAATTATTTTAATTGCTTTAGTTAGAGTTTACATGATCTACTGTTTTTCTCTTACAACTTCCAAGAATTGATGACAATGGTTGATTTTAAATGCATCAAGAGTTTCTTTATTCTCAACTAAATACATTGCTTGTGTTGGTCTACACTGGTATATTTATTCCGCAACTCTGCCCACCAAAGCTTAGGCAACAATTAGAAAAGAACCTAATTGGGAGTGTTTTCTCTTGAACTAAATCCATTTCTTATCTTGGTCTACGTATGATAATTACGACACTACAATAAAAAATAATTATTAGCTGCAATTAATTCTCAATTGCCGCTAAATATGTATTTTTAGCAGCAATTGTCATTTTGTATATGTCTCTAAAGCCTTTAGCGATATTGGTTCTAATGGCACTTAATTAATGCCAGTAAAGGCTTTAGCACTCTTTATTAATGTCAATATTTAATGCCGTTAAAAATTATTTTTGTTGTAGCGCGAGTTTGTTCCCACCATCACATGAACCAGACACCTCTGCCCACCAAATCTTGTGTTGTTGCCACTCAGTGATGAAAGTTGGAATTACATTACTGTTTACCTTTTTGTACTTCAACGAGGAAAGTTTTTTAATCTCATTTTCAAAACTCAAATACGAGATGTCTAGTTAAAGGTGGAAGGCCCTTTTGATTCTATCTCATCTTGTTTTCATGTTGGCTAGTTGTTACAAATAAGTTAACCGGCCACTATTACAAATATAACTTAATTCGATATTATATGTTGTTGTTGGTACGCACAACTTAAACTTATATGACATTCTCTTTCATGTTATATAAAACACGAGAAATTAGGCACTAAACAATCATTTCGATGAAAGCACAATTGTTGACATAGATTTAATTTTTTTTTAAAATTGTATAAGAAAAAATTGTGGTCACAAACTTGTTCAATAAAATAATGCAGTTGTGATTAAGACGTGACCTATTAATCATCATTATTATTAGAGCAACTTTCATATATAATAAACACAAAAATTATATTTGTGTGTTATACCTATAGTTTGCATAATCACTCTATACCAAACATAAATATGTACATTTCGCTATACATATACAAAAAAAAATAGTTGTATATAATATGTTTCTGTTTCGGTATATATGTACAAAAGATCAATTGAATAATCTGTGTTGTATAAAGAGAGAAAGAGAGAAAGGAAAAGGAACTGGGCATGTGTTTATACAATTTTTTTTCGCTTCATACAAACATAAACACAATTTACACATTACTATTTGTATAAGCGAGAGGCGAGGGAGAGACTGACAAGTGATAACTTATCCCACCATTTATATGGGATAACGTATCTCATATAAATGGTGGGATAAGTTATCCCAGGATAACTAACCTCAGGATAGTTTATCCTGAAATAACTAGTTCCCAACTAAACAGCCTCTTAAAGGTATTGGTTGGTTTGATTAGGGCGTTTCTTAATAAATAACTTTTACTTATGAGTTTTGTGACACAACAGTCGATAATATATTAATCATCTTGATATATGGAGAAAGAAAAAGAAAAATATAGAGGAGCAAAGGAGAAAGAGGGGGAATAATTTAGGATTAAGGGCAAAATAAAATGGGTCATAGTATATTTTTAATGGATCGTATTAAGTGGATGGATCACTAAATGATTTAAATGGTATATTTTTAAAATTTTATTTTTCATACAAACAATTAATATCGACAAATTTTAATTATAAAAACAATATAATAGATTGAGTGACATTTGAGAAAAGAGGGAATAATTGAGTGACTTTCTGAGAGAAGTGCATAGTTAAGTGACTTTTAAGTGACTTTATGAGAGAGTTGAGTGACCATCCGAGGTATAACTCAAAAAAATACTGAAAGATACTTAATCATAGTACCAATAATTTATGCAGTAGCTTATAAATGAGGGATATAACAAAGCAATTGACTATAATTTAAGTGAAAATTTTGCTTGTACTGTATCTGTGTTTCTGCTAAATTTTAGAAAGTACTCCCTTTGTTATTTTTACTAGTCCATTATATTAAAAAAAATATATGTCCAATTTTAAAAAATTAAATTATTTCATATGTATTTTACTCTCAGTACTATTAGAATTCATATGAGCGACTTACAAGAATTAGGAGTGATGTAATAAAGTGTTATTTTATTTATTGATTCTTAAGAGATGCGTCGTACAGATTGTTAAACATAAACAAATAAACATGAACGAATCGATTATTTAACAAAGGATACAGGTCAATGCAAAAGGAAAATAAAAAGTTGGAAACTGGAATTTGAGAGATAATCAAGAGAGAAAAAAAAGGTGAAAATTTGAAGAAAAAAAAAAAATCATGAGAACTCATATTTGAGCATAAAGCATTGGATTCCCTAGAGCCTTTGAAACTGAGTTCACCTAAAAGCTTGAAATGCCAAATTTTTTAGAGTCAAATCATGACATATATAGAATACCTTGGTGAGTTTGGATTTGTTCACTAAATACTCTTTTCGATTTGTTGATTTCGACTTGACATGATATTTAAGGAATACAATTTTTTTTTTAAATTTTATGATTTTAAATTAAAGAAATATAGAATATATAAAAATATTTTTTAATATTATAATTTATGTAAAAAGTTAAAATTAAAAAGTTACCAAAAATGAAAAAAGAAACAATTCTTTTTTTTTTGTAAGATTAAAAATGAAAGTAAGACCAAAAAGAAAGGGAGTAAGTAACACATAATTTTCATTTCTTTGAACATGATGACTGTTTGTTTGATTATTTTTGTGTCTATCAAATAAAGTTATAAAAGAAAAAGGTTAGCTCATGATACAAATCCAATATCACTACAATACAAATAATTTTTAACGATAATAATAGACACATTAATAAATAGTGTTAAAGTCTTTATCGACGTTAATTAAGTGTCATTAGATTCAATCTCGTTAAATTTTTAGAAATATACACAATGAGTATTATTTGTAGCTATATATATATATATATATATATACAAAAAATAGAAATTAAACTATTATTGTTAATTAATTGTCTCTAAAAATCATAAAAGTGTATATTGAAGTGCCATACCTATATATAGTCTATAAAGTTGTTGTCAGTAGGAGTTCACGAATTTAAACTATGAAAATAATCTCTTGCAGAAATACAGAATAAAACGACATATAAATATATAATAGATCTTTATGGTTCGATCTTTGACACCATCGTTTGAGTACGGTATTTTAACAAACGGCATTGACTTTAATTAGTTAGAATTCCATCTCACGGAGATGAAATGTCAAAAGGAACTTAAAATTCATTTCCTTGGATTCCATCATGTCAAACTATTATATACTATAGTTTAATAATACACAAGAAAAAGAAGATTTGACTTGTATGCATCACTTATCAAAAGTAGCTTTGCCAAGAAAGGCTATTGCACATCCTTCATTTTACTCCTTTTGATCATATGCACTCTTCTCAAAAATAATATTATAATCGATCGCATTTTTATATAGAATCAAACGACTTTTATTTAATTGAGGAGTAGAAATAGTTATGAGCTAATAATTTATATTTTATGATATTTTGTATAAGAAATGTTTGCGCACTTAGTAGGTTTACATTGTGCAAATTCATATTAGTCGGACCAGTAATTATTATCGAACATCAAATGACTTTTATCGAGGAACAAAAATAAAACATATATTGCTTGATGAGCAAAACGCATATGAACAAATTGCATGCTTGTCTAGAAATACTTTATGGGAGAAAAGAAAAACTAACAACATAGCCACTGAAATCACACTAGAGACTGAGGAGAGTAAAATATACGCAGATCGTACCAGAGAAGCTATTTTCGAAGAACGTAATCAGTGTATATTTCTTCCTTATTTAAATGAAAAAAAATAGAAAAAAAGGGAAGAAACAAATTACGTAAAATATAAATGAGTAGATATATAATTGCATAACAAGTTAAAAATTCTAAAAAATTCTCACCTCTCTATTGGAAAAATAATTTCAGTTTCATCAGTCTATTTTTCTGGATTTCTTGTTTGGAAGATGCAAATCTTTTTGGATCCTTGTGATGCAAATTGTTTCAAAAATAGCTTCTTCGAAGATTAATGTCCTCGAAATTGCACTTTTTCTCTTGGTACTAATTATCGGCCTAGTAATTTTCATGGGTGCTCGAGGACATTTCGTAATTTTCGCAATTTTGTGATCCAAAGAAGGTGGAGTTAAAAATCCATAGTCGTCATCTTCATAATCAACTATCTTTGAAGTACATTTAGAGTAATTTTCATGACCTTGTTTCTTCTCGATATCATCATCATATAAATCTTGAAGCTCGACTTGATCACCACGATTATTTAGTGTAATATTATTACGATCACGAATATTAGGTACAACTATATCTTCATTTGATTTGATTTCTTCTTCATTTTCCATTGTAAATTTGGGATGATACAAATTTTTTGGATGTAATTTGTGTATGTTTTGTTCAGGTGAAAGAAGCTTGTTGGAAAAATATATGGTAAGTTAAAGAGAGCATTTGGCAAAGGATCCTATGTACACAAACTTAGAAAAAGTCCTCTTACTTTTTTTTTATTTTTTGGTCATTTATAACATGATTTCTATATTCATTCGGTTTATTTTACTTGTCATATTATTTTTTATAAGAAAAATATTTAAATGTTACTTTTTTTAGAACTATATTAATCTCTCTCCTTATTTATTGGTTGGTGGTAAATGGGAAAATAGATAATTTCTCTATACCATTTTATAAGACATTCTTTTTTTATAGTTCGTTCTAAAAAAATGTCACCTTACATTATGACAAAACAGTTTTTAGTAGCAATAAATATATATTTTAAAAGTGCTAAAATTTTTACGGGCATTAATTAATTGTCATTAAATCCAATATTGCTTAAACTTTAGGGACATTTATAAAAAGTTTTAATTGTCTCCATAATTATATGACTATTTTCGTTAATTAATTGTTGGTAAAAATCATTTATTTGGTGTAATGTTACTATAACTAGAAACAATTTAATTTTAATTTTATTTCATTAAGAAATGATTTATAACAACACAAATAACTATGGATTATTTTAGACCAAAATTTTTAAAAGTCATTATTTTTCAAGTCAAATAGTAACACATAAAATGAAAAGGAGGGAGTAATTAAGGATATATTAATTTTCTAAAATGACAACTATTTTGAACTAGTTAGTTTGAGTAACCAAGACAATTAAAATAGACGGAGGAGAGTATTATCTTATAAACTATACATTATTTGTTGTTTTTAATTTTTTTTCGATATTTGATAAATACAAATTCGCATCACTTAGCGTTCATTCAAGGGAAATATTTTCTACTGAAAAACATTTATATTCAAAATTTAAAATTGAAACCTATAATTAAGAAAAAAAATATTGTAATATTCTTTGACGAAAAATGCATAGTGACATTGTTAAATTAGCTTTTTCTACTTTGGAGAAATATTTTGCTAAACTTGACAATCACTATGTAAATTAACTTATAATTATCTTATATTATAGATGAGGCCCATGATTGACTAAAGTGATAGTAGGAGTTAGGCAGGGGATAGGGGTGTGGGGTTGGGCTAGGAAGTTAGTGTGGGGCTGAGGATTTAAATGAAAACTAACTTCTTTTTTATCAATTGTAATGAATTTAAACGTGCAATATATTCCCTATGGTGTATACAATTTGAATAAAAATCGATTCAAATTAAAAATTAAATTAAACTAATTAAATAAATAAATTTTTTAAGTTAGGCATGGTTTGATTTTTGATTTTAAAAATCGATAGTGTATGAGTTGATTGTGGTTTTGTTAATTTTTTTAAAGAAATAATCGAATCGAAATGACAAATTATATACATATATTTTATTAATATACATACATACTACTATATTATTTTTATAAATAATTTTGAAAATCTTATACTCAAATATTTACATATGTTAAGGGGGTACTTATGCATTATTCTTAAAAAAAATTATAATCTAGAATAAGCCATAGATATTTGTGCAAATATAAAGTATCTCATTAAAAATAAAATTAAAAGTTTCAATCCAGATGTTAGTATTAAATATAAGAAAAATTGCTAAATCAAAAATATCCCCCATTTGAATGGAATCCCCAAATCAATTAAAAAAAAACTATTTAATTAAAATTATCTGATTTCCCTTTTAAACTCAACCTAGATCCACCTAAATTAATTAAACTCGTGCTAACAGAGTGTAATTGCAAATTAGGCAGGCGAGTAGAGTAAACAGGTTTGGCCACAAACAATTAGGCAAACGAGTAGAGCTGGTGGAGTTAATCCTGTTTAAGTGGGTTAGGGTCGGGTTTAAAGAGGTGAACGGGTATTTTCGATTTAAATAGGTTGTTTTTTATTGACTTGGAGAATTCTATCATATGAGTAGTATTTTTGAATATTTTGGTAACAATTAAGTATATTTGGTCCTATAGTATAACAAAGGGAAAACAGACAAATAAAATCCTGAACTATCGTAAATGGTATGCAGATACCTTCCGTCATACTTTACGTATATTAGTGCCCTTGTCATCCAAAAACTAGAGGATATACCCTTTATACTAACAGACATACACGTGTCATAATCTTACTCACCGATCCAACATCGGATCGATAGATAAGATTGTGCCACGTGTCCCTATTTAGTCTTCCGTTGATTGAAGGAGATATACTCTCCAGTTTTTGGACGACAAAGGCACCAATGTATCAAACGTATAATGGAGGATATCTGCATACCATTTACGATAGTTTAAAAATATATTTGCCATTTTTCCCTATAACAAATGATAAACTTAATTAATTAACAAAAATAGAAGAATATATTTTAGCCTCGCACTAAATTACTTTGTCATTTTTTCAGCCATTTCTAATTGGGTCTCATTCAAGATGTAATCAAGGGAAATGTTTTTTCACTTTTGATGTATAGGACGATTTTTTGTTCCTTTTTGTAAATAGATCGAAAAGAAATCAGAATTACATGAAAAAGGTGAAATAAGCAAACATTATTATATGATAACCAAGGTAGAATGACAGTTTAGAAAGGACACAATAATTTTCGGTTCTCGTAAGCTTAGTGATAACTTATGGGGTAGCTGATTATATTCATCTTCTAAGCAAAACTAAAGTCTTTATCTTGTTTGGCGGATTGAATTCATGAACTTTTTATTAATAATGCGACTTTTGAAGATGAATGTCACATAAATTAGAATCGAGGACTTTTGAAGATGAATGTCACATAAATTAGAATCGAGGACGAACATGTTTTTGGAATGATTTTAGCACTTGAACATTTAGTTGTGAACAAAGGTGAAAATTGTAATTAACTATATAAAGTGATAAATGGAAAATAAACTTTCTGGCTGGAACGATCCTCTGCAAAACGGTCATACTTTTTACCTTTCCACTATCAGCTAGTGTACGATGGATAAACATGGAGTCGAAGCTTCGAGTCCTCTCGCCACAATTGAAGACATTCAAAAACGCCTTACTCGTCCTCAACAATCATCGTCCTCTGTCATTGCAATCGCAATCGCACCTCATCTGTAATTATCCTTTTCTCTGTTCAATTCAGCTACTCACGCATTTGTGGATCGCTCATATGTAATCTAGATGTTTTTCGTAATTGCAGATCGAATGCAGATACATCTCCGTTACAGAAACGGAGAAAACTTACTCGTTCTCCTCATCAGCAATCTTCGCCCTCTGTTATCGCATCTCATATGTAATCACATTCTCTGTTCGATCAATTCAGATTATGCATGTATAATCACATTTGTTCACACGAGATCTGGATGTTTTTGTAACTTACAGGTATGAATTACAGCAGGATAACTCAACGAACGTGGATTCATCTCCATTACAGAAAAGGAGAAAATCGATAGCTGTTAAAGTGAGGTTAGAAGATTACTTCGATCTATCTCTCCTCTCTGCAACTCGCGCAAAAATCAACAGTTCTCTGAATAAACAAAGTAGAAAGATGAAATTGAAAAGCGAATTCGAGGAATTTGTGTGGCCTGCAGAAGGAGATCATCATGATTCGGAGTCATACTCAGAAAATAGTAGAAGAACAGATGAAGCAATTGTTGATCTCAAAAACGACAACGACGATTCGTTCGGCGACGGTGAAAATAATCATAAGTGTTGCGTGGATCCGTTTCAACGGTTTGAATCAACGGCACTAATGCGATTCAGTAGATGATCAAAAGAAATTGCGTTCGAGATTAAGAGGTAAGTCAGAGCATTGGCGCCAAAAAGCGAGTTTTTTTTTTTTTTGGTTGTGGCTATGATTGGTTATTCGCTTGCAAAATACATCCAAAATAAATGTAGTGCTAATCATTAGATCACAAGTATTAAAAATTGATCGTATTCACGTATAACAATTGTTTATATAAAAATTATAAAATATATCATCTAATAACATGTGTAATCGAGTGATAGAATTGTTCAACAACATTTTTTTAAAAAAATTACATTAGTTTATTTTCTAAATAAGATATTCTATGTATGTAAGATCTCAATATTCCAAACCACCTAATTACACAATATTAATAAGATCTCACCGACTTTCTTTTCAAAGAGGAATATCTCTGTTCAAAACTTTTCGTCTTATGAATAAATTGATCATGTTAACAAGTATTCTAAGCCTACTTGACAGATAATTTATAGTATATTGTTTTTTTATATCTTTTTGATATATATGTTTGGACAAAGTCTTTTATATTCGGCGACTCGGTTACAAATGCCAATGATAGGATATATATATATACTATTATATAATTCTAGAAATGTGCAAAAAAGAAACTATACATTATAAGCAATAATAATAACTTTGGTGAGGGTGATATATACGGAAATTTTATCATAATCTTGTATAGGTAAAAAGAATATTTTTAATTGATACTCGACTTAATTATTACTTTATTACTCCTCCATTTTAACTTATTCGTCCTACTTTCACTTTTAAATTATTTCAACTGTCTTTTTTCTTTTTGAAAAGTTTTTAGTCCCAACTGTTCATATGATTAATTTGTTATACTTGCTATAGAAACTTGCCTGTTAGTGGGAAATAAGGCTTGAGGAATAAATTCAACATAATATTTTTTATTATTCTCCATAATGTGTTTGGTCGTTGGTGGATTAGCACGTAGAAATCTAGAAGCCAACATCAAATTTATAGATATCTGATTAATAATAATACTATGGAGTAAATTAATGGCGTAATACATATATTGGATCCTAAATTTGGCTTCAAATTTTAATTTTAATCTTCAACTTTCATAATGCACAAACAGACACTTTAACTATCCAACTTTTAAATAAATAAACACATGAGTCCTACATGGCAAAATACATGTAGGACACCACGTAGGACAAAAAATGACATGTAGGACATATGTGTCTATTTGTTTAATTTTATATAAGTTTAAGTGTTTACTTGTGCATACCCAAAGTTGAAGGGCATAAATGTGATTTGAAACCAAGTTAAAGGGAATATTTATGTATTAAATTTTCGTGAATGACAAAGAGGTAGTTTCTAAAAGGCATAATACATATATTAGACCCTAAACTTGACTTCAAATTTTAACTTTGACCTTAAACTTTCATAGTGCACAAATAGACACTTTAACTATCCTATCTTTCAATAAATAAACACGCAATTTTGGAGTCAAAGTACATGAAATGCAAACGCTCCCACGTGTATTAGTGAGCTAATCGGTGGCTGCCAACTAACTAAACATTTTACATGTCTTTTTTTTTAAAAAAAATCTCACACGTCATTTTGAAACTAAAAAAATTAAAATTAATTTTAATTAATATAAAAGAGATTCATTAAGGGTAGAATTGTCATTTCAACATTTTTTTATCCTTGTGGGCCTCGAAAATTACCTCTCACTCGCGCAGAATGCGTGCATTTCATGCATTTTGCCAGATAGAATCGCGTGTTTATTTATCGAAAGATAGGATAGTTAAAGTATCTATTTGTGCACTATGAAAGTTTGAGGTCAAACTTAAAATTTGAAACCAAATTTAAGATTCAATATATATTATGTCTTTCTAAAATCAAACAATTTTAGTATGATTAGCTTGAAAAATACTTTAGAGTAGTGTAAAATTATTCGTTCATATTTGAAGGGTAGATTGAAGTTGGGATAGTTACAACAATACCTTCGAAAATTACAGTGAGATGACTGAGATTTCTCCGCTCGGTTCAGATTTAAACCTCTAAGAATGAAATAAATTCCTTTGGAAGTGTTGTCTCCCAAAAATAGGTCTTGCAAAAAAAAAAAATTCTTCATAGAGTACATAAACATTATTTGGATCCTCCATTTAAAACTAAAATCTCTTTTCTTATTTTTCACCAGAACCTTGTTGTAACTTTTTTGTTCAATCGTGCACCACAAATACTATATCAATCAAATTAAGTAATAATATAATAACATTAAAAAGAGAAGAAAAACAACCTTTTAGCAAGCATGATGAGATTTCCAAATCGTTTGCAAATAAATATAAGGAATATCTATTATTTTAACCATAAGAATTGATAGTTCAATGGGAAACCAAAAGAAAAATGCAAATTAAATCTAAACTATTGATTTCAATTTGGAATGTGTCTTCTATCGAATTAAAAAACTTTAGGAAAATGCAAGTAATGGTACATGGAGAGGACCAAATCCCGAAACCCTAATTATTTTTTTAGCCTAAAGGTTTGATTCCAGAATCCACACATATATTAACTAAAAAGATTCAATATAAATTCCTGGTTCAATTCCACTTTGTATTTGTAACCTAGCTGAGTTTCCTAAATTTTACCACTCCTACATTTGATCATATGCATTTTTATAGTAGTAATCGTTATCAACAGCCATCAGCTCTCGACTTGTTGATAATGTCAGACTTAGAGTTAGTTCAAGCTTGATATCTAGAGGAGAGCGAGTTATCTTTTTTTCTAAATTCATTTCATTGAAATCTGATTATATCTGAATTATGGCAACTACAACTATGGCTAAGCGAGCTCAAGCAATGTGGCGAATGAGGCTACATTCTGCTATTCGCACCGCCTTAGCATGCATAATAATCGGCTGCACCACCCTACTCAGCCCGCCTTCTATTGCAAGGCATCTGGCATTTCCCTCCTTTTCATATGTAACCGCCATAATTATTGTGCCAGATGCTACCCTAGGGAAAGTTTTAAGGGGCTGTTGGAGCGCGTGTTGTGCCACGCTCCAAGTCATGCCCCTTTCTATGGTTGGGTTATGGATTCATGGCTTCGCCACTGATGATAACAACTTCTCGCCCCTAGTAGCTTCTGTGATGGTGGCGGGGAGTGCTTTTTTGGTGGCGTTGCCTGGGAATACGGATTTGATGTGTAAGCGGATTGCTTTCGCGCAGCTGGTTATTGTGTATGTGGATGCTGTTGTTCATGGAATCCGTGTGAATATAGTGATGCACCCTCTACGAGTTGCATCTAGTACTGCTCTTGGAGCTGTGGCTTCTGTTCTTGCTTTGTTGCTGTTCTTCCCCTGGCTAGCTTATTTTGAGGTAATCATGATATACTAAGATAAAATTACATGAATCAATCAAATAATGCAAAATGCATAGAAGTTCATACACAGAAAAGTCATCAAATCAGAGACGGATTTAGATTTTTAAAGTTTATAATTTCCTATACGAATCTCAAGTTGGTGTATAATAACATACTTATAAATATTTTTTTGATTTCTTAATACAAATTCATGGAATGAACAAAACTCACTAGTTTCGTGAATCCGCATTTTTTAAATATTTATTTAAATTTTGATGAACGTAGTTGGTGAATACTAGGTCCAAAAGTACACGACGATCATAATGTAGTTCATAAAACCAGCTAGTTTATTAATATCCATACACTATATTGCTTAAATTTGTTCGATATTTTTCTTTGGAAATTAAAGCTCATACACAGGAAACAAAAATATCATAGTCTACTTGGTCCAACAAAATCATTAACGCATGTGACATCAACATCAACTAGCCTGTTAACAAGAAAATCCAACTTTTTAAATAATAAGAAGGAAGACAAATCTATTTTTCTAATGCAAGATGAAAGGGTTGAAGTACTTTATGAATCAAATAATCGTGAGTCCCACAAAAATTCTAGGTCTACACAACATAAACAAAAAGGTATTATGTGAGTCGAACATGAATTGACGAGTTTTACGCTAGTTGTCACTAGTCAGCTCACGATGTCTAACTTCTAAAAACTAACTAATGTATAAAAAGAAAAAATTCACCACCAACTAAGATAGTTTGATATAACTTTAAAAGAAAACCATCACACTTGTTTACAATGATACAATTGCTAATATATTTATTGAATATGCTTACAGGTGAGGAAACTATATAGTATGTATGCTGAAAATGCTTCAGAGAGATTGGATCTTTACATCAAAGCCCTCCATTCTCCAAATGAACAAATAGCTATGGAGATCTTATCTCAAGCCAAACCAATTTCCCAAACAGGAACCAAGCTTCTTCAGAGCATAAAACTCTTAGAGGTACGATTAATTATCTAATAGAGTAAAGAATTTTCACACTATCAGTGCAATTAGTTAGCCGGTCAAAAGCATACTATTATTACTCCGCGCTCCAGGTTACCATATCAAACTTGATACAGAGACAAGTTATAGGCCAATTTAGTCTTATTAAGTAAAAATTCTTGCATGGAACATTTTCGTGGTCTATGCCTAGCTAGCGCGACCATTTGATCAATTTAACCTGGTACAGAGTTGTAGGTCAATTTAGAGAATACCCAGAGTAGGTCAGTACCCAGTAGGTATGTACATTCGCCATTCAGCGTATGCAATTCACATGTTGTATGCCAACGAACAGTGTGATTGAAATATTCTTATTGTTGTATACTATTAAGGTATATATACCAAAATGTGAGTTGTATACCTCGACGATAAACAATGTAACTTTTTGAGGGGTGAATTCTATAAATTGGCATACGTAAGTGAGTATTTTTATTCCTTTCGTCGTTCAGTAACCTAAATATCCATTTGTACATGAACAGGGAAGTTTACGATGGGAGAAACCTTGGCTAAGATTCATAGTTCCCTGTTTCACTGATCCTGGAAATGGTTTGCATGACATAGAGAGTCCAATGAAAGGAATGGAAATTGCTTTAACTTCTTGTCCTTGTTTTCAAACTACAATTATTGATGAAAAGCTCATGCGTGTCTTCTCACATCGCGTGCTACAGCTACTCGGTCTAAAACTGGAGCAAGCTCGTTGTCTTTTGCGAACACATTCAATGATAGTTACAGAAACAGAAGGGGTATTTGAGAATGAGTTAACCAGTTTTTCCCCTGAGTCAATTTCCCTGACAAGCCTAGATCAACCAGCAATTTTCTTCTTGTCTTGTATCAAAATGTGCATAAATGATCTAATCATGACTAAAGGATCCAAAGATTCAGGAGGAATTGACAAAGTTAGCTCGAAACGAGTCTGCATCAATTGGACTAACCTAATGAACCGTGAAAGCCTTGTATTCGCGTGCAAGTGCTCAATTTCATTAGGTCTGGCTGTACTACTTGGTCTGCAATTCAACAAACGGAATGGATATTGGTCAGGGCTTACAACAGCCATCAGCTTTGAAACAGGAAAAATAGCAATTTTTACGGTTGCAAATGCTCGAGCACAAGGAACAGCTCTAGGATCAGTCTATGGAGTACTAGGCTGCACTGCTTTTCAAAATTTCGCGAGAATAAGATTCATAGCTATGATCCCTTGGATAATTTTCGCGTCAATTTTAAGGCACAGTAAAATGTACTCTACAGCAGGAGGAGATGCAGCAATTATCGGAGCATTACTGATTCTAGGCAGAAGACGGTATGGTCCCCCGAGTGAATTCGCTATTGCTAGACTCACCGAGGCCTTAATTGGATTATCATGTTTCGTCATCATAGAGCTCGTTATCCAACCAACACGAGCAGCAACAATCGCGAAAAATCATCTTCTTCTGTGCTTTGGAACACTTAAAAGTTGTACTAAGCAAATTGACTTGGACTCAGGGCAGATCAATGGCTTTAAGAAGAAGCAAAGACAATTGAATTCTCAAGTAGAGAAGTTACAAAAGTTCATAGTAGATGCAGAGTTGGAACCTGGTTTCTGGTTTACGCCTTTTCCTGTTTCTTGCTACCAAAACCTTCAACGATCTCTATCAAACGTCGTGCACTTACTGTATTTCATGGCCTACAGTATAGAATCCCTCATAAAAGCATTAGATAGTTGTGATGCTGAGAGAAACAAGATCCAGGAACACTTAAAGAAAGACAGACAGATTGTCAATGATGCGATTAGCTCTTCAATGAAATGTATCGAGAAAACCATTTCTATTGGAATGTCAAGAGCTTTCCAAGATCAACCAGAAGATCATAAAGTTGTTTATGACCTCGAGGAGGGAAAGTCACAACGCGAATATACAACTACTTCTACTAGCAATAAGGAATGGAAAGCTTCAAGTGATTTTCTTGAGCACTCAAAGGAGGTTATTGATAGCATGACATCTATTGAAGGCAAAGAAGAAGTTATTAGAAAGATCATTATCTGTTTGTGTTCAATAGGATTTTGCATGAGTAGTTTGATGAGAGAAGTAAAAGACTTAGAGAAAGGTATAAAAGAATTGCTGAATTGGGAAAATCCATAAATAGGTGATAAAATTCACCAGTGTTTTACAAGACGGGGCATGAGAGGAGACGTTTTATGCATTACAAGGCTAGACATAGGCCTCGAGATATAGGATATAAGTCTCATGGATCTATGAGGTGTAATCTCATGTATATTTAATTTTATAATTTTATTACTTAAGATAATAATCAACTTTCAATAATTTTACTAAATTTAGTAAATAAGCTATAATATATAGAAAAAAGTATTATTGTTTTTTATTTGAGATGGAAATTAATAGACAATAATGAAGGAAAAAGTATTATAATTATTATTTGAGAAATATCAATAATAAAAAATGTGATTTAAAGCAAAAAAATACTCCCTTGGCGTATGTTTTTACCTCGAGCTTACGTGTTTATGCTCAAGAGTTACGCCTCAAATTTTAGAACTTACGTCCATAGGATTCACGTCTTCAATTTGCGTCTCGGGTGTTTTTATACGCTCCGCCCCGAGACTCGCCCCGAAAACATTTTTGAAAACACTCAAATTCACTAATGATTTTTGAAATAATATTCCCACACTATTTGTTTGTGTTATTTTGGAGCTGATTTGAAGTTTTGAGGATTAACAAATTTTCGGATCTAACAATGGTCCTGGTCGAGAAAAGACTGCATACGTGAAAAAGACAAAAGATAATTGTCTAAAAAGCTATCAAAACTGCCAAAGTTGTTGGGGTTGGTGCATGTCTTTTCATAACGGCAGGTTCTCAGACAATGGCTTTGCCCCCAATGGTTTGTCTCCATTTTATACTAGTCCTGTCTCCAAAGACACCCAAGTTTTGGCAAAAAAAAGTTTTAAATTCTGGAAATTCATAAGCTCTAAAAGAAAAAAGGCATTTTAATTCAAGGAAGAACTATGTTCATATTCAACAAGGGATTTAATGGAGTGTTGAAGCGCCTTTTGTTATATTTTGAGCTTTGTGTCTTGTGTTCTTATATTGTAAATCTACTCCGAAGTTATAAAGGATAGTAGATTTGTTGTTTGTCTAAGTTTTTAGTTTGAGTCTTATTAACTTGAGTTAGTTATTCAAATCATCAATGTTTTAGTTAAGCCTCTTTACATCCTTGTTGTGATGTTCTCTTCTGTAGAGTTTCTGGGAGTGTCAACTAGAGTTAGTTGATGTGTAGCTGAGTCACTACTTCTTTATGTTTCTATCTTTGAGATTTTTAATCGGTGGCTAGACTTAGCCTTGTTGGGTTCTTGAAGTCTAGATCAACTACAATAATAGAGTTATTTCTTAGTTTCCTTTGTAGTAGAGTTGCTACAATAATGGGGAAGGGAATAAGAGTTTAATTTCTAGGTTACAAGAGTTTGTAATTTGAAAGTTTGCTTTGTTTTGGATTGAAATCTTGTGAGTACAGATCGTGATTTTCATTTCCATTGAGCAAGGAGGTTTTCACGTAAAATCTTTGTGTTTGATTTACTTTGAGTTATTTTCTACATTATTATTCTATCAGGACCTAGTCCAGTAATCACTGGTGGACGCATACATTCTAATAGTGTGTTGTTAAGGGTAAAAAACTAATTCAAAGTATCCGATTTTTCAAACTTTATACATGTGCTATTTATCAAAACACACACCTCGACTATCCATTGTTCCTGTTTGAATCTTAAACTTCCATTTTTGATACCTGAAGAACACCAAACAATAGATATTTCGACTTTCCATAATTATTCAATTAAAATAAAGTTGAATCTTTATTTAAATCCACATATTTTTATTTATATAATTAATGTGAACTTGTTCGGATACTTTACGTGTTCAAGAATCCAAACCAAATTTTGTATAGCTATTTTATCATAATGAGGCTAATTAAAATTGCATTTTCTAAAAATGTTATTATTTATTGAATCATATATATTGTAATTAGTAAACGTCAAAATTTCGTCATATTATTCCTAGAATAACTATTTTAGTGAGTGATCCTCATTTTATAAGATATACTTTAGACATATGAAATCCCTTTTCAACAAATTGAAAACTTAGGAGTTTATGTAAGATCACGATCTAACATATTCTAAATGATTGCATGCATATGTTAGAATAAGATCTATAGTTTTGTGTGTAATGGCCCAAAAAAGATGTTTTCATAAATCATCGATAGTGAATTAAACGGTAATTAAGCCCTATAAATTTAATAATAGGGACTAGTTTTAAATAGGGCAACTTTCACATATAACAAATAAAAAATTCATATTTGTATGCTATAGCAAAGTTTGCATAATTGCGCTCCACAAACATGGAAACTGTATAATTCGCTATACATATACAGTTGAAGCAGATTGTATAAAACGAAGTGTATAAAACAAATAAAAGAAAGACACTTGGGCAGATTATTGTATAAAAACGAAGTGTATAAAACGAATTGTATTATTATAAGTGTATAGAAGGATTATATACAATTTGAATTTGTATAAAATGAGAAAGAGAGAAAGACAAAAGAGACTTGACAAGGAATATACAATTGAATCGAATTGTATAAAACGAGAAAGAGAGAAATTAGATACAATTTGAAAATTGTATAAACGAGAAAGAGAGAAAGGCAAAAGAAACTAGGCAGGGGACTATTTTTATTATATTAAGTGTATAGGACGAAAATATATGTACTTGCATGTGTATATACAATTTTCTCACGCTTTATACAAACAGAAACGCAAATTATACATTTCGCTTCTGTTTGTATAAATGAGAAAGGCGAGGATGGCGAGCGAGATTTGAGAGAGTGGCGAGCGAAATCTGGAAGAGGGGAGAGAGGGGAATAAAAATATATATATTTATACAATTTTCTCTGCTTTATACAATTAGAAACAATTTTTATACACTTGTGTTTGTATAAAAAGTGAGGAAGCGAGCGAGAGATTGGAGAGAGGCACCTGACAATTTTTTGCAAACGTTTGCTATGGAGCACAATTAAATCAAATCCTAGCTACTCCATTTATTTTAGGTTATTAGTTTGCTATTATATACATTTTTCCCATTTAAATATATATACAACAAAATATTAATTTATAATAAATACAGCATTGTTTTATTTACATAAAAAGGTCAAAAGTCGTGGGAATATACACCGTGCTACACTATAGCTAGTCAAAAGTCATGTAAAGTATATACGGAATACGTAATAAGGAAAAATACCTATACATAAGTTATACCATACATTATGATTAACTCACCTCTAAACAATCCCTAATTAAATATATTACTCTTATAATAAATAGTTTTTTAATATAGCATATCTAAGTAAGTTTCCAAATAAATATGCGAGTACAAATAAGTTTTCCTAATAAGTATCCAAGTAAGTTTTCAAATAAATATGTGAGTATAAATAAGTTTTCCTAATTTAAGTTTCCATAAACAAAAATACTTTAGCCGAAACCCAATCAAAATAGAATCCTACTAAAAAATCCAAATTAAACTGGGAAGAAAATAGCCTCTATTTATACTTTGCTCCAATGCAAACTATAGTACTCTGTTCAAACTCAAAAGTACTCTGTTCCTTAATTTCTTGATCGAAACGAAACAATGACTTCTCATCGTCCCTTCAATAATGGTAATCATCAACAACGAGGCTATAATTCGCGTAGACTCCCCAATTATCAGCCTCCTGGGCAATATAATCTCTATGGTTATGTTAATCCAAACGCATATGATGCATCGTTTGCTCAACATGAGCACATTGCTCCACAATTTAGGAATGGTAATCATCAACAACGAGGCTATAATTCGCGTAGACTCCCCAATTATCAGCCTCCTGGGCAATATAATCTCTATGGTTATGTTAATCCAAACGCATATGATGCATCGTTTGCTCAACATGAGTACATTGCTCCACAATTTAGGAATGGTAATCATCAACAACGAGGCTATAATTCGCGTAGACTCCCCAATTATCAGTCGCGTAGACTCCCCAATTATCAGCCTCCTGGGCAATATAATCTCTATGATTATGTTAATACAAACGCATATGATGCATCGTTTGCTCAATATGAGTACATTGCTCCACAATTTAGGAATGGTAATCATCAACAACGAGGCTATAATTCGCGTAGACTCCCCAATTATCAGTCGCGTAGACTCCCCAATTATCAGCCTCCTGGGCAATATAATCTCTATGATTATGTTAATACAAACGCATATGATGCATCGTTTGCTCAATATGAGTACATTGCTCCACAATTTAGGAATGGTAATCATCAACAACGAGGCTATAATTCGCGTAGACTCCCCAATTATCAGTCGCGTAGACTCCCCAATTATCAGCCTCCTGGGCAATATAATCTCTATGATTATGTTAATACAAACGCATATGATGCATCGTTTGCTCAATATGAGTACATTGCTCCACAATTTAGGAATGGTAATCATCAACAACGAGGCTATAATTCGCGTAGACTCCCCAATTATCAGTCGCGTAGACTCCCCAATTATCAGCCTCCTGGGCAATATAATCTCTATGATTATGTTAATACAAACGCATATGATGCATCGTTTGCTCAATATGAGTACATTGCTCCACAATTTAGGAATGGTAATCATCAACAACGAGGCTATAATTCGCGTAGACTCCCCAATTATCAGTCGCGTAGACTCCCCAATTATCAGCCTCCTGGGCAATATAATCTCTATGATTATGTTAATACAAACGCATATGATGCATCGTTTGCTCAATATGAGTACATTGCTCCACAATTTAGGAATGGTAATCATCAACAACGAGGCTATAATTCGCGTAGACTCCCCAATTATCAGTCGCGTAGACTCCCCAATTATCAGCCTCCTGGGCAATATAATCTCTATGATTATGTTAATACAAACGCATATGATGCATCGTTTGCTCAATATGAGTACATTGCTCCACAATTTAGGAATGGTAATCATCAACAACGAGGCTATAATTCGCGTAGACTCCCCAATTATCAGTCGCGTAGACTCCCCAATTATCAGCCTCCTGGGCAATATAATCTCTATGATTATGTTAATACAAACGCATATGATGCATCGTTTGCTCAATATGAGTACATTGCTCCACAATTTAGGAATGGTAATCATCAACAACGAGGCTATAATTCGCGTAGACTCCCCAATTATCAGTCGCGTAGACTCCCCAATTATCAGCCTCCTGGGCAATATAATCTCTATGATTATGTTAATACAAACGCATATGATGCATCGTTTGCTCAATATGAGTACATTGCTCCACAATTTAGGAATGGTAATCATCAACAACGAGGCTATAATTCGCGTAGACTCCCCAATTATCAGTCGCGTAGACTCCCCAATTATCAGCCTCCTGGGCAATATAATCTCTATGATTATGTTAATACAAACGCATATGATGCATCGTTTGCTCAATATGAGTACATTGCTCCACAATTTAGGAATGGTAATCATCAACAACGAGGCTATAATTCGCGTAGACTCCCCAATTATCAGTCGCGTAGACTCCCCAATTATCAGCCTCCTGGGCAATATAATCTCTATGATTATGTTAATACAAACGCATATGATGCATCGTTTGCTCAATATGAGTACATTGCTCCACAATTTAGGAATGGTAATCATCAACAACGAGGCTATAATTCGCGTAGACTCCCCAATTATCAGTCGCGTAGACTCCCCAATTATCAGCCTCCTGGGCAATATAATCTCTATGATTATGTTAATACAAACGCATATGATGCATCGTTTGCTCAATATGAGTACATTGCTCCACAATTTAGGAATGGTAATCATCAACAACGAGGCTATAATTCGCGTAGACTCCCCAATTATCAGTCGCGTAGACTCCCCAATTATCAGCCTCCTGGGCAATATAATCTCTATGGTTATGTTAATCCAAACGCATATGATGCATCGTTTGCTCAACATGAGTACATTGCTCCACAATTTAGGAATGGTAATCATCAACAACAACGCTATAATTCACGTAGACTCCCCAATTATCAGTCGCGTAGACTCCCCAATTATCAGCCTCCTGGGCAATATAATCTCTATGATTATGTTAATACAAACGCATATGATGCATCGTTTGCTCAATATGAGTACATTGCTCCACAATTTAGGAATGGTAATCATCAACAACAAGGCTATAATTCGCGTAGACTCCCCAATTATCAGTCGCGTAGACTCCCCAATTATCAGCCTCCTAGGCAATATAATCTCTATGACTATGTTAATACAAACGCATATGATGCATCGTTTGCTCAACATGAGTACATTACTCGACAATTTAGGAATGGCAATTATCAACAAGGAGGCTATAATTCGCGTAGACTCCCCAATTATCAGCCTTATAGTCAGTATAATGTCTATGATTATGTTAATCCAAATGCATATGATGCATCCTTTGCTCAATATGAGTACGTTGCTCCACAATTTAGGAACGGCAATCATCAACAAGGAGGCTATAACTCGCGTAGACGCCCCAATTATCAGCCTTATAATCTCTATGATTATGTCAATCCAAACGCATATAATGCATCATTTGCTCAACATGAGTACATTGCTCGACAATTTAGGAATGGCAATCATCAACAACGAGGCTATAACTCGCGTAGACGCCCCAATTATCATCAACAACGAGGCCATAATATGCGTAGATGCCCCAATTATCATCAACAACGAGGCCATAATATGCGTAGACGCCCCAATTATCAGCCTTCTAGACAATATAATCTAGAAGATTATATTAATACACACTTGCATGGTACATCGTTTGAAAGTGCCTATAGGTTTCAACGTGTAAATTTAAGGAATAGAATACTGAATTTTCGAGAGAGAAATTTAAGATTTCGCTCTCTTCCTCAAAATAATCATGAGGATGATTATGGTCATGTACTGAAGTATTTGAAAATAAGAACTCATCATGCTCCCCAAGTTGTAGATTCTGATGTAGAATCAGATATCTGTGTTATTTGCCAATCTGAATATGAAAACGAAGAGAGTATAGGAGCGTTGCAATGTGGACACGAGTTTCATACAGATTGCATCAAAAAATGGCTGATCAAGAAGAAAAATTGTCCGATGTGCAGAGCTTCAGTTTTGAAGAGGCACAATTACTCAATGTGATGATTATTTTGTTTTGATTTTAGTGAATTTAGGGGTGTTCTACTTTGAATTAGATTTTTAGCTTGATTTTGGATTAAAAAATTATTTGTTTAGTTTTCTGGTTTTATTCTGGATTTAGAAAAAAATTAAATAACCAAAAAACAAGATCTTCTATGTGATTTCATTTATATTTTATATTTGAAAATCTATAATCTATTTATTTTAAGTATTGTGTTTACTTGTGATTTATATAAGAAAGTTATATATATAATATATTTACTTAATTATTAATAACCCGTAAAGAAAAAAAACATAATCAAACCAATATTTTAAGTTAGAATAAGATTACATTTTTGTAATAAAAAAATCAAAAAATTCAAACCAAATAATATAAAATCAATCCCGAAAAAAGGGAATGCACACCAAAAATATTAAGTCCTTGTAGTTCAGAATAAGATAAGCAACGAATTACATAAATGAATATTATCGAGATTTGGCTTAATATGTATGGTACCATTCTATCTCATCACTGTAGTAATTAATTTCACTGAGGCACAAACAATTGCACATATAATTAATAAAATTGATGTTCCATTCAACTAAAATGAACCAAAGCAAACAGATTTCATACATAACATAATTCATATCTATGGCTAATGTAACAAAAGTTCCTCAAAAAACTTTGCAATAGAATTTCTACATTGCTTGTTTATTTTGATAACCAAGAAATGCTCGAGGCTAATGAGGACTCAAAACTCGATGGATAATGAGTTCGCCAATCTAGTAACATTAATCTTCTCAACCAAATCACAAGCAGATAGAAAAAAGAAAAATGTTGGAGTGGAGCCAAAAGTTGATTTTGGACATCCTTAAAATGAACCAAATCACAACATCCAGAGGAAGAGAGTTCCAACAGCTAAATCATTGATGTACAATGAGACCAGCATGTATTATGTAGGGCATTCCTTTGAAGCAGTGTATAATTTGAAACAAAACGTCGAGAACATCTTTTCATTGGATGAAAACGAGTTAGTATGCTAATTCCTCATCTGCAAAATCAGCCCTTAGCAATAACTGGAATACATGTTCTCAAGGACAAACCGAGGATAAGAAAAACAAATAGTAACTAGTAGTATCCTTTTTATGATTAAAAAGGTTCCCGGCCAGCTTCTGAATCGACAAAATTTGGGTCGTACATCTCATATTCATAATCTGCATCAAGGTCCTCCATTGTTCTGCCAAATACAAAGTGTTTTGTTCCCATTGTTGTAAAAGGCATCAGACCAAAAGCTCTGGCAGTTTTTATCTCCCTGGCAATCTTTCTTTGGGCCTTGGCACTAATACCAGTCTATACATAACCAAAAAGAAAAAATAAGAAATTGACATACTCAATCATCAAAATTAGGCAATGGATTTGATTACAAACCTTGCTCCTCTTGTGGAGAATTCCAGCCTCCGTGATGAAGTTAGCTAGGAATCTCACATTCTGCATTGCAAGTTAGTTAAAGGAATAAATCAGATAACTTCGTTAAGAGTCAGAAGGTTCACAATGGGCCAAATTTACAAGACAATACTTGGGAGGAAGACACCACTTTTATGTTTATAAGCAACATCCATATTCAGCAACAATAAACTAAACAGCAGAGAGACTTGACGCTAAGAGTGTCAAATAAGCAACGTATGTGCTCGAGGGTGTTTCCATGTGCAGACACTGGGGTGCATATACAGATACATTTTAAAGCCATGCATGGTCAAAGTAATGCAGAACCAAGAATACAAACCCTGAAATCAGCTTTGCGCAAAACTTCCTCTGTCGTAGTTTCAAATTCATCCCTTTTTTTGGGTTTGCGAACTCCTGGTTTTCTAAGATCAAGATCCTGCATGATAATAAGAAAAAGCTTAGAAGTGGACCTTACAGCACCATAGGAAATACAGAGCAAGAGGACACGTTGAGCTATGGCAACAAATTAATGTCATCCATAATTTTGCTCTTGCCACAGAGAACAAAGCATGAAAACGAGGTGTACTAGGAAATAAGCACTTAAAGAGTATATTCTAGCAGGCCCAAACAATAGAATGTTTGATGGAAGCTGTTGAAACACCAACGGGTGCAAGATATACAAAAACCACAGTGAGACATATCTTCTTATGGAATTGAAACTCAATATGCTAAAAGCATACAAGAAATGGTAGCTCATTAGCCATACCTTGAGTTCATAAGTGTTTCCGGGCCAAAAGGTCATATCTGCTCTGTAAGCATAATCTTCTTTTCCTACTTCTTCAGGATCCAACTGAAAATAGCTGGCTGCTTCCTTCAGCTTACCATCCATCCCATCTGATAATGTATTAAAACTCTCATCTAGACCATCAAGGATACTAGATCTGTTTCCAGAACTAAATGTGGAGCCCAGACCAGATCTATCATAAGACTTTTCAGCATCATCAAGCTTTCTGAAAAAGGAGTTTGGACTTGGCCTGTTACCCGCACTATCACCAAAAATTCGTCTTTCAAAGTCCTCAGCAGACTCAAACGAGTTGGTGCTTTGCTTATCATCAGGGGCTGTGTAGTGACAAGGAAAGTTGTATCCATTACCAGAGATGTAGATAAAATAGAACATACATATACATGAAAAAGGTGATGATGATCAATGATGAAGAAGCTTGCAATTACACAATAAAGAAGAACCTGACAAAGCTAGAGCGTCTAAAGATGAACATTAGCAATGTCAATTAGGATTGTCCCATATGAAAGGCACACAATTTGAGAAGGATTAGTGAGCCAGTAAAATACACCATCTAAGAGAAGCTTGACCATGTTACAATTCTTTCCACTATTCAATCACAGGATGCATGCTCAGCTGTTAAAAACTCCTAAACAACTTAATTATTTTTATTGAGAAATAACTCCTAAACAGTTCTCTCCTAAAACAGTTTTTTCCTGAGTGATGTTGGAAGATATATGGGGACAACAAGTACTGCCAAAGTCTCATTTACTACGCGAATTAAGCTCTGAAGAGTTCAAGGAGGGCATTTCGTAGCTCAAATTGAACTAAGGAGTGCACAGTCCTACTAAATTCGACACTAAAAATGAAATTTCTGAACAACGATAACCGACCAGATCTATATATTTTGAGGTCAGCCACCTCCATTTTCAGGTGTAAAGTCAATAGAACATTACTGAACAACGATAATAGGATTCAAAATAAGCTCAATAAAACTAAATTTGCAGATTTTCAGTTACTAAAACTACAAATTAGAATGATAAAGGAAGGAATTGAATAGAGAATTGATTAAATAGTAGTACCTACCAAAATTCGGAAGCGCAGAAAAAGTCCGATGATGAGAAGAATAACGAGATAGGCAAGCATTGGCAGTCCTTAAGACACCTTGAACAATCTTCATCTTGGCGGCGACGGCGACGGCAGCGGCGGAGATGGAAAACGGATACGCCGATTTGGTTACTATTTGGAAGATGGAAGCGTAGTGTGCTGTTTATGGGCTTTGAAAATGGGGCTTTGGGTTGTGGGTAAATAATTGGGCTACATAAACTCAATTTTGAGGGCTAAACTCTATTTCTTATCGAAAATCATGCCAATAGAATACTTAATCTTGATATATATATTCAAAATAAATTTAGATATTTGTTTCACAAATAAACTTAGATATATGCGTATGTATATTAACCTCTAAAAAAATATGTAGAATAAAATTAGATATATTAGATAAAGATTATCAGAAATACATAGGATAAAATTTAGAGAATGTTATGATTTGAATTTATTTGAATACGTTTTATATAGACCTTCAGATCAATTACAAGTCATGTCCTAGCTTTCTTTCCTTATTTTGTTGCACTCATTCATTCTAAAGTTTCATGCCCTAAAGTAAACGGCAAATGCATTAGTCAATAAATATAATATTCTGGTGAATAGAATAAGATACACCTATCACACAATAAGAAAATGTCTTAAAGCCAATAAACTCTAAAATTAATATTGAATTGGTCAAGAATATAATAAATTGGAAGAAAATTCGTACAAGTAATATTAACTAATTGAAATTTAAAATTTTTTCACTAAGTTTTCATTAAATCCGAGAAGACAAACACAAAAGTTAAACAATCCTTTCAAAAATAATTTGAAAAATATGCTTATTATAAAATTAAATGAGTAGAATGAATTCACATTAGAGAGTAAAAAAACAGTACAAAATTGTGGCTGCTGGGATTCGAGCCCAGGTCTCCACGGCCACAACGTGGAATTCTTACCACTAAACTACAGCCACAGGATGTTTTCAAATTTGTAATAGTTAAGAGAAATTTATATCTGCATTTGATTCTTATTTTCATTCAATTTTTTTTCTCGTTGAAAAAAACATATTTGTTTCCTTGATTAATTCTGAGATTTCTGTAAGACCCTTCACGATATTACATCTTTAGTCTGTTTGACCAATCTTTTGGGAAGTCAAAAGTGTTTATTTTAAAAAATAAGATGTTTAATCAAATTTTTAAAAGAAAGTAAGTGTCATCGTGACATGCAAATGTAATTCGACAACACTCACAATACTATCCGATTTATGATTCATCCTGGGTACAAAATGCTCCTTAACGGTAACAATAAACAAAAATTGGAACTTCTTTTTTATTACCATTAAAAATCATCAGTTGAACAAAAGGTGTCGTGGTGTAGTTGGTTATCACGTCAGTCTAACACACTGAAGGTCTCCGGTTCGAGTCCGGGCGACGCCAATTCTATTTAAATAGACAATTCTTCTTTTTTTTAAAAAAAATAAATTAATATTCGATTAATTAAACAAGTTAGAAGGTAGCGGAGTGCTGTTTTGTTGTTCGAATGTTTAGGTTTGTTTGGTACATATAGTTCTTGCATTAATTATTTATCATCATATATAGTGTTTCGATTATCACATTATTTTGTTGTTGCTATTGTTCCTTTCTTGCATGGGGTAGTAGCAAGGTTCTGTACTTTACCCTACCCATATCCCACTTATGACATTCATTGGGTATATTCTTGTTGTTGTTGATTACATATTCGATATTCGAAATCAATTCAAATTTGAGCTCTTAGGAGAAACATTCCCTACATAAGAAATGACTCAAAAAAATATTGAAACTTGTCACCTCAAGCATTTTTTGAGATAGTTGTTACTATAGTAAGGGATTATCTTATAAAAAGAAGGCCTGTGGTTTTGCCGTATTTGTGCAGTGCAATTATTCAAACAAAGGAGATTCATGAAGTTAATCCCTTTACTCTGATGATGTTCAGAAACTGAGGAAGATTGAATATGAGATTGTGGAGCATGCAAACACAATCGTTTGGTTTGAGGGATAAGATATTAAAGTAGTGGGAATATATCGAGGATAAGTTTATCCCATATGTAGAATTTTTTATTCAGAATTTAATCTGACAGAACAGGCATAAACCACTTTGGTTTCGAATAAGGACTAGAGCAATTTGCTTGCTTTCAGTTCTTGTTAAAGGCAAAAATGAACAAAAGAAAAGGTCAACAAGAGGATGTGAACTTGCATATATATAGTATATATATCATTACAATACATGCTATTACTGATGGATTGCAACATAAAGAACAAACTACACCAGAACTTGATCAAACACTTTACGCGCAAATGAATATGTTATGCAGCTGTATATAACACAAATAAATGGTACACGATTAAAGACAGTCTCCTAAATACACGACCAAAATGCAGAAAAATAGTAAATGCAACTATGGTCATTACAAATCCAAATGTAACCTAAAAGTTGTAACCTTGAAAAATAATGGGCATCAGAACAGTTTGTTCTGGTGCCTTCGTTCCTTATTTCTTTTACCTGGGAGGCAATTGACCAATCATGTTCGTAATGCTACATACATGAACAAGTTTCAGAGACGAATCCTTCCAAGATGTAAATCTTGATGAAATCAATTTTGGAAGGGAAAAGAATTACCAGAAGTTGTGGCATCTGCTACTCTTAGAGGAAACCTCCATCAGTCCATTTGGACTCTGATTTTCCACCATGAGCGATATGTTTATTGTTAGGTGCACTTTGGAAATTATCAAATCCATCATCTTTACCATCATCCCAACCAGCCCAGCCATCGTCATTACTGGATGTGGCCCCTCCGGTAGGATTTTCTTTCTTGTTGTCTTTACTATCCCAGTCATCCCAGGACGCTGAACCGACCGAATTGGCCTGCCTACCAGATGATTGTGCTCCTCCAGAAGAATTCCACCCTTTAGACGCCTGACTGGATTCCTTATAATGGCCGTTTCGTTCATTTTCACTTTGTTGCCAACTGTCATCCCTCGGGTTTGGACCCTCAGCAAATTCCTCAACCTTCTGTGAAGCTAAAGCTAAGACCCCCTTCATGATACCCCAGCCCTTCTGTCCAATCTCAGTTGTTTTTGTTGCGACAACATTGACTGTTTCATTCATCTTGTAATCATAACCACCCTCTGCCACCTGTAAGAGTTGGATTACACAAGCATCTTACTGCACATTCATAAATTCCAGCCTCTTTGTCCAAAAGAACTTGAAACAATAGCGTTGACAATACAGGCTATATGAACAAAAACTTAAATGAAGACTGGAAAAATACACAACTAACAGTACTTTGAAAGAGAGGGGATGACTCCTGCAGGTCCTGCTCGATTGAAGTATACACAATCAGTAAATTGAATATTATATGTTTGATAGAAATTCTCATCACTATGAGTATTGAATAATCACTACGGCTTTTAAGTGATTGGAGAAGGATCAAATACAAACTAACCTGAAACTTTTTTCTTTTACAACTCCAACTCATAATATGAAATAATTGAAACATATATTGCAAACTTTCTTCCTATGATGTCAAGTTCCGTTAACTTTTAAGTCACAATTTTTGGTTTCCAATTAATACAATTCAACTTTACTGTCTTCTTTCTCGTTGCAAGATAAAGGGCAAAACTAATTATACAGATGCTCAATTTCATATAGAGTAACTCCCAAGATGAGAAGTTTTACCATTAAGGATTATACCAGGGAGGTGGATAAAGACTCATAATATTGTGGAGGGAAATCTTGGTAATTATACAGTGCAACAAACAATTGCTTCATTCCCATGCTTTCCCCCAAGGGCCATCATAGAGAAAAACTATCTCAAAGATGAATTTCCCTTTTGGCAGCTCCTAAGGAGGATCCACTTAGCTTAACTAAACTAATACTTACTAGGCTAAGCATTTCAAAAACTCTCTCTCATCGTATTCAAGATATTCAAACTATAACATATGCATATACTGTTATGTTTTATTAAACCTAATAGGTCCATTTCTAATTGAAGATACCAAAACATCTTATAAATTTGTATGATCTTAGGGTGTCTCAAGAGGTCAAGACTAAAAAGAAGTTTGAGAAGATATCAAATAGCTATTAACCCAAAATTTCTCTGGCTTAGTACGTGTAAGGGGTTTACCCTCTTTAACACATTTTGAAGTGTTCTATGAAGCTTTAAAGTCAGTAAAGCTCACAAAATCAATGTAAAACACGCATGAGCATGGTTCACTCAATCTATCCTATCTCTTTCTAATAATTATTCAAATTCCGTCTGATCTCATATAAACTAGACTCATAGGCTATAAGTTTTATGAAGAGCATCAACCATTTCCCCATTTACTAAACCAAATTTTGAATTGAACCGGAGCATTATGTGGTCCGACCCTGTGCATGTCCATATGAAAGGGTTACTAATATATCAGGATTCGAATTTATAAGATCCCACAGAAAATAGATATATAAGGCTATCTATATACAAAATTGAAATACCTATTGCAATCTTATACCATATTCAAACTTAGGACGTCAGTCTTAGAGGAACATGTCTTAATTTTTAGTTGAAGGGGATTTTGCATGCAACATCATTCAAGAGTTACACTGATAATCCAATCTCAACATTTGGTCCAAGAAGAAAAAAATCTAATGTCACTTTTCAAATCTCTGATACTATTAAAAGAAATGGGGCGCAGACTGATTCACGAAGCATACCGCATTCATGCTAGATGCATGTCAAGCATATAAGTTAGATACATCACAAGAATTAGGTTGGTACACTCACAAAATAGACAAATTATTAAATAAAAGTTCAAGATACAAAATAGTGGTCGACCGGAAAATATTCCAAATTTACATGTGTATGTGTATGTGTGACTTGTGAGTGTGAATCATGTGGAAGTTCCAACCCCTTAACAAAAGATATAGGTTGCTGATAATGCAAATGTGATAGTAAATAATTCAAGATTAAACTTCAAATGGCCATCCATTATTGCAAAAGATAATGCTCAGTAGCACATTACTTAGGACTTGGCATTTTACAACAAAGAGAAGTTTGTAATGCAATTTGCCGATTCACTTATTAGCTCAGAAGGCATCTCCAAAAAATCATATGATCACTTAAACCTTCAATTAGGTATAACAATCAATTCAAAGTACCTTAGAGCCAAACTCTTTTGTCCCTGCTTGAACAACAGTTGCAGCAGACTGCGCTGCTGAGGCTGCAATCATAGATAACCTACCGAATCCCTGCACACATAAAGAAGCAACCTCATCAGCTATACGTAAATGATTTTTGACTCTTATATACTGAAAGGTTCATTTTTTACGGTATCAGTCAGTTATAAACCAATGATGGATAATTCCCTACATTATGCACAACTGCATGACCGAGAACATAAGATAAGTAACAGGCTAAACAGGTGAAACACTGAAACTATACTGATACTGCAAACACAAATTACTTTTGATGCGAGTTAAATCCACATAGATAAACATAAAACACCATAAGCCCCCTAGAGACATGATTAGCTCAACCTTTATACCTGAGTAACAGCAGAAAAGACATCGCCTTGCGAATTGTTATTATTATTCCTAGGCATTGAGCCAGAACTTGATCCAAATCCAACATACTTCCCCCCTTGAGAGGGCGGAAGGCCCTCCGGCCGGGAGTCATTCTCAGCCATTTTCCTAGCAAAAAAATTATCTTTATTCGCAGCAGACGCCTCATACTGCGCCATTGTAACATCATCTGTAGACCTCGACCTAGCAGGCCCACCATCACTACCTCCACCACTCCTAAAATCACCCACCGTCTGATTTCTCCTCATGCTACTGTTACTATCGCCACCTTCATCAAAACTATCCCAATTATCCCAACCAGAGTTGCCACCTGAATTTCCAATTCTACTTCCACTCAACGGAGGTCTGCTACTGCTGCTATTAGGACCTTTTACAGATTCCTTCACAACAGGTGGATCCTGCCAAGGCTTTCCCTCAGCCAGATTTTGAATCCTATCACGGTAAACAGAAGCAGATTTCGTATTGTATTTGGCAACAATATCAGTTTCTTTCGGTATTCCATATTGATTCATGAATTTGTTCAACTTGTCATTACCTCCTAGCTCCATTTTCCGGAGCTGGATCTCGGACCATGAGTCCATGGTAACGGATCGGACGAATGAAATGTGGACACCTAGCCCACGGTGTTTTCCGGAGCATTCCAAACACATGAAAACTCCATAGGAAACAGAGGCCCATTGTGGATTCTTCTGAGAACAATCGACACAGACCTTGTTACCGGTTTGTGCTTGGAGATCCCGGAGACGACGTGATGCCGCCATTGTATCAGTTCGGACGGCCCGGATCCAATACGTATGTCGGATCTGTAGAGAGATCGGAAAATGCAAAAATTGAGAGAAAGAGAAAAATGGAGTGATCAGAACAGGGGAGGAGAAGCTGTTAAAACAGAAAATGGCCAGGAGGATAACGGCTGGTTTACAAATAAGGCTATAATAGTCAAAGAACAAAAATAAATTTATATTTTCATGTGTGCGGCTTAGTTTTGCGAGAGGACATATGTCAAATTTATATCTGACACATATCTATACACCTAATTTACACTTCAAATAATCAATCATAAATTTACAAATTATTTTTTAAAATATTACGGGTTCTATTATTAATTAAGATTTTCCTACTATATATATATATATATAATATTTTACTATTAGATATATTAAAATAAGGAGAGAGACCAAAGGATAGAGCGAAAGACGAGAGAGATTTATTATATATATATATTAGATATATGCTAATTACACTAGATATACATTATGAACATACATTCATATGTATTTGGTGTGACTCGCATATATATATGAGATGTCATATACATAGAAAATTGGTGAACGAGATGGGATGCAGGCAAGTGAGATTTGTTACGTGTTTCAGTTACATGTAGATTCACTTGGATAATGTGTATCTAGAACAAATTACACTACTTTTGATCATATGTATCTAAACGTATTTGAATGTATTTAGATACACCAAAATTTGATAAAATACCTAATATTACAAATTAAAGTATTAGTAAACAATTAACTCTTAAACTAATAAAATTATTCGTAAATAATTAACTCTTGAACTAATAGAATTTATATAAGTTTGAATGATGATCATTTGAACATTTTTCTAATAAAGATTATTGATTAATTCTTTTCAGGAAAAGGTTAAATATGTAGCTTCTTTAATTATTTGAAAGTTAAAATATAATTGGGGTCTTAAATTAGTAAATTTTAAGATGTTAGCATTTTTAACAAATTATTGTAAATTTATATGTTACAGACATATCATAGAAATTAAATCGAAACTTGCATATCGGTGAAAAGTAATAGATATTTGATAAAATAGTTAAATTGTTCGTAAAATGATCGGAATACTATTGTTATCCAAACAAACAACAAAAATAAATATACACATCTTTATTTATTTACAAGAAGATGATCACCAACGCACTAAACATGCAAGTTTTGCTTATGGGTTTCTATGAAACCAAATTACATTAGAACAAGATTGACCATTACTACCCATATTCCTCATCTTAAGTAGCAAATGAACCACAATACCACACAAAAAACCCAATGCAGCACTTGACCCAACTAATGAAACTGATGTGCAAACAAGCACCACAAATGCCTCTTCTTTAGTGTTGATATCTCTTGCACACATGGCCAATTCAATCCCAGCAAACAACAACAGAACCCCTAAAACCCCAACAGGAAATTGTGTCAAAACTTTCACCATTGAACTCCCTAAAACCAATCCCAAAACCAACTTAGCCACACCAAGAAGTGCCACACACCCACCACTCCTACCACCAAACTTGTATTGCCCTGCTAACCCACCTGCACCATGACAACATGGCATTGCACCAAACCAACAACCTATTAGATTCATCAACCCCACCGTCATCGACACCGAGGTAGCTGTGACTTCCCTCTCTGGAAACAAATCTGTTGACAGTTTACACACTGCAATCACAGAGTTAAGTACAGATAAAGGTAGTTGAGGTATAGTCCCTTTAATAAACCCTTGCTTCCAAGCATGTTTTGATATACTCATTACATCAATTCTCGATGGACCAAATTTAAACCCTTTCATCGCATTAGGCCCTCTTATAATAGCCAAAACAACCCCTAACAAAAATATAAGAAAAGCTGATGGAAGTGAAAATATGATTTTCTGAACTTTTTCCCTTCTTCCTGATTCAGGATTATCGACGCGATCATCATCACCAGCACCATTAACAATCACAATAAAAACAGCGCAAATTAAAGCTAACAACAATCCATCTAACCCTACCCAATCCCTCTGCCCTCCAGATTTTGATTTTGCGAAATCTTGTACATTTTTAATATACTTAACTGCTGTCATTGCGAACGACAAACCTTGTGCAAGTTGAATTCCTCTAACAACTGAAATTGGAATCAATCTATACACGATCTGCATCAATCCGGTGGCGCCTAATACGAACAAGATCCCGGCGGTGCAAATTCCGGCAGCCATAACTTCAGGTATGCCGAAATCCGGGTCACTGATAGCTACAGCTGCAATAGATTTCATTGGCTGAACAGGCATTGGTACACCATAGATAGCACCAGTTACAAAATTGTATACACCAGTGAAAATTAGTGTTGTCCCTAGATTTAAGTGACTGGCTAGGGTTAAAGCTAAGACAATTGGTATATATGTGCCTAAATCACCCATTGCACCATTCAATTCAGCCCATTTTGATTTGAATACCAAATTTTCCTTCAATTTCAACATGAAATTTAGCTTAGGTGCTTGAGATTGAGGATTGTTTTCTTCTAGTGTGGAGGACTCCATAGTGATGAATTTGTTCATATGCAAAAATATGTACATGAATGTATATATATAATAAAATGGAGAGGGTAGCAGTTGACTTGCAATAAAGAATCAAATAGGGATAATAGTATTTTTGACACTTCCCATTGAATAAATTTGGATTTTGACTAGCCTCGATCAAGTGGTTAAACAGTTCTACCATCGTTATAGATTTGCGTAAAAAGATAAATAAAAATAGGGATAATATACAAGTACCAATCTATGCCCGAAATGTTAGATACACACTTATAATATATTAAGGTCCTATTAACCCCTGAACTTATTTTATTAATAATTTTCTACACTTTTTCGGCCTACATGACACTATCTTGTGGGCTCAATGCTGGTTGACTTTTTTTTCAAGCTAGTGCCACGTAGGCCAAAAAAAGGTAGAAAATTACTTATAAAATAAGTTCAGGGGGTAATAGGACCTTAGTATAGTATAAGTGTGTCTCTGGAATTTCGGTCATAGGTTGAGGGGATAGTTGTACATTTTCCCATAAGAATATTATTTATAATTCTGATAATGTTGGGTAGGGGAAAGAAGATAAATTTAAATTTGACATGTAAGCTTGAATCAAGAGGTCGAACACCTCCACCATCACCTCGTAGGTTGAGGGTTTGAGAGATAAGTGGGAACATGATTGACATTCTTGATGGGGGCGAGGCGGGAGAAGAGAAGATAAATTTGAATTTGGATTAATTAATATCGCTAACTAACTTTCTTAAAGAGTGTTTCACATTTCAAAAACTCATTTATTTTGAAATAAAGAGCATCATGTTTAAATTTCAACTAATTAAAATCGGTGTTTTATCACTTTAGATTAGAAATTTATTATGTTTAAACTATTTTTAGAATCATCAACTATACAAGCTTGAAGTAATAAATTAATAATTAAATGATGGAACGATTAATAATTTGTTAATTTGCACAATTAAAGGGATTAATAGTGCATATTTCAACTAATTAAAGGTTGAGTGTACAATAATGATAATAAATTTTAATTTTACATAGGGTTGGTAGAGGATGGCGTGTATAGTATTACTTCTACATCTTATAAAGATAGAGAGGTATCCGTTCAAGTAAAACATATCAAACGTCCTAAGTATAGAAAGTTGAAAACAAAAGATAAAAGGAGAGAAACAAAAAAGAACAAGTATAATAAATTGAAAAATAAAATAATAGGAAAAACTAGATACTACTCAAACACAGATTAACCTTGTATTCGTAACGCTCACCCTTTATGCCCTCTTATTTAGGATCATATCCTTGATAAATTAAAAATATCAAATTAGATTTCACTAATATAAAAATATAAAATTTAGTAATAACTGGGGGAGTAAAATTGCTATTAATCATTTTAAATAAGATATTACAAAGGGAAGCAAGCTAATTAATGTCAACTTAAAGCATCAAATGTCCCATCAAAGTGATGAAGGGCCATCATAAGATCCCAAAAGAATTAGAAGAACTGATGAGAGGTTGTTATACAATGAGAGATATTTGCCTCTGAATGTGGAGAAGGCATTATTCTTGCTTGTAAGTATCAAAGCTAATTATAAGGAATTTTGTTTGATAGCAAAGTTCAATGCAACAATAAATAACAACTATTTTTTGGTTAAAATTGTAAACGTGGCAGAAGAAAGATATGGTATAGATTCATGAGTTAAAAAGTTTTATTCAACGAATTATTGACATAAATAGATTATTTTATAAAATAATACTAAATAAGTCTAATTAAAAAAACATAGGTATCATATCTTTTCAATGTCTTTTCAATTGAATATGTCGTATATGATTTGTATAATGTGATTTATAGCAACAGCATGTTATCCTGAAGTTTTAAAAAAAACATTGATAAGATAAAATAAGAAACGGAAAAAGATCAAAATTGCCCCTAAACTATGTGAAATAGACCACTTATACCCTTTCTTACATTTTGGAATCAAAAATGCCTTTGCTGTTATCCTAAGAGACCACATATGCCCTCAAGAGTAAACACCCATAATTTTTATTGACTTGGCAAGCCATGTGGGACTAATTCTTCCACCTAAGCATTGACAACTAGTATTTACTACAAGAACTCGACCTTTAGCGGCGACAATAGTCGTCACAAAAGCGCAAAAAATCGTCACTAAAACTTTTTAACATTAAATTCTAATTTAGTGTTTTTTTCTTCATTGTTTTACAAAAAACAAAAATGATATCGATTAAGTAGGAGATTGAAGACACTGTATGTTTTATTTTTATGATATATGTAAATGTATAAAATGTACAATGATGCATTATATAGTAGGAGATGTGAATCGAGAAGTAATTTTCATGATTTTTCGTAATAAGATTGGGTGTTTTTAATATTGATATTGCAAGTTATTTATTTTAGAAAATTAGGTTGCAATCGAAAATTAATTATCATATTTTTTTGTTGAAAAAATAGATTTTACTATTATTTATTTTTTTTGGCCGTGGTTTCCGGGTATCGCTTTGCGAACCCGACTAGTTGTATCCACCAGGTCTCGCTGTTTCAAGGCGGGTGCGCCACGGTTAGTTCCACGGGGCTCTAGAACGCGTCCGATTTGTAATGCGTCCAGTGGCCCTGCTGGGGCTCGAACTGGCGACCTAAAGGACTTTGTCCTCAGGCCTTTACCAGCCGAGCTACCCCTCAAGGTTAGGTTTTACTATTAGTTGTCACTAAAAATCACTCATAACCTTTAGTGGCAATATTTTGAGATTTTGAGACAACTTTATTGCCACTAAAATCAAGTTCTTTTGTAGTGAATATTAGTTGGCAACACTTAGGTAGAGGGATTAGTCCCATGTGGCATGCCACGTCACTAAAAAATTGGGGTGTTAACTTTTGAAGGTATTTGTGGTCTTCTAAGATAACAGCAGGGATATTTTTAATCTCATAATGTAATGGAGGGTATAAGTGGTCTATTTCGTATAGTTCAGGGGCAATTTTGACCCTTTTCCGAATAAGAAATTGCAAATGCATATAATGTAGAGTCCATTCCGATTATTCAACTTTGTAAAGTTATCTCCCTAAAAAAACTTTTTTTAGAAGTTATTCTCAGATTGATTTCCATATATAGTGCTAGTTATAGCTCTCATTTGTAATTAAGGTATTATAATATCTAACAAAAAGTTTAACATAATACTCCAAATAGGCATATAATTTAGTGACTTTCGTTAATTTTGTGTTTATTGTCATGTCTCGCAGCTATTCCAGTTGAATTTGGCATTCGGATAGGCATGAAAGGCTCTAGAATGAAGGAGAGTCTTGCGGAGAATTCTAAAACACCTTAGATATTTTAAGAATGCCTTAGAATATTAACTTTTTGTTATAAATCCATTGAATTGTGTGGATTGTCCTTTAGATATACTCAAGACTTAATTGTATTCATGTACACATGTTTCCAAGGTGATAAGAACCATTTGGATAACTATGTACCTACTAATTGGGCATTTATCATGGGGGCCTTTGGGGTGATATCTCAACTCTATAAATAGAGATATCATTCACCTTTTGTGATATAAGCTTGAATAAGAAGAAAGTCTTATCTTCCATCTTACTTCTCTTGTCTTCATCTCTTTATATTTATATTGCCATGAACTTGATTTTATAACACGTTATCAGCACGAGACTCTAGCCAATTGAGAGTGAGTTTTAGTTTTTCTTCAACTCATGTTTTGGTTGATCTCGTTATGAGAATCAAAGTAGTATTTGCATAAAATCAGGTATGTATTTTCTAAAATATTTTTATGATTTAGAATAAAATAGTATTCAGTCACTAACAATTATTAGGAACCGAAGACATATACTACTATTGGTTGAATATGACAGGCTATACAAAATTTCTTAAATAGAAGAAGGTATAAAATTTTAATAGCATGAGTTTTGAATGTTATTTTAATTGTTTGAAAGACTCAAAGGATGAGTCATGTTGTACTTCGGTCTATTATACCGTTGGTTAAGGGTAAGACGATGGATTCAAGTTTCATCGCACCAAAAGGGTAAGACATCAGGTTAAAGTCCGGATGCACCGTAATGAAAAATATTTGAGGATAAGACGATAGATTCAAGTTCTATCGCACCAAAAGGGTAAGACATCAATTTGACTTTTGATGCACCGTGTTGGGTTGAAGTCCCATAGAATTATGGCGTAACACGCCTTATATGGATAAGAAATTGAGTTTGAGTCAATGCACCATAGTGATGATATAATGATGACTAAGGCTTTGATGAAAAGTCTTGAAATTCATCCTATTGAATTTGCTCCATTCCTTGAAAAGAATGTGGTAGCAACATATAATAATTTTGAAATCGCATGTTCACTTGCTCCATTCTATCGTATGAATGTGGTAGCAGTAAATAGTTAGTCTGAAAGATGACAAATGATAAACGATATGAAAGGGATATGAAATGACGGAATTATAATAGTCATCGTTGTGGTAATTATAAAAGCAAGAACACTATTGGTTCTTCAAATAGTCCTTCGAAATGTGAAGGCAATTTTTATTAAAATGGTAGAAAGTCATTAGACTTGTGAATGTTGTCGACCCAATAATTTGACAACTTTATAAATCCTCCATCAAGAGACAAGAAGATAAAGTGATGGTACACTTGATCTTTCAAAGTGATGTTGAGGTGTGTCATGGAAATATGATGAATTTTAAAGTCATAACAATGTGCTTATAATGCAAATTTATGAAGTACATATAAATAATTAGTCCATTCCTTGAAGAGAATGTGACTTGTGATGAGTATCGTGAATGCTCGACCATTCTATAAGAGAATGGGTCCAGATGTGATAAAATCATTATGGGTTGGATATATGCCACAACTCACCTCTATGGAAGGTTTGAGAAAAAAAAAATATATGTCACTTCTCATCTCTACGGGAGATTTGAGAGGAAATAAATTTTATTTGGCAGAAATGGCTAATTGTATTGTACGTTTTATACGTCACTATGGTATGTTTATTGTGAACTACCGAAAGGGCAAAAGAAAGAAATAGTTCTTGCCTATAAGGGTTGTGGTCATTATTGTGTGGCAATACAAATTTGTCATTGGTTGTGTACCTATGGTACAACAAAAGTAAAGCAAGAAAGACGTCTTGCTCGTAATGATTTTGACCATGACAATAATAATATAATTTCCTCCTTGAAGGAGATGCTCACCATAGGGATGGTGTCATGCAATATGTGATAGTACACAAAATTAATTGCAAGCTCTAACGAGTTGTGCTATTATCAGAGGAATAATATTGGGGTTGTAGTAAGTCTCAAAAGAAACTTTTTAAGTTTCGGATGAATTGAAAATAAATATTGAGACTATAAATCACTACAACCGAAGAGGGTTATAAATATTTATGTAAAAGATTACCCCACTTTTCCTCTTGTTTGTTCCATACAAACATGTACATGCTGATGAAATCACATGTAAAAGTAAATTATAAGTGTACTAAAATAAAGATCAGTTGGCATGACTGGTTGACCATTCCGATTAAATGTGATGCAAACGTGATTGAGAATTCAGGTGATTTATATGATGAAGAAATAAAGATTCTTCAAGAATTCTCTTGTGTTGCTTGTTCTCTTGATAAAATGATCATTGTACCAGCTAAGGTTGGGATTGTAATCCCCTAAAATTTTTGGAACATATAAAAGGGTGAATATGGGCCCGTTCACCTGTCATGTGGATCATTTGCAACTATATGATTGATGCATCTATGCGATGGTCACATGTATTTTGTTGTCAACTTACAAATTGGTTTTTGTAAGGTTGTTTGCTCGAATTGTTAAAATTAAGAGCACAGTTCCAAACTATGAAATTATATTGATAATGCTGGTTGATTTAGCAGAAATTGTATGCCTCCAATTATAGCTAAATCATGGTTATGAGAACAAAACTCCCAAATAAGATTTGGTATGAGATAATTTTATTTAACATGTAGCAACACATGTATGCATCAAACCAACAAGGTTTCCCCATTAAAATTGGTTCAGGGTCAGGAACCATATAATTTTCATCTAAAATGTTGAATGTGCGGTTATGATTTTAATTGCTCCACCACGCACAAAGATGAACTTCCAAATAAGGTTGGAATGAATGTTAGATTTTCTAACATTAGGGGGAGAGATGATTGACAGCTGAAAATTATGTGTGAGGTTAATTATGAATTATCTAGATCCTCGTTAAATAAATATGTGAACTTAAAGTTCAAGGGATAATTCAGTTGCATAATGTTGCAAATCAGTTGCCAGATGAATGCACTGACCCTATGATATAATTCAGCTGCAAATGCTCCAATGTGAAGTCCTTGAAGGACAGAGTCTATGATACGCCGGAAGCGTAATAGACCAATCGATTCCAAATATAAAATTCCTTGAAGAAGGAAGGAGCAAATGATCAATATGGTCATGATAATGAGGCAAGTGCTATAAAAGAGCACATTGACATAACACTTCATAAAATCTTGAAAAAGGTTCAGGTACCTGAAATAATGAAAAATGAAGAGATCTCGATAAGTTATGTCTTGTTGGAATCGATATCAAATAACCGTCGACGGTATCTTTGATATGAGGTAGCGCTCAATGATATAAATTGTGACGAGGATCTTGAATTCAAATCTGTCATATAGTGTGGACAGATAAATGGTTGGCCAAGTAAAATGCACAATTCAAGTATATTTTGTTTCACTTAGAAAAGTGACATTTTGGACTGGTAGTCCATAAATCAAGGTATAATGTCAGTGGGGTACAAATAAATTATTATGCGATAGTATAACCGTAAGATATCAAATACGGTTTGTGCCTTGGGGCATAAAGGTTTATCGCAAAAATCCTGACATTATTGGAGATGTTTTCTCCTTTGGTGGATGCGATGAGGTTTGTTTTGATACGGCAACATATGAAAAACTTGAATGCATGTAATGAATAATTGTAATATCTAGCTAGACAATGAAAGTTATATGAAAATCATTGAAACAATCGAGGTGTCTGAAGCATATAAGAGTTTGAAAGAAACTTTTTCAATAAAGCTTCAAGAATCCTTATATGGATTGAAATAGTCAAGGAAGAAAAAGGGTACAAAAGAATGACCCTAATTGTCCTTGTATTTTTATGAAAAGGTCTTGGTAAGACAAAATTTTGTCTTGACCTACAGATTGATAATTTGACAAATGAAATATTTGTCTAACAGTGCACATACACTGAAAAGTTTTGATGCAATTTTATATGGATAAATCGCATTCATTGAGTACCCCAATGATTATGAGATCACTTGACATAAATGATGATTCAGTTTGATCTCAAAAGAAGGATGAAGAACTTCTTGGTGATGAAACTCCATGTCTAGGGCACTAGTGCATCTTACTAACAATATTTGACCAGATATTTGTTTTGCAGTAAATTTTCTGGCAAGATTCAGTTTCTCCCCGATAAAAGGACATTGAAATGGTGTTGAGCACATGATTGAATATCCTCGAAGGACCATAGTTATGGGTTTATTCTATTCCGAGGAATCCAAGTCAAAATTGTTTGGTTACGCAGATGCAGAATATTTATCTGATCCGCATAAAGCTCTATCTCAAGCGCGCTATGTGTTTGCATGTGGAGGCACAATAATATCCTGGCGATCAATGAAGCAAATGTTGCTATGCAGAAATAAAAGTCCTCCATGAAGCAAGTCGAAAGTGCGTCTGGTTGAGATAAATGACACACCATATTCAGGAAATGTGTGATTTTTCTTTGAAAAAGAATATGTCAACCACAATGTACGAAGATTGGAGACATCATCACAAGAAATTAAGTGATGTTTTAATCAGGGGGAGTATAATACGCGTTGCACTCTTTTTCCCTTGACCGAGGTTTTTTTCCACTGGGTTTTCCTGGCAAGGTTTTTAATGAGGCAACAAATAGTGCGTATCAAAAGATATGTGTACTCTTTTTCCTTCACTAGAATTTTTTCCCACAGGGTTTTTCCTAGTAAGGTTTTAACGAGGCACATTATCTATGGACATCCAAGGGGGAGTGTTATAAATCCATTGAATTGTGTGGATTGTCCTTTAGATATACTCAAGACTTAATTGTATTCATGTATACATGTTTCCAAGGTGATAAGAACCATTTGGATAACTATGTACCTACTAATTGGGCATTTATCATGGGGGCCTTTGGGGTGATATCTCAACTCTATAAATAGAGATATCATTCACCTTTTGTGATATAAGCTTGAATAAGAAGAAAGTCTTATCTTCCATCTTACTTCTCTTGTCTTCATCTCTTTATATTTATATTGCCATGAACTTGATTTTATAACACTTTTGAAATTATTATTATTATTATTAATAATAATAATAATAATAATAATAGCAGCATTAAGGGCAAAAAGGTAATATATTTGGTCAACATAAAATGACTTTTAAGTTGGAAAAAAAAAAAGCACCCCTCACCTATCTTTTAACTTTTGGCTTAAAGTAAGTCATTTTTAACTTAAAATAAGTCATTTTGATAATTGTCAAACGCTCTAATAAGTCAAAAACTAGTTAGTTTAATCAGCTTTTAAGCTCATCCAAACAGACTCTTATTCTATATCAATTTTAAATGTATGTCAACAAGTTTTAGATTTTTTGTGCTCACATTGTTTGCCAACAAATTTTGTATTTATTTTTTATTTTTTTCATTGTAAAATCTTCTTTACTGTTCGCAAAAATCTTAAATCAATAGACTTCAGTTCTACATAGATTTAGTACTTTCAATGAAGTGTTAAAAATTAATATTGTAAATTTGAGGAATAAGAGGGGAAAAAATCATGTCGATTATGGAACCAAACACGTATAATAGGAAAGTTGATAATTATGGTATGGTAACGTAACTTTGTTGGTTTAAATTCAAAAATTAGCTTATTTGAAATATTATTTTCCTTGATCTTCTCTATTTTTTTATTAATTAATCGTATTTTATTAAATTAAAATCTTTTTTAATTATTTTTGTTCCATAATTTTCTATGTTCTGCAATTAATTATTTATATTCTTTTCAAAATAATAATAAATACATAACTAATCTTCTAACAAACTAAAATAATGACATTTTTAATAAATAATGAAACTACGACTAAGAAGTCCCACTAAAAACTAAAATATTGTTATTTTGAAAATTTTCCAAAAAACAAATATTTCAATGACTAAATTAGTGTAATTCCACAAGTTGGTGTAAGTAAACCTCTTCCCCTACCTTGAGAAGACAGAGAGGTTGTTTCCGATGCACAAGTACGAGAAAAGTTTTCAATAACTAACAGCCAAAACTGAAATTTTGTAAAAAAGTATCCCGACTCCTGCAAACGGCTGGATTTACTGCCTCTGATTCACTGCAATTAATTGCGCCTAGAGGATGACCAACTGGTCCTTGAACCACCACCAAACGAGTTTCGTTCATCACGCCTGCCACCACTGCTCCACCGATCAGTCTCGGGAGGTGGAGCCTGGCCTGCTACGTCAATTTTCTCTCTTCTGAACCTGGGCACAAACTTACCGGGAGTAGGTGCAGCTGCTGTTGCTGCAGGTGCAGTTGCTCCAGCTTCTGAGGGACGACCTATAGTTGAAGGCTCAAGTGACACAGGCATGGATTTCCCCAAGACCACCTCTCTCTCCAGCCTTTTCTTCTCTTCAAGTTCTAGCTCTCGTTGCCTCTGCTTTTCTGCAATAGCATCTAACTTGGCCTTCCGATCAGCTTCCTCTCTTTTTCGCTTCTCCGCTTCTGCAAAATTCTCAATGCATTGTCATAGGATTCTAAATGGACTGTAAATAACAACTCAAAACCACAACCCCAAAAGAAAAAGGGTAGATGGGTGAGGATAAAAAGAACTTGAGAGGGGTCAGTGTAGCTCCTAAACACTTGAGGATTATAAACCAGACAACGACGCATGCATGAAAGGACTTGCAAAGGTGAGAGTACATTACAGACGGTATGCATAACCTCGAAAAGGTCAGGTTTAAATAAGCAACGACAATTAAATGATGCCTGCTAAAATGATCAGAAGCATAAACGTCTTGGTGAAACGCACTTCATTGAAAATCGAAATTCAGTGCGTAAAATGCATCTTTAATCAGAAGGATACCTTCATGTTTCCGCGCATCCTCCTCTTCCTGCAGCCTCTTCTGTTGTTCTTCCTCTTTTCGCAGAAAGAATAGCAGCTTCCTTCTAGTGTCCCTGTCCTGTTTCCTTGTCTGAATTATCTGGTTTATTTGTTCTTGTCTCTCCTGTTTCTTGCTATTGAGTTTGGCTTCCCTGCAGCTAACAGCTCTTTCTTGGAATATTCTCTGCATAATCAGGGTCTATATCAGCTGATGGTGTAACGCTAGCATATTCAAAGTGTAAAATATGTCATAAAACCTTTTTCCAACAACAACCGTGAGCTTTGGTTCCCAAAGGCCAGTGGCAAATATCAAAGGCAGTGCCCCTTTACAACCATAAGCTCAAATACATAGTCCGAAGACACAAATACATAATGCAACCAAATAAAAAAAAATTAAGATTAAGAGACCTTATTCTCCAACATGCGGCCCAGCCTACTCTTCTCTACAAGGTCCCCAGCATGTCGTTGTCTGCTCAATTCAATTTCTTGCTGCAAGATTGTTGTAAATCCAGATCCATTAATCAACAACATTTGACCAAAAAGAAATACCAAAATTTAGTTCCTTTAGAAAAAATTCAAGGAAAATCTCAAACAATAGGTTGTTAATGGTGGTTAGGCAAAACAAATGCTAATTCTATGCATACCTGCTGCTCACGTTCATGAAGAGTAGCCTCTTCAGCTAAATGCCGTTGAAATGCAGATTCAATAAGAGGCGCTGCTTCTTCTCTCTTCGCTCTCTCTAAATAATCCATTATTTTGGCAAACTTCTGCCATTTTTTCTCCATTTCCTGCCTCTCCCTGAGTTGCTCATGTAATGCCAACTCCATGATATCCTTTTTGGTCATCTTTTCCTGCACTTAGGTTAACATTGGTAAGAATTTCTATTTAGAGATCTGAATATATAAACCAAAAAAGGTCCAAATTTTGTATGTACTCCATCTAAGACTGGTTTCTTCTTCCTCTTGCTGCGCTTTTCAGCTTCTTGCAGCATTGCTTGGGCCTCTTCGAGTTCTCTGTCCTCTATCTCTTTCAGAATCCTTTGGTTCCTTCTTTGCTCTAGCTCAGCAGAAACCCTTTTTTGCTCGGCCTCTTCAGTCATCTTCTGATGTTCTCGCCTCTTTGACTCTTCCACTCGTTCCTTCAAGAAATGTCAACAGAAATTCATCAACCAAGAAAACAATGATAGCATGAAACTCCAACACCCTCAAAAAGGGAATACCTTTTCCAAGAGTAAGCGCTCTTGCTCTTCTTTGCGCTTCTCAATTATGGACTTCCGTGCCAGGAGTCTCTTATGCTCCTTCTCCACTATCTCCGCCAAATTAGAGAGGGCATCCCCAAGCTTGGAAACTTTCTTCGCAGGGGGATAGATCATTAACCTTGCGTTGCAAAGGGATTCAGCAAAAAGTGACAAATGATCCCTGAGTCCTTCAGCCTCAATACTCTAGAAACAAATATAAAAATGGAAATGCAACAAATTATTCTAATTTTCTATGTCCACGGAAGGCAAAGGAGAGGAGAAGAGAATCAATCCCGAATTTAAAAAAATAAATACGGTTAAAATGAAAGAGGTAAAGGCTAGGTCTGGCCCTCCACCCCCTACACTTCCAAAATAAAGCTGCTAGGCATGACAGTATATATGCGAAGAAGATGCACCAACAAAAGTATACATAACTTTATTGGGATTACCCAAATCTTTTCACATAAGTATTTAGGAAACACACACAGAAATGTTCTGCAACACTTGTTCAATGTATTAAACCACAGAGGTAAAAGGCTAAACTTAACAAAGAACAGAAGGAACTTCTCACTTGACGCACATCCCCATGTCCCAAAATCCAGAAGCAGCACAAAGTGCTATGCTGTCAAAACTCTACATCAAAAGTCAAACAACTTCCAAGAACTATCCTACACCATTCGGCCCATATTCAATCTAGCAAGCAAGATATGTACTTGTGGTGCTAGCTTTAGCGTTTGACGGGCACTTACAGACACCCACTCATTTACATAGCAAAAACTTAAGATAAAGCCCATACATTTGATCCCTAGATGTACCATTACTTTCTCCCAAGTTTTTTTTGTTCATGTGTAGCAAGAAGTAGAAGATATAACCTACCAGAACTGTTAGAAAACAAAACAAGAAAATAAAATAGTGAACTAAGTAAATGGTTTTATTCAAATAGGGAGAAGAAATCATGTAGCTCAGCACAGATAATGGTAACACGGACAGGATATCTCAAAACCAACTTAGGAGCATAGAGAAGAGGAACATCCGGTGAACACAATTGTACCTGTTTACCGAATAAGACAGAACCATTAAGGTGATCAACTTTAATGGCTACAAAATTATGTCTAACAGCATCTACAGAAATCTTCTCAATAGCAGCAAAATCAAAGAATGGAATCATCTTAGACAGATTATCAATATGGATTGTCTGGTACACCTGAGATACCTGCAAACATAAAAAGAAGCAAAATAACCACACTCTAAGTTAGTTAAAATGTAAGATAAAATGCCAAATAACAAAGGACTATAAAGTTAAACCCGAGAACCTGTTGGAGCAACCTCAGAGTTGCAATAAAATGTCAAATAACAAAGGACTCTAAAGTTAAACGCGAGAACCTGCTGGAGCAACCTCAGAGTTGCAAGCTTTTCCAAAGCTGGAACATAGTGGGACAGTTGCACTTCAGGAACTGAAGCAGCCGAAGATAGCTTACCCCCAAGCTTTGAGATTTTTTTCAATAAGGGTTGCACTTTCAGAGCCAGATCCAAAGGAAGGAACTCATGTTCCAACAGATTATAAAGATCTTTTACTTCTTGAGTAACACAGGCCATCACACCTCTGGACACCTATATCCGTGAAAAGAAATTAAGAAAAGACAACCGGAACTGCAAGACAATTAAATAATTAAAAAATGGAAGATCAATCTAACAGTACAACACGAGCCTCATCTGTACAAATACACAGTAATTTAACACCACACCTATCATTTTATATATTAAATTCAAAAAGACACCAATGTGCAAGAATATAAAAGAATAAGGGATTGGCTTACCAATTCCGAGAGTATTGACGACCTGGAAAGCTGAAAAGGAGAAAGCAGAAAGGAAATGAAGGTAAGAAAGTAAAATCAAGACAAATGTTTTATAAGAAACCAACATTGATCTACTGCTTCTCTATTTATAAATTTAAAAAATTACCACTTCTTTCTTCTCTGATCTGGGTTCAACATCAAAGCCAATGAGATTGGCCAACCTCAAACTCCTCTCCTTCTCATTTTCAAGCTCCAGATGGGATGCACCATATAACTTATCATAAGGAGACACAGACAGTGCAGCTAGAACAACAGATGATGCTATTAACTGCAAATCCTTCTGGCTTAAGTTCTTATTGAAACTTTTCTGAAGAGAAAAGAGTTTGAGCCATGCATAAGCATGATAAAGATGATTTGATGACATCCAGAATATTTCTGTTAGCTTGCCATAGTACACAACCATCAATGATGGTTTAGGAATTTTCTTGACCATGCACATTAATCCATATATGTCTTCAATAGAACGAAAGGCTTCCTGCGTAATGTCCAAATAAAAAGGTGACAAACAAATTCATGCACCTCAAAGCAATCTCAAAAGGCCGTTGCAAGTGTGTGAAAATTCTACGCCTCCCCTATCCAAATATTGTATATGATATCAGAGAAACTAATAGAAACCTGCCAAAGTCCAAGTTCTGTTGAAACTTTGAGTTGCTCAATTCTTGTGTCCAGATACAACTGTAGGCTTTCTGGAGCGGACAGATCCGGACGGTCCCTCTGGTCTCTAAACTTGTTAAGATTTGCCAGATGATTCCGTATGATTTCACAGAGTCGACGTAACTCTGTTGTACGTTTGTACTGCTTACAGAACTGAAAGGCACGGTGCGCCGTCATCTGAGCATATCAAGAGAGCTTAATTCAATTTCATTTGTCGCACCAACAAAATTTATTCTTAAAATCCACTTGGTACAGATATAGAAATTATTGTCAACACTCAACAACGATGCAGCAAGCTCAAATGGCACACAGGACAAACAGAATTTAGCTGTAACTTTTTAAGTTGCAAACAAGATCCCACCCTATGATTTTAAGCAAGAAGCACAGATAATACCAGAAAAACAGCTTTCGAATTAAAAAATTTATGTTGTCAGATAGAAGCCCAGCACATGAAGATAAGTAAATGCAATCAGTAGTAGAAGCAAGTAAAATCATAGTGCATGCAGACTACTGACTCAAAAATCCTGTTTCAAAAAAAAAAAAAACTGACTCAAAAGCAAGCAAGAAAAAGAAAGTGGATAATCAACCTACTAATTCTAACAGAAACAAGGTCCATGGTGTTTGATACGAAAAATACAAGCAAAAAAGTGAAGCGCACAGTTCAGAGAAAATTATATCACATGTATGAATTTAGCACCATTAATAATCAAATTGCAATCAAAACAATTAATCTCAACATCCAATGTACAACAGCGCAATAGTTATCCAACTCTTGAGTTGAGATTCAAATCGTCATTATTGTTTGAACACATACTTCCATGAAGCGCCTCACTTTGTATCAATTTATCACTTTAAGCGACAATACGATGGTTTTTAATGGCATTGAAACAACTTGCTCAGTAACTTACTATCTAAACAAGATACTGAAAAGTTAGGATAACCAAATCCCTCATGTGCCGACATAAACACGGTATGAGTTTGACTCCAAAATACTAGAAGAAAAGGAGAATAACAAATAAATAAAGAAAGAAATGGAGAGGGGTAGGGGTACTTACAGCATACAGAGCCTCTAACTTTGAGTTATTGCGCAAGATCTCTAGAACAGTTCTATATGTCTCCCACAAGAACTTAAACCAGGGTGTGACCAGTTCACGGTCAGATCTCTCTTTACCTTTCTCCCCACTAACATAACTCAACATAAGATCTTCAGGTCTTTTATCAGCTTCTAAGTCTTCCACATTCAGAGCTTCCTCTAAGGCCTGTGCTTGACTGCGAGCCAGTTCAGCTCGCTCAGTGGCTAAATGCATAAAATGCTTTATCACCTCCTCCAGTGAACTAATGTTCACTTGTTGACAGACACTACGATATTGAATTAGGCCATCCTTGGCAAACCTCCCCCTTCTCATGTCAACACATAACTCAACATACTTGAACATTATTCTCTCATGTGTCTTTGTCCATGCTCTATACCTCCTTGATGTAATAAGATCATGAAGTGCTTGCAAGGCTTCTTGCTTTTGTCCAACATTAATCAGCTCTGCATCAGAATAAGCTCAGGAATGATTAAAGAGAATAAGTGAGTGCTTTTGATTGCCCAATACTACCAATACAGCAAACCTAAAGACATAATCTGTGCTTGTAACTATTCTAATACAAAACATGTAAGACACTTAAGTTTACTAAATGCTCCATCCCCCAACCCCACTGACCCACCCACCCACCCAAAAAAAGACTATGACAGAAACAACTAACCTTCAGCTCGCTTCAAAGCACTCTCAGGTTTGGCAAAATTCGCCATTGTGAAGATCTAGAAAGCTAGACCTTTCACCTGAAGATGACTAGTTAGATGAAAGAAAATTAGACAAAATCTTCCAACTACAAATAACAACAATATGACCATTAAATACTTGAATCATGTGTCAAGGAACTGCTAAAAATAATCCTTTACAATGAGCCAAAGAAAAAGAAGGAATTATAGTCTTTTTTGCTAAAAACAAACAGCAACACTCATTGTTTTAAAAATAAAAGAGTTCCTTGAAATCTTTCACTGGGTGAAAAAACTGAAGGCACCACAGATTTTGCGAAGTTACAGAAAACTAACAAGTTTAGAACACAAATGTAGAAGAACAACAACAACTATTTTCTTTCCATCTCAATTTTACAAACTGGAAAAAAGAATTCGGCAAGACAATACGATCTCAATCCTCACACAACTATCCATATGAACAATATTTAATAATTCAACTACGCCTCAATTTGTGGTTCAAGCTAGTAAATAATAATGCATTTTCAAAACAAATAAGGATATGCTTAAAACACAGCATATCAAAGCCGTTTAAAAGATGGAATACAAAAATAATAGCAATAACAACAACGAAATAATGTGAAAAATATCATTATTACTAATAAACTAAGATGAAAATTCAACTTCAAATCTGAAATTTTACATCACAAGCTCCGCAAAATATTCACAAAAAAATACAAAAATTACTGATCCAACTGCATTATTTGCATGTTAATGCACATACCTGTATAGAGAGTTGTATAAGCTAAAACTACCAATTATAAACAAAAAAAAATCATTAATAAGGGACAAAAAAATAGAAAAACATGTGAAAACTAGCAACATTGCTATACAAAATTATGAAACAATTAGAGGAATTGATATATACCTGGATTTCGATCTATTTAATCGGCCGCTATATCATTTTGCCCTAAAACCTGCGAAGAAGAAGAAGAAGAAGTTAAAGGGATGAGATGTTGGGGTTTATAGTTTTCGGTAGTTTTATTAAGACCGGGTCTAGTATGTTAGCTCCGGTTCAATTAACCCGGTTTTTTCTTACCTCTTGGTCTCTCGGAAATTGGAATTTAGGGTTGCAATCCAATTTTGTAAAAGCGCAGTCATATTAAATTTTGGGAAAAGCCTCAAATATGTCAATCGAACTTTCAGAAAAGTTCACTTATGTCACCAGTTAAAAGTTTAGCTTATTTAGGCTATTATCGTTAAAGAAAAGGTTCATTATTATTTTTTACAATGGTTTTGCAAAATCACTGTTAAAAAATAATGAAATGAATGAGTCTTTTCTTTAACGGTAATGACATAAATGAGCCAAACTTTTAACTGAGAGCATAAATAAGTCTTTTCTGAAAATTTAATGGCGTATTTGAGTCTTTTCACTAAATTTTGTAAGGGAAAATCAAGTTATTATAATTACTATGAATTTAAAATATTACTACCTAACATAGCTATACTAAAATTTTATATTTCTCTTATTTCTCATTTGTCTCGCCTTTGTCACATCTCATCTCTCTCTCCCTAACTCAATTTCTTTCTCTATTCCGCATCCCTTTTCTTATTCATGAATTGCATCACTCTATTTCACCCTTGTATTGAACAATGAGACTCCATAGCAAAGATAAATAATTAACTCATACAAGATTGAAAAAACAATCATGGATACAATCTAATACAAGTAATTGGTTGGGATTGTATTTGATACATCTCCCTCTGGTAATATTATAATGCATATTACGAGTATGTAATATTTTAAAGTACTACCAATACACAAAGCTAACATATTTATTAATTTTTCTAATACATTCTATCCAACGAACCCTTAATCGTCGTCACCAGTGGAACATTCTTCTTAAGACCTACACCAGCATGTAAACCTTTTTGTCAGTTGATAAAATGCTTTTGGTTGACCAGCATCAAAAGCTGTTATGAAGTATTTGGACGCTATTTTCACATATCCCTCTTCACCCCCAATTCCTTTAAGTGCATTATTCTGTGGTTGTAGAATCCACCAGCCTCTCAATTGTCTGCAGCCTTCTCAAAATACTCTTTTTGCCTGCTACAGAGAGCAACTAGCATGTCCTTTGACATGGAGATCAGCCCAAATCATTGTAAGCAGAATAAAGTTGCTGCTTGGTAAAGTTCCTTTCAGCATAGTTGCTAGTACCTTACCCAAATGGTATTACTTGACTTAGATACAAAATTAGTCGGGGCTCCAAAGTAAGCTATTTGCAATATTGAACAATCTGAAGAATAAGTCAATACAAGGACATCAAAAAGAATTAGTTTCTACAATTTTTATTTGATAAAAGAATAGAGTATCTCATTGAACTGCTACCATTCTTATAAATATGATCCATAGTTTGAGGAAGCACTCTCCAAATGTGAAATCGTCAGTTGTTATTTACATCTCCTCAAACTCCAGAACCAAAATCTTAGGGTAAGATATCAGTCAAACTTCAAAAATAATTTTATCATGTCTGATCCTTCACAAAGAATACATACGAGTAGATCGTAGAATCAAGTAACAAATTAAACACTCAGATGAATGATTTCTAATCAAATAAAACACATCTTATATTAGACCACCCACCATAAAGCTCGTTCAAGAATCAAAATTTAACGCTTGGTACTGATATAGCCAGTTTTTGTCCAACAGGCTATGAACAGTTTAAATAAGATGATTGCATCAAGATTCTCCCTTTTACAGGTCTATCTGGTATCTAATCATCCATACCTAGTTTGCACGACTTTTAATTACATCAAGTCCCATTTCAGTTGGATCAGTAGCCTGCAACTCAATCTGAATTCCGTCAAGCTCTCTCTTGAATCTGTCCTTTGAACTGGCATAGATCATCTTGCTTCTCACTCTTGCTGTGTCAGGGGACCTTAACAAAGAAAAACCACAAATGAGACAAAATTGGTGTGACTCTATCGTATCCATTAAAATGCCTAGGAACATTTTGAATACCACGCGATGAAAAAGATCCTGCTTTTTTGGCAATTTTCCTCAGTTACGAAGTCAAAATCGTAGACAGCATATCTGCATTCATCAGCAGGAAGACTTTCAGCAAAGTCCTCATAGCTTTGAGTTGGCTCACCAACTTTTTCAACCACAACCTGCTTTTGCTTCTCTTCTATCTTGAAAACAATAAATCGGTGAGTTCTTTTTGTTTTCAGCTCCAACAACGTTAATTTGCAGTCATCATGCACTGCCATCCCAGATGCTGCGTTAGCCTATAGTAAGAAGAATCACATCCCCCAATCATGTTAGAAAACTTCCACATATAATTGATCACATGAGCATCTATAGCTCAAAAATTCTAATGCAATTAAAAAATAGCTGAAGAATATAATTGGAATGGACCTTCAAGATAAGTTTTGATTGCATCTAGTTGATCAATCAACACCCCTAAACCAGTAGAATTCAAATTCTACTCTGTTTCTTTCTTCTTTTCCCTATGGTAATTTGAATCCCAAAACTCATGGTTGGTGATGGAGACATGTTCACTATGTTATTCGTAACTTATCAGGCCATTGCATTACTATGCAGCAGCAATTGTCTGTCTGAACACCATCCAGAATACAGAATAACACCTATCTCACCCCGTTCTTTCATTTCTAGATAAACTTTTTAAAATGGATGATAGGGAGAGTGGAGGGGATAAAGGTTTTGGCAACAAATGCAAGCGAAGACATCATAACAAAGCTGAGTGGTTGAGAACCATGACGTCTCAGGTTCAAATCTGCTGAAGAGAAAAATATAAGGTGATTTCTTTTCATATGTTCAATCCTAGGGCAGAGTTATCCAATACATGTGTTGGCGGGAGGTAACATGTAATTATGAAATTAGTCGAGATGGACACAAGCTGACTCGAACTCCATGGACCATAGTTACAAGGAAAATATGCAGGCGAAGACATCATAAAAAAAAGTGATCTTCCTAAATATTTCAGTACACTACATTGCTATTTCAGACTGGTAATAGATTGAATAAAACTCTAAAATAAAAATAAAAAATAGAAAATACTCATAATCGTTTAGAAGGAATAGGAAGAGATCAATCATCCTATTCACTATAGAGTAGACTAGGGTAACTAGGTTCCATTATACATGGAACAACATTTTTTTTCAGCTTTCTTGATAACCATGGTATTGGGATGGACCTGCCACCTAACTCTGTACATACAGGAACAAATCACCTAGTTGAACCTGAAACCTCATGCAGCTCAACCCACGTCATTGACCACTAAGCTATACCCTTGGGTGCTACAGGAACAACATCTCAAAGACATAAATCCTAGTATATAGTTCTCTTTTTTTATAAGTCCAAAAATCCACTCAATTTGAAAGAGTACAAGTCCATGTTCATAAAGGGGAATTAAACGATGTGTAACAAAGTCAGTAGATCAATCAAATTATCAAACACCTTATACCAGCTCACTTTTTCAGCTAAACCCAGATGAAAATGAATCAAAAATGTTCAACTAAGCAATATATAATTGAATCAATCCTGAATTTCTACAAGATCTCCCACACAGCTAATCTCAAAATATTCTACAAAAATCACCACTAAAGGAAGTGGTGCAGCGTATGGCTCTGCTGCTACTCCCTCAACGAGATCTCAATATCGATCCTACATATGGAAAATACTCAGTATAGAGTGTTTTCCCAAAACAAGCCCTATGCGGCGCGAATCCAAATTAATCAGACTAAACACCATGCAAATGCAAATGCAAGCAACTACAAAATTCACAATTCAGATGAACAACCAAATAGCTTCTCTCTAATCAGATAAATCACGTATCAAAATCCAAAAAAAAACGATCATACAACACAATAGAAAAGTAATTATGCTTATTTGAAAGTAAAAAAAAAATACAATAGAAAAAATCGAAGACTCACCATATTGATTTTACAGAGAGATGAGTATTAAGTTTGAAGAAGAACGAAAATTCAGAGAGATCAAAGTAAAAAGGAATATAAGAAGTTAAAAAGGAGGATTTTGTGGAGCTGAATAACGGGGTTTCTGTGAATTTAGAACGTAGAGGCAGTTAGGGTGTGGAGTGTAAAAGCAATGACTTTGCGCCGCGTAAAAGATTTTTGTTTATATATAATAGGAAAAAGCAAGGCGTAATACATATATTAGATTCTAAATTTATCTTCAAATTTTAACTTTTACCTATAATTTTTATAATGCACAAATAGACATTTTAAATATCTAACTTTTAAATAAATAAACATATGAATCCTACATGGTACAATACACGTAGGACAAAAAATGACATGTAAGACATGTTGTCTATTTGTTCAACTTTATACAAGTTTAAGTTACTTGTGCACACTCAAAGTTGAAGGGCTTAAATGTGAATCAAAGTCAAGTTAAAGAGTATATTTATGTATTATATATCCAACTATAGTAAATATGGTATGCAGTTGGCAGATACCCTTTATATTAATAGATATATATGTGTCATAATCTTATCTATCGATCCAACATTTATTAAATATCGGATTGACTAATAAGGTTGTGTCACGTATCCCTATTTAATATTTTGTTAGATTGAAGGGCATATATGTTGTAAGGGGCACCAATGTCCCAAAAGTATGGCGGAGGGTGTCTGCGTATCATTTATGATAATTCAAAGTTATATTTGTTCTTTTTCCTATATAATACGTGGGAAGAATACATAAACTTGACTATTAACTTGGCGTCAACGGTCAATTATAACAGTTGATTTTGGGTTTGTACAAATAGACAATTAAGCTTGTATAAAATCGAACAAATGAACACATTTGTCATATATGATACTCTAAATGACGATTGTGTGTCCTACGTGGCGTTCTACATGTATTATGTCATGTAAAACATGTATACTTGTTCAATTTTATATAAGTTTAACTCTGTATTTGTGCATAATTAAAATTAGAGGACATAATTGTCCGCTAAAGCCAAGTTAAAGATTGTGTTTATGTATTATATATGCCGTTTGATTTGTTTTAACTAAAATATATGCTTCTAACTTTAAATGTGCATGTATATTTACTTAAATTTATATAAAATTGAATAAATAAAATATTTATCATAGTCAGTATTATATTTGATTTATTAATTTTTAAAATAGTTATACCGATGTTAGTGTTAGTTTCTATTTGAAATTATTATTTAAATAATGTAACTTTATGCTGTGACATTTATCTACTATATAATATGGCATATACGTGCAATATACGTCTTGCGTAGTTAGAATATTAGAAATAATTAAATTTAAACGGAATTTTGAGTAGAGTGTTCACCAAAAATGTGCATTCTGTAATTTTATATCAATTCTGAATTAGATTTTGTCACTATTCTTAAATGTGGTGCGGGTTACTGATCTCCCTTTCACTCGAAACAAGAGTTCCGAACGATTTTTCTTTCCTTCGAGGCTTCGGGATAAAGATACAATTTTTATGAAAAATTGTTCAAAAAATTCAATTCATGTTTGCTCGTCAACAAGAAGCACACAAACAACATGTATCAAGTGATTCTATATCAATCAGTGATAATATATACAATTATCTAACTGATATATTTATATATTTCACCTTTCTTGTCTCCATTCTCTCGCAATCGCTACTCTAGACTAACACATATAACATATACATATCTAAACACAATTTTCATACACACAGACGAATTAGCAACCAATTTATACAAATTAGATGCTCCATAACAAACGTAATTTGGCTATAGAGCATAAATAACAAAATTATAGTTATAATATACTAATATAATTTTTATCTTTGCTATTTCTAAAATTTATTCTTAATCTTTTATCGTTTGTAAGAAAAAGACCTACCAATGTGTAGTGCTTGATTCTAATTTGTTTGGTTAAAAAAAAAAAGAGAAAAAATGTTTATGGAACGGAAAATAAAACGAATAAAAGATTAATATCTATAATTTTTTTAGGCGGAATAGTCTGGTGGACCCTTGTACTTGGATGCGTTTGTATTGTGAACCTTTCTACTTACATGTTTGTCAACTGAACCCCTAAACTCATTAGAACATAATATTTTAAACCCCTTTGACCATTGACCAAACTTATATGTCATTGATAATGCTGAGTTGGAAATTTACATGACAACACGCGTTTGACAGCGAGTGAAAGGTATTTTATATCAAAATATTTAAATAAAAATAATAATTATAAAAAAATTAAAAAAATTAAAACCCATATTCCTCAACCATCCCTCTCCCACCCCACTCCCACCAGTCTCTCCTCCGCCTCAGCCCTCTTTCTCTCTTCTTCTTCTTGGAATTTCATCCTTAGTGCCGCCACCACTACTAATACTGCTGCTACTAGCAGTTGCTCAAATAGAAATAGAATCAAGAAAGGTTTGATTCTTGGCAATAAAAGAAGAAAGATTGGATCTTTTTTTACGGAAACGACAACTGAGGCAACTAGGAGCTAAAGTAGAGATGCTACTGCAAAAATTGAAAAAAGCTTTCATCTTTAACAGTTTCACTTGCATCCTTAATACAAAACAGAGTATTAGGAAAGAGTATCAGGGTGCCATTGAATGAAGCAAGACAGATCAAGATTCTTGGAATAGTGAAAGTATAAATAAATAAATAACCTTTAGGGGTGGAGGCAAAAATGGTGATGGTGTGCGTCCAAAATGAAGGCAAAATGGTGATAGAGTTCGACTAGATCTGATGATTGGTGGCTTAGATTGTTGGTTTTGGGGAGATTGGAAGAGGAAAGGAAAATGATGATGATGTGCAAAGGAGATGAAGACAGGTAAGGGTGAGAATATGAGTGGTATCGCCGGAAAAAATAATTTTCCGACGGTTTTGGCTGTGAAATAGTGTGAGTAGGAGAGAGTAATAGAGTTTTACTGTAAAAAAATATAATAAATATTTATTCTTTTACTTTTATTAAACAATTTGATTAATAATAATTTTAAAAATAATTATGACATGACATATACATGTAATGTCGATACGACATGTCATTTATATAAAAGAGTCTGAGCTTCACACATCGTTCGAGGAGTTCAAAAGACTCATTATAATTGAATTTAAGGGTTCAATTGACCAACATGTATGTATATAATGGTTCACAATACAAACGCATACAAGTATAAGGATCTACTAGACTATTCCATTTTTTTTTAAATTCCTAAATTATTGACAAAAATTACTTGTGATCCTTTTCATCCCGGTAGATTAAGCTAGTATTATATTAATTTAAGGGCAAGTGATATAAAACTCATTATTTAAAATTGTAATTACTAAAATTCATAAAAGTTTGTCATATTACTTACTATATTATATTTTGACGCGAGATACATGTATCATTAAAGATGAGATACATGTATCCAATAATTTTAAAAGTCAAAATAACATAAAATTATTTCAAACCACAAAGTCAAATTATATGTTAAAATCATAACTTCATATTGCGTACACAGAACACAAACTTAGATTGAAAAAATTAGGTTTTTCTTGTTCTTATAAATTTTAAAAATTATTGTTTTCTCAATTTTTCAATAAGACAACCAAAGGGGAAAAGCTAACGCATGAAGGCTCCACGTGGCAAAATAACATAGGATTATTTTAAATCACATATTTAAACGGTATTTTAATGTCATTCACATTGCGTACAAAACACACAAGCTTAGAATATAAAAAATTGAATTATTTTTCTATAAATTTTTAAAAGTTATTATTTTCTCGAATGTCAAATTTAGATATCTAAAAGGAAAAAAACTTACTCATTAAGGCTCCACGTGGTAAAATAATATAGGATCATTTCAAATCAAAATTTCAAACACTATGTTGAAATCATCCTTTTATGCCGCCGCGTACATAAAACACAAACTTAGATTGTAAAAATTAAATTATTTTTTTCTATAAATTTTAAAAATTATTATTTTCTCAAATTTTAAAATAAATATTCAAGACTCATCAAGATTCCTAGTGTTAAAATAACATAGGACACAAACTCTTTTAAAATTATAACTTCATATAGTGTACACATATCAACTCTTTTCTTCTATAAATTTTTAAAATTATTTTCTCAAATTTTAAAAATATTTAAAAGGCAAAAGACTTGCTCATTAAGGTTTGAGGTAGCAAAACAACATAAAATTATTTCAACTCACTTATTCAACGCTATTGTAAAATTATAACTTCATGTTGCGTACACAAAATACTAACTTAGATAGTAAAAATTAAAAAAAAAACTATGATAGTAGAGTATTATTTTTTCTATTAAAAAATATTTTCTCAAATTTTAAATTAAATACCCAAGGAGAAAAATGAGAGTCATGAAGTTTCCACGTGGCAAAATAACATAGGATTATTTGGTATGGGCCCTACACAAAGATATAAAAATAGTACCACAATAACTTCCCCATGACCCTATCTTTTCCCCTTTCTCGTTCCTTCCAAATCTCATCTCACTTTCCTCCTTTTTTTTCTCTCTCCTCTCTTTCAATACCGCGAAATCTCAAAAAAATAAAATAAAATTCAGTTGTTTATTAATTTCATCTATATTTGTTTCTTCATTTTGTAATCCCTAATTAAAACCCTACCCATAAATCTTTCCTTTAATTGTTAAAAATCAAAATCAAATTCAAATTATGCGTTGAGTTTTCAGATCTGTGTTCCAATTTTTGTGGTTTTTTTTCCAATTTTTTTGGGTGTTTATCCGTAGATCTCTCAAAAGTTGTTTTCTGTATATTGCTATATTCATATTTGGGATTTTTGAGTTTTGAGTTGTGGAGGCAGGGTAAAATTGAAGAAAGTTTTTCTGGAATTGGTTAGTTTTTTTTTTTTTTGGGTGGTTAATTTTTTTTTTTTTGAGTTAAGTGGTGAGTTTTTTTTAGTTAATTGTTTGTTCATGTTCTGAATAAATTTGTGTTTGTGGATGTTTTTGTGTGGTGGTTTGAGTTTGTGATAAGGTGTATTTTGAGATGGGGGAAGGGGAAAGTGGCGTTTGTATTGCGGTAATGAGTGATGGAATGATGGAAATTGAGAAACCTGTTGATGTTGATTCGAAGTGTGATAGACTACGGGTTGTAGATGGTACTGAACAGGACTTATGTGTTGAGAAGCAGCAATGTGAAACTTCAGAATTAGTGGCATCGAGTGAAGGAATGATGGAGATTGAGAAACCCGTAAATGTTGATTCAGAGTGTGATAGACAACTGGTTGTAGATGCTACTGAACAGGAGTTATGTGTCGAGAAGCAGAAATGTGAAACTTTAGATGGTGTAGAAGTAGTGGCAATGAGTGATGGAATGATGGAAATTGAGAAACCTGTAAATGTTGATTCAAAGTGTGAAAGAGAATGGGTTGTAGAGGCTACTGAACCAGAGCTATGTGTGGAGAAACAGAAATGTGAAACTTTAAATGGTGTAGAAGTAGCGACAATGAGTGATGGAATGACGGAGATTGAGAAACCCGTAAATGTTGATTCAAAGTGTGACAGACAACAGGTTGCAGATGCTACTGAACAGGAGTTATGTGTTGAGAAGCAGAAATCTGAAACTTTAGATGGTGTAGAAGTGATTCCAGTGAGTGATGAAATGATGGAGATTGAGAAACCCATAAATGTTGATTCAAAGTGTGACAGACAATGGGTTGTAGATGCTAGTGAGCAGGAGCTATGTGTTGAGATGCAGAAATTTGAAACTTTAGATGCTGTAGAAGTAGCTTCAATGAGTGATGGAATGATAAAGATTGAAAAGCCTGTGAATGTTGATTCAAAGTGTGACAGACAATGGGTTGTAGATGCTACTGAACAGGAGCTATATGTTGAGATGCAGAAATTTGAAACTTTAGATGCTGTAGAATTAGCTGCAATGAGTGATGGAATGATAGAGATTGAAAAACCTGTGAATGTTGATTCAAAGTGTGACAGAAAATGGGTTGTAGATGCTACTGAACCAGAGCGATGTGTAAAGAAGCAGAAATTTGAAACTTTAGATGGTGTAGAATTAGCTGCAATGAGTGATGGAATGATGGAGATTGAGAAACCCATGAATGTTGATTCAAAGTGTGACAGACAATGGGTTGTAGATTCTATTGAACCGGAGCTATGTGTTGAGAAGCAGAAATTTGAAAATTTAGATGCTGTACAATTTGCGTCAATGAATGGTGGAATGGTGGAAATTGAGAAACCCATAAATGTTGATTCTAAGAGTGACAGACAATGGGTTGTAGATGCTACTGAACAGGAGCTATGTGTTGAGAAGCAGAAATTTGAAACTTTAGATGCTGTAGAATTAGATTGTCGTGCGACTAATCACACTACGAACTGCGCACCTGAAACTGTAGATGGCGTAGAAGTAGAATGTTGTGCCACAAACTGTGCACCTGAAACTGTAGATGGTGTAGAAACAGAATGTTGTGCCACAAATCGTGAACCTGAAACTATCGATGGTGTAGAATTAGAAGGCTGTGCCAGAAATCATGAACCTGAAACTTTAAACACAGAGGAATTGGAGTCAGGTGACATGCAGCTAAAGAGGTTGAATAATTGTGATGTCCAGCCGGATGTAAGGATTGACTTGAAGGAAGCTTCGAATGATGATATGTTGTCTGAAGTTTCAAATCCAAATTTGTCTCCAAGAGAGAACACTTCAAGTTTCCAGACTATCAGTAGTCAAGGGGTGGATTTGTTGGGTAATAATCAAGGTGGTTCTGGAGAGATTACATCTTTTTCTTCGGGGAATTCAAGTGCGGAGGAGAGTGTCAGTGAGGAAGAGCATAATCAAGTTGATGCATCTAAGGCAGTTGCCAAGTCTTCTGTGGTTCTTGAAATACCGAAGGAATTTAGCACAACTGGTGTCAGGAAGATTATATTCAAGTTTAGTAAAAGGAAGGAGGATTATCATAATGCATCTGCTGAGGCTGCTATACCTGTGACAGCCGGGGTTGATGATGGCTTTAGTGAAGCACAGGCATGGAATCCTTTGGAATCTGATGATAGAGATCCCTTTTTATGTCCTCTAAACAGGGAACTAAAAATGTCTAAGAAGGTCACTTCTGATGCTTACCCGACAAATGTCAAGAAGCTTCTGTCGACGGGAATTTTAGAAGGAGCACGGGTGAAGTACATTTCAACTTCTAGGAAGGTAATTTGTGGGTTTCTCTGTTTATACTTGTTATTTAGAGGTTTCTATGTAAGCCTGAAGCACTTCTATGACTGTCAGAGGGAGCTACTTGGAATCATAAAAGATTATGGATACTTGTGTGGTTGTTCACTCTGCAATTTCTCCAAAGTGAGTTTCCTGTCTATATTGAAAGTTTGTCTTTATGCATGTTAATGAACATACTGAACATATTTATGTCTAAGCAGGTTCTCAGTGCTTACGAATTTGAAATGCACGCTGGGGGCAAGACTAGACACCCGAACAATCATATTTATTTGGAGAATGGAAAACCTATTTACAGGATAATTCAAGAGTTGAAGACTGCACCACTTAGTCAACTAGAAGAAGTTGTAAAAGACGTGGCTGGTTCTTCTATTAATGAGCAATATCTCGAGGCTTGGAAAGGTGGTTTGACATTGATATCTCAATTGATTTATGTAACTTTTCATTTCTGAAACAGTCTGATAATTAGAATGACAGTAATAAGAATTAAGGAGAAGATTCTCATGCTTTCCATGCGCTATACTTATAATCTCTTGTTCATGGTCATGGAGAAGGGTTGGGGGGATAAAATCACCATATTACTGCTTATTCGTCATAGACCTCTATTCTAGATGATGCTCATTTCAATAAATAATCAAGTGCGAACTCTGTAGAAATAAATAATTTGACCAGCTTAAGCATTTTCACAACTGAGACAGTCTCCCTTTTCTAGCAACTAGAATCAGTGCACATAGCATGCTTGATGCATCATTATATCTACTAAAAAAAATTTCCCTATCTTCTGTATAAATTTAGATTGCTAAAATTTAAAGTAGGAAGGTATCTTTATGCATTTTTTCCAGCAAACTTGACAAAAGGTGGCGAGCACAGAGCAATGTAGCTTAGAAATTTAACACAAGGGTTTGGAAGTGGGTTGTGGGAACATAAGGGAAAATTTGTGTTTAGGTCTTGAGGAGAGTCCAAGGTAGTTATTCTAGGTGTGAACATATAATAACTTCTGTTTTGTCAAATTTGTCAGTTGCATGATGATTTGTGATATTCTCTTCTGTTTTGCAGCCAAACTCTTCCTGCAGCACTATGACGTGGCTAGTGCTTACCAATATTCTCATGGAAAAGTTTCAGGGATGTATCAGTATAAGCCAAGGTACATTTTGGAAGTGTTCTAATATTTTGATTCTGGTCTTTGCTCCTCCACCCTAACTTACTTTGTTATCAGTTTTCTTGGGTGTGTTATTTTATCTTATTCTGGCTTCTGGGTTGTAGAACAAAGAAAAGCAAAGCAGATTCTAGAGTCCTCTTCAATAGTATCCAATTTGTGCTTCATTGACCATTATGTTTTTGTATCTTGAATAGCTGTAATGTGCTTAGGAACATGAAATGCCTTGCCGTTTCATACTTCTCCTTTTGACTTACCACTACATACATTTAACTTAGCTGTGTCCACAACCCCCATATCTTTTTCTCCTTTCTTATCATGTGAATGATGTGAAATCGACATTTGTTATCTTCAAGAAATTGAGTTGTTGATTTCTGACCAGGCATTTCAGCAACTGACCGTTACGTTTTCCATAGCTGGATGTTTGATTGAATGTGCAATTGAAGGTTCCTTATATTACGATTCTTGGATGATCATGTCTTTGTCTTACCTGTATCGCAGTTTTTATTAGAACTTAGCTTAAAGTGTGATTTACCAAGAGTGGTAAGTGCTCTATATATGCTGTCACTTGAGTCAAAATACTTTGGACTGATTATTTATTAGCTAGCTTATAGTATGTTGAATGCTTGAGTTCACCTTTATATACTATACTTGCTGAATAGGTTTTGGAACACCACAGAAAAATATTACCACAAATACTTGAGGAGTTAAAAATGGTAGAATGTTGGAAACTTGTATATGTCAAATTCTGCTCTTTCAAAACTTCATAGCATAGCTAGTCCAAACCAGATAAAGAAAAGAATTTGCATTTTGCGGTAGGTTTACTGTAAATTGTAGTAGTGTCCTGACTATCTACGAATACATGAATAGACTGAAGTCAAGGTGAATGGATGTAGATGATACATATAGTTGATCCAACTATTCTGAGATTGAAGCATAGTTGATTGATTGATGTTGCCAACATATTATTGACCTTGGAATAAATATGATGTACGAACAAAAACTGTTTGAGTTGTATCTGATCCTTTTAGTTTTACACCTGCAACACTGGCAGAAATATGTATGTTCCTGAGTAGTCTCAAAAAAAGGAAAAGAAATGGCTGTTTCGAAGTCCATTGCTGGGAAACCACATCTAGCTTTCCATCAGCTATGCATATTGGTATTGAGATGTCCAATGTTGTAGGAGTACTTAATCAGCCCAAATAATTCAGATGTGCATCTTGGGCCAAGTAGGACTCCTTTGGAAGCATTCTAGGCCTCTAGGGTACCAATTTGACTTTGATAATCTCATTTTTACTAGTATTTCGTCCTACTGGGTCAATTTGAGTGTTCTTGTAAAACCTTAACATAGTTTAATGCATAATGAATGGATCAATTGCAAGGTCTGCATAGACTCTACCCTCTCAAACCCCACTTGTGGGATTTCACTAGGTATGTTTTTGTAAAGAATGGATCAGTTGGTGCGTGGTCGACCAGTTGCCGCTGATTTGGTATTACTATGCCTATGTTGTGGTTGCGAGAGTAAATATTGACTTCAGCATTTATTGTGCAATAGCTCATGGCAACTTGATATTCCAGAAACGTGCAAGTTAAATAAATCCAGAGAACTTTCTAAAACAGGCAACGTCAAATCACATTGTTCTTTCCCTTTGTAATTTGATCCATTTTGCAGTTCTCTGGAAGTACCTTTCCTTTTTCCTCATTTACTGCTGGAGATAGGTAGAAGAGTTTAGAAATGCTTAAGTTAGATCCAGGGCATAGACTTGTAAGCTTGGTCCCTTTGTGGAGTTTATCCAGTTGTAGTTTGAGTCTTTCGCATAATAATGATATTGAGTGGTTTTGGGTGTTGAGATTGCTGAAATTTTTTCACTCATTTTGTTTGTAACTTTGCACTATACTATGGTGAACTTCAGTGATTGCAGTTCGGTGATGGAAGATGGCCTATATTCTGCTTCGTACTCGTGTATTGACAACTTCCCTCCAAATCCACGTAGCTCTATGGAGACTGCAGAATCATGGAAGCATGTGGTTAAAAAGTTTGTAATCACATTCATACAATTGGTCATTCTTTATGTAAATGCATATTTCTAGATTGTATCTAATGGTGCAGTTATTTTGACAGGCCAAGGTGCAATTTTTCCAACTCAACAGTAGAGCCAAAGAAACCTGCAGAAGGTGGCACAAAAAAAAGGTATCCTTTCTCTTATTTTCCTTGAATAAAAGGATTTCTCATTTTTGACTTGGCATATGTCATCAATCTTTTTACTGTACATAGGGATAATGACTTGCACCGATCACTGTTCATGCCAAATGGACTTCCCGATGGTACTGATTTGGCATATTATTCTAAGGGGAAGGTTAATTCATTTCTATCTTTTCTCTTGATATCCTTTATTGTGCACTGTTTTCTCTATTGTTTTAATTATTTGTTCGAGGCTATTCAGCAGCAGTTGCCATAATTATTATTTATGTGTGAGCATTTAAAATCTTTCTGCAGAAAGTTCTGGGGGGCTACAAGCAGGGGAATGGCATAGTCTGCAGCTGCTGTGATACTGAGGTAAAATTTATAGTGTACTCGTACACACACATTTGGAATAAAATAAATCCAAATGTGTAATATATTTCTTGTGTGTATTTATTTATATACGTTTTATATATATATATATGTGTATATATATATTCGTTATATATATATATATATATACAAAAACTTCAGAAGTGCTGCTTATTACTTCACTTGTTATCCTTTCTAAACAGATAAGTCCTTCCCAGTTTGAGTCTCATGCTGGATGTGCAGCTAAACGTCAACCGTAAGTAGTTCTTAAAGACTTATTTGCATCATATAAGCAAAACATGAATGATCTGAATTATTTTGTGGATGACCAGCTACCGTCACATCTACACATCCAACGGACTTACCCTACATGATATAGCATTAATGCTGGCAAATGGTCAAAGTATTGCCACCAATAACAGCGATGATATGTGTACAATATGTGGCGATGCTGGAGATCTGATTTGCTGTGAAGGGTGTCCTCGGGCTTTTCATGCAGGTGTGTCCTTTTCCCTAATGTTTGACATAGTTCTTTATTGTGATTAGACTTTTTTGTATCTCTAAAATGCGCTGGTTGGCAAACTGATAGATTGGTACATGGTTAGCTCTTTATATTATATTAGATATTAGAAATCACATTTTAGTGCTCTCTTCTCTTATTTGATTGTAAATGACGTCATCTCAAAAGCAATTTTCTAAGCCAGACTGCCTAATCTTTTGGTTGTTGAGTGGAGCTCTTTCTATTTCCCTGCCTAATAACCTCACTTGTGCTTACAGTTTTGTTCATCTAAAACCTGTATGCTTGCAGCTTGTATAGGTCTACAGTGTACCCCGACTAGTGGTTGGCTCTGTTCATATTGTAGAGACAAATTTGTCCCTGGTAGGAAAACTGCTGGAGATGCTGGACCAATTATGATACGGTTGACAAGAGTGGTTAAAGCTCCAGAATCTGAAAGTGGTGGGTGCGTTGTTTGCAGGTATATTGCAGTTGGTCCATCAGAGAGCATTTAAAATTTCTAGTTTCCATTTATCTAACTTTTGTGATTTAAGAACATTCTTGTGATGGATAAATTAATTTAGCACTTTAACCTTGTTTGATATCTTCCGAGAGATATGTAATGTATGCCTTCCGACGTGTCGTACATATTTTCATCCAGTACTAGTCCATTGTGATAAAGCTGGTTAAACCGCAATGCATAGCATCATCTTTTCTTGTTCTTCTACAGCAAGAACCCATTGTGTTCTTCTCAAGATGTGGTTTCTCCCGAGTATGTTTTTCCTAAGGTTCTTTGCATTGCGTTTAGGTATTCCTAGCACTTCAAGAATGAAATTAATTAAAAAATTAATCGTCATTATATTTTATGCATCCAGTATCAAGTGGCCATGTGTGGCAATACTGTTTTTGAATAGTATACATCAATGTTGTCGAAGGCTCATCTACGGTGCGGTTAAGCCCTGAAGCTCAGAGAATCTCTGGGATGGCGCTTCGTGTTGCTTAAGCTGTGCTTCAGTGTAGGCAAGGCGCTAAGGCGTGTGCCTTATTGCCCTTGAGTTCTATCTTGAATAGAGCTGTCGTAATTAACGATAGCATAATTGGAAAATAAATATATTAATAGTTAAGGAAAAGATTATGATTTTTTTCGAAACTGGTAACATAACTTAAAGAAAACATTATCAATGAGTGTTATTTTTTTGGCATAATACATAAATATTCCCTTTAACTTGGCGTCAAATCACATTTTTGCCCTTCAACTTTGGGTGTGCACAAGTAGACATTTAAACTTGTATAAAGTTGAACAAATAGACACACATGTCCTACATGGCATCCTACATTCATTTTCGTCCTATGTGGTGTCCTACATGTACTTGTTCAAGTTTATACTAGTTTAAGGGCCTACTTGTGCATACCCAAAGTTGAAGGGTATAAATGTTAAATGAAGTCAAGTCCAATGACACATATACTCCCTCCGTCCCATTTTATGTGTCGTCCTTTCTATAAATAGTTGGTCCATTATACTTGTCATTTAATAAATTACCATATTATTTCTTTTTTACCCTTGTGAGTTATTAGCCTAGAAAATTACATTTGACCAACTTAGAAAAGTTAAATAAATGATTCATATTCATTGGTTAATTAATTAATTCATATTCATTGATTGAAAAACTTGAGTTCCAAAAAAATTAATAAAGGTAGAAGGGTAAATTTACATCATTTCTTAATGCAACTGCAAATTAAAAAGGTACATATAAAATGGGATGGAGGGAGCGCCTTTTTTTTTCCTAAAGCCTACTTCTGATCGCGCTTTACACTTAAAGCTTTATTAGACCTGGAACACTTTTAGAGTTGTCACCCGTGTCAACATTGGTATACATCAGATTAAGGTACTAGCAGATGGATGAACTGCTTCTATGATTTATTATTTTGAGTAACTTGAAATAGTTGGGATAGTGTCGAAGAATTTATCCGGTCCTAAGATGCAGTTTATGCTGGCCATTATGTTAATCTATCTGTTGACTTGTTTGTCACATATTGTATGGTTTGCTAGTGCAAATTAACATCAGATGGGTGCCTACACGTGGACATAATATACCCTTGAACTCATTTTTCCACCATATTTTTCTAGGACCCCGGACTTCAGCGTTGCCAAATTTGATGATCGGACAGTTATGCTCTGTGATCAGGTATGCTCTGACCAACAGTTTACTGGCCATTCCAACTTCCAATGTTCTGCAACTGTCCTTAACCTTGCTCCCTCATATTTCTTTTCTTATGGTGGCATATCCACAGCTTCCTATTTAACTTTTTTTCTTTTTTGGGTGCATATGCAGTGTGAGAAGGAATACCATGTTGGGTGTCTGCGGGAAAGTGGGAGGTGTGATCTGAAAGTGAGTTTAGTTTCTTTCATATGTTGGATAACTGTGATTATGTTGTTTATCAGTACTAACTAATACTTGGTGATAGGAACTCCCGAAAGATAAATGGTTTTGTTGCAATGACTGCAATAAAATTTATGTGGTACTTCAGAATTGTGTTTTGAAGGGAGCTGAGGTCATCCCAGCTCCTGCAGCAGCTGCCGTAACTAAGAAGCAAGTCCAGAAATGTTTAATGGATACAACTACAGATGACATTCAGTGGCGTATTTTAAGTGGGAAGAGTCGCTTCCCGGATCATCTACCTCTTCTTTCCAGTGCAGCAGTAATCTTTAGGGTGAGCTTTTTATTGTTAGTATTAAGCATCAGTTGGAATTTCTTTTGACAGTTCAGATCATAAAGAGGACACTTACCGAAAATCTGAATTAATGGAGATTGTACATTGCTGCTATAATTGGACAAAGATGTTTTTAACACTTGTGGTGAAGCTTAATGCTGCATGGTGGTGAAAAAACTTGCTGATAACTGAACCTTACCGTAGATTTCAATCCTCAAGTATAATTTTGTGCATCATCAAGATTCTTGAACTCGATAAATCTCAACAGAATGCCAGGTTGACCAGCAACACCATCGTTAGAAACAGATAAATCCTTTTAACTACCACATCATGGAATAATTGAGTCTACTTAATATAAAAAAATTTGATTAATTGAGTCTTAATGGAGTAGGACCAGCTCATTGAAGATTACAAGGTGTAACAAGAATAATTTCAATATGCACTTTGTCCCCACTTATTCATTAATTATCTGAAAATTTCAAGTTGGTTACTTAGTTTCAATTGTCATCTCTGTCTTTCTGTGCAGGAGCGCTTTGATCCTATTGTTGCCAAATCTGGACGAGATCTTATACCTGTTATGGTTTATGGGTGAGTATTCCTTTGCTTACATGTTATAACCCTAGTGTTACCACAAGTTTTCCTTACTGACTCGGCCTTTTTGTTTTCTTGTCCATGAACTGTATTAGAAAATCCGACAGACAATGCTTCTAGTGTTTGATCTTTTAGTAGTCTCCATTTAGGACAACTAGTCCCAGGGTACGCGCTTTGCATGTGTTCCTTATATCCATGAATACACAATTTAATGTGTGTGTATGTTTGAATTATGAAATAAAAATAAAAGAAAAAGTTCCACGTAATGAAATGTTGAATGTTGATCTTAATTTTCTAGCCTATCAAAAGAAAGAATCATGCATCATGTTAGTCTTGCAATGTCTTATTGTAAGTTCTCGTGTTGCCTTCACTCACCGAAGTTATCCAATTGTTTTCTTTCTTTTACGATTAATTAGCAAAATATATTTGATATAAATAAGTCGAATGATAAGTTTGTCCTAATACATCTCTTAATCTTCGCTTATTTGCACGTGACATGACATGCAATTGTTAAATTTTAGATTTTTTTTTTGAGAGAAAGGTAATGGCTTGTATAGAAATCCAAAAGATTAGCATCAAGTTGCTGATGGAACTATACAAGCCTGCTCCATAGAAAAAATAAAAGAAGAGATCAGCCAGTAGCTGAAGGTCTAAAGCATTAACAGTCCTATCAGATCTACTAGGTCTGCTACATCACTAAAAATATACTGTTTACACCAAAAATAGGTAACACTTGAGGCAAATAAAAATGTCTAGAGTTCCTTTCTTCCCATATAGACCACCATATACAAGCTGGAATAATTTGCCACCAGTTTTCTGTACCACTTCTTCTGCCAACTTCTTTCCAGCTATTAAGGAGTGCAAAAGTGGTTTCGGGAACAACCCAAGAAACTCCGAGAAATAAAATTCAAAAGAACATGTGCCACAGATGTGTAGTTATCTTGCAGTGGATGAAGAGATGTTCATTGCTTTCCAGTTTTTGACCACACAGTAGACACTAGCCAGGTGAAAACTGGCACCTTTGGTAGAATTTTGATTTTTCAGATGAGTTTCCGAGGCCAAATCCTTGTCAGGCCTGATTTGTAGTTGAGGTTACTATAAGTAGATCTCACAGAAGTTGCCCTTCCCATTGAGTTTCCACCAAGGCTTCTCAGGGAGGTCTGGGGGTGTAGATATGGGATTCTAAAAAGTTTAGCTAGCTTGCTAATCTTTCTATTTCCCAATCATCTAGAGCTCTTCTGATTGTGGCTTGGATATTTTGGCCTGCTTGTGTTATTTTGCCTTTTGCTTCCAAAATTCGAGTACTTGCTCTATTTGAATTGCACACACTTTGACTTTTCTAATTTCTGTATTCCTGTCTAATGTAGGAGAAACATCTCAGGTCAAGAATTTGGGGGAATGTATTGCATCGTTTTGATTGTGAAGTAAGCCACTGATTTTAAGTTTTTTTCAGTGCCTTCTCAATATTTTTTTATTTATAGTTGGTCTGAAGTTACAATCTAATCTGCTTTCCTGAGTCATTATTCTTGTCACCAAATGGGTACAGGTCAGTAGTTGTATCAGCTGCTCTTCTCAGGATTTTTGGGCAAGAGGTTGCTGAACTCCCTATGGTGGCTACAAGTAGAGCAAACCAGGGCAAAGTAACTCTGCTTGACTAGACTCCTTTGCTGTGCTTATTTGTGGTTTTGCTTGCTGGTTCTGAAGCTTTACTCCTAGGGGAAGTAAGCTATTCTTGTGGAACACAAACTGATGATCCTTATGTTTATTCCTTTGAAGGGTTATTTCCAGGCGTTATTTGGATCTATTGAAATTCTATTATCTTCGATGCATGTTAAAAACCTGGTTGTGCCAGCTGCTGAAGAGGCTAAATCCATCTGGACAAATAAACTGGGTTTCAGAAAGATGACTTATGAACGCGTGAGTGGATCTTTAATATTAGTATGGACAGATCATTTGTTTTTACCTTGTTTATCTGATTCTCCCTTTGCATCATGGATGATAGTGTTGAAAGTTAAATTATAGATTCAATTTTCTTATAAAGATAGAGATTAGATTTTAAGCTGTATAATGTTTGAGGCTACTGAAGCTAGATTTATCGTCAAGTTATGCACGCAAGTCCATTTCTAATTGCTGATTCAAGAGTTGGAGCAAGTGCAAGCTGTAGGACGTTCTACATAGGATGTTTAGGTTGCCATAAGGCAATTTGCAGTATATTTGATCTGGAAATACTAGCAGACATAGCCCCCCAAGGCCTATCTTGAGTGGCAAAAGGTGGAGGATTTGTGGCTTTGTCACAAGTTCAAGCCCCACACATGCAAAACAAAGCCAGGAATTTAACTGGAGAAGGCTAGAGGGGCGTGCCCATTATCCACTGAGTTAAGAAGGCTGTGATTGATCCATAGGGCGGTTACAGATGGATTTCTGGGTTATCAAAAAAAATTATAAAAAAATAAATAATACTAGCGGACATAAGCTTAAAAAATCTTTGCATTCCCTCTATTCAAGCTGACTTCCTTTTGTGAGTGGGTTGTTTTGAACTGAATTTATGCCTTACTGATCAAAGCAAGGTCACAAGACAGATTGCTAGTGGAGGGCAGTAGTTAGAGGAGTTTCATATCCTATATGCTAATTGCTCCCTTTGTGTGTCACAGTTCATGGATGAGGAATCAGAGTTTGGTTTGGTTAATATTAGTCTGGAGTTTTCTTGTGCACATGGCTAAACAATGTTTGGGTGCTTCCCCAGTTTCTACTACCCAATCTATTTTACCATTTAGATAAATAATCTTACTAAGTTCTATGCTGATATTTTAGAACTGTTTTAACAGTATCAGGAGTATTCAAGAGACTTCACGTTGACGGAATTCAAAGGGACATCAATGTTGGAGAAGGAAGTGCAGCAGACATCTTATGAACTGTAATTCATCTATGTGAAGAATGTGCGAGGAGCTACATTACTACATATGTGCACAGACCTCATATCTATGAAGGGAGGAGGGAGACGTCTATTATACTCGATGATCTGAAATGGAGCTGGAAATAGAGAAAGTGGTGCTTTCATTGCAAGAACAATCTTTTCTTCGATACCTCAGAACATGCAAAAAGCACCTCTAGCTGATGAATTAGAGTTTCAAGGTGATTGAATAGTTCATCAGGCAAGGTGTTCCTGGAGGTACACGTTGATGATGGACCTTATGGGGATCATCCTTAGATGCAAGGACAAGTGTTTTTTATTCATTATTTACCGCTATATTTTCATAAAGTAGTCTGTCGGTTTTATAGATTAGTTTTCAGATGATGATGTATAAAAGAGCAGTTGAGGAACTGCTCTTATGAAGTCCTTGAGGCATGCTGACCTTTTATCATGCGTGCGTGGGGGCAAATGTTTTTACCCCTTCTTTTCGCAGTAGTAGTTTCCTATTGTACATTTGCATACAGAGAAATTTTTGCCAGAAAGTAATTTAGGATATATATCTTATACAGGGATAAATAAGCTTTTTCCTGATGTGATGAATTATTGAACATATTTGGTGATTGGGTCAACAAAAGAGGTAACAATTTGTTATTGATATTGTTGTAGCAATCCCTTTGTTACACTTTGTGTGGCAAGAAGTCAAAATCCTAGTTTTCAATGTAATTTTACATGGACTTTTTAAGTTTTTTGAAATAACTGTTGGCAGTGCCACCCACTTGTAAGTCGAGGTTGGCAAGCAGGGGTGGATCTAGGGTGTAGTTATGTATTTCATGTGAACCCCTTCGATAATTAATTGCATTGTATATTCATGATATTATAAGAATCTTCTAGGTTGACTTTGTGCTTTCGGAATTTAAAATTTACTTTGTTATTTTTATATTTTGAATCCTTAGTTTAAAATCTTGGATTTGCCATGCGCGGCGATGAACTTTGAGTTCATTCAAGACTGATCCTCCACGCCCACCATTTTTATGCTTTCATCTGCCTTCATTATCATCACCAAAACCAACCAAATATATTCTTGTCAAAGTCTAGCTTCAACAAACTTCCCAAATATATTCTTGTTATGCCACTATACCTAAAATTAGAAGATATTTATCATGAAATTTGCTTGCTTACGTTTTCTTTAAGCAACCTAATAATATTGACACTAATTGTATATTGAATCGCAGCTCCTATTGTTCAAACATCTATTCAATGTTCTTATAGCTCCTCATAATCACCCTTCGTTGTTCAAACTAAGTTGTTCCGGTTTACTAATCGTTCCAAAGTCTTATAATATATTTAGTGTAATCTCATGGGTTTGAGACGTTTAGGTGATGGTACTCTTGTTACGAATAGAAGGTTGTTTTCGATAGACTATCTTGCTCCGTGAAGCATATGTCAAAGGAAGAAACTTTATGCTAGAAATAAACCTTTCTAATCACATAGAAGTAAAACTATCATTCAAAACACAGTATCACAAGCTGAGAAAAAAAGAGCAAATTGCAAACACAAGTGAAATTCTTTATTTAATTCCTACTGATAACACTTACATCCACACACATAACAGTGGAGTGGAGTATTGGGTGTAAAATTGAAGACAATTTCAAACTCCAATGTTAGACATTTGCAAAGGCTTGAAGGGCATCACCAGTCAGCCTACAAACCCTCCATTCCTGCATAACTTGAGCTCCCATTTCTTCATAAAACTTGATCGCATTCACATTCCAATCTAGAACCACCCATTCCACTCTTCCATACCCCATTTTCGCCGCCTGAGCAGCCACAGCTGACAACAACATCTTCCCAAAACCTTTCCTCCTATAACACTCCCTCACAAATATATCCTCGATGTAAAACCCAGGTTTCGCTAAGAAAGTCGAATAATTAGGGAAAAACAACACAAATCCAGCAACCACAGCATCATTTCCACACGATCTGAACGATTCCGCTTGCGGGTCGGTAATCGGGAGATCCAGATTTACCGTTTTATGTATGGGGCTGAAATTTGGGTAGTTTTGGTCGATTAGAGGGAAAGGGGTTTGAGAAACTTCGAGAAGGAAAACGGTGAAGGAGGTGAACGGAGGTGGGGAGTTTTCAGGGAAGAGAGTGGAGGAAAGTGAAGATTCTGTGGCGGAGAAGAGATGGGTGAGTCTCTCAAAGACGGCCATCTGGTGGATGAGTTTGTGGATATGAGGAACGTCGACGATGGTGGCAAGCCGAATTCGGGAGAAGACATTGTAGCCAGTCGGAAGCAAGTCCTCGGAGATGATGGCGGGGGTAGGCGACGGCGGCGGTGGAGGTGCTGCGGCGGCCATTTTTTTCTCAGAGAGAGGTGTCTTTGCTGAGCTTAACTTTAGGTGGAATGGGATTAGTGTTGTTGCTCTGCCATTGGACTGCTTTATAGAAGTGTTTAAAGTATATAATAATTTCGGATATAATATAGATTAATATAGTAGGTATTTGAATTCTACACTTTCGTCTGATATCATTTGTCATGATTTCTATATTTAGAGTCAAATTATAAAAACTTTGACAAACATTTTAAGATGTATTTTTTCATCGTATTAGTATAAAAAAAATTATAATATATAATACTTTTCATATAATTTTAGAATATCTAAATTTTTTTGTTTAAAATACGAATTAATGTGATCTAATTTAATCGTTAAAAATTAGTCAAATTGACTTTTGATAAGCGTAACATGACAAACAATTCCGAACGGATGGAGTATAACATAATTTTTGGATTATTTATATCCTAAGAGTCGTTTGGTCTGAGGAGTATATAAAGTATAACAATCTTGAGACAAAATGCATAAATATTTTATTCTATGTAATGTTTATATCATATTGATAAAATAAGTTATTCCATATATAATGTGAATTAACTTATTTCTACATAAATTATCATGAGATAATTAATCCTAAATAGTTTTTTCTCAATCAAACAATATTTTGATGAGATAAATTATCTCATATCTATAAAGGAATGACTTATCAACATAATTGATCTCGAAATAACTTAATCCAATCAAATTATTTCTCTAAATTAGATACATTCTTCAACTACGTTATAATATTTATTTCTCCAAATTATACATTTTTAAAAAAATTTCACCTGGTGTTTGAAATTCATATTGAGCTCTAACTGAATTTGAATTACGCACTACATGTTTTATTTAGTGTGCACTTACATAATTTTTTCTGTAAGATTCAAATATGAGATTTTTACTTAAGAGTGAAACAATTTTTATTACTACACCACAACTCATGCCGATCACTTGGAGGAAAGAGAACTCAACTCCCGAACTTTCTATGCTTAATTTAACTATTTTCTCCATCTCATTTTATGTGACAATATTTGACGGGACACAGTATTTAAGAAATAATGAAAAATTTAAAATGTTTATCAAATTGTCCTACAAAAAAGTAAATTCACTCTTTTCTTTCTTCATAAATGACTAAATGTATTAGAATACTGTCTTTAAAATTAAGTGATACCAATAAGGGTAAAAGAGAAATTATACTTTTAAATATTAACTGTATAAGAAATGTGACATTCTTTTGGTACTGATCAAAAAGTAAATGGTGCCACGTAAAATATAAACGGAGGGATATTTCATGTCAGGTCCTCTACTTTATCAAAACAACTAATTGACCCCCTAAGCTTTACAATTCACCATTCATTTCTATTATCTATCATAAACCCTAAACCTTGTCCCAATAAAATTCCCAGAACTACAATCAGTTCACAACAATCGTTAGTTTATTGTTAAAATGGCATTATTTCGTCGCATTTTCAGTGGATCTTCGACGATTGTTCAATCACAGTTTTCTTCAATTCGTTTGAATTCAACACTCACAAGTCCAAAGCTTTTTGTCAGCGGTATGTGCATAAACACATCAAATCTTATGATTACCTTAGTTTTACTTTATGTTTATGGCTAAGATATTTCTGAGATTTCGTATTATTTGAATTTTTAGTTATTTTTTTTCATTGGATTCAGGAAAGTACTGCTTTTGTGCTGATTTGGTTAATGTGTTTTCCTGATTGTTATTGGATGATTGTTATCAATAAATTGTATAATTTGCAGTTTGAAAAAATTATTAATAATATCAACACGATTAAAAAACTAAAAACCGCTCAGTTTGTATGAAGATATATAAGGAGATAAAGGTTGTGTTTTTGTAATGTTGTATGGAGCTAGTTTTGATACATATAAACAAATTCTTTCGTTATCAGCTCGTGGATTTTTTTTTATTTTATCGAAAAGAAGTTGGATGGTGTGGAAGCTGTGGTGATTACTAGTTTCTAGTTTTGTTGAAAGTTTGTGCAGTAAGTTATTAGTTCGGAATGGTTATGGTTTCAACAAAAAAAAACTTGCCTTCTATGATTAACTGGTTTGGAGAAATTATAAAGTGCAAGTGATATGAAAAAGATCTTAATTTCTTAGGTGATCTGCAAGCATGGCAGTATGCCGATTATCCATGTGTAATGCACCTGTATTGCCTTCTGGACAAGGATTTTATTTCTATCTTCTACCTCTTCCTAGTTGACACTTTAAGTTATTAGAATGAGTATTAGTTTGATTGTAATCTTGTTTTGAGTTTTTATGCCTGGAAATCACATTCTGGGCTTTTTCACATGCATTTAGGATTTCATCACTCTGTATATTTGAGCTAGTAGATCGGAGGAGATTTGATACAACTCTTTTCTAACGTGGTTAAAAGTTAAGGAAATGAAAGTTGGAAGGTTATGCATTTTATTTGAATTAAATTACTTGAAAGCATAATGTGGCATGGCCTCAGGGATTTGTTGGGTGGCACAAGCTCAACACTTAATGTAAGGTAGGCGCACATCATGGGTTCGAATCTTGTTACAGTCAAAATCATGGGTCTGTCAGGTGCAAAACATGTTTTAAAATCCTGCTATGTATAAAAAGATGGGATTTATGCAGAGACGTGTGGCGGGGTGGGCCCATCATCATTTGAGTTTTGAACTATGTACCACTTACCTTGGAGATTTCTTAGTAGTTAGGGAAAAAGGAAGTAACTCGGCGTGATGTATTGATTTTAGACCATAGTTCTAGACCACCCAAGTATTTCTGAAAGGATGCTAGTTTCTTAGTAATTCATGTGCTTGGAACTGTTTTTCTAAATTCTAAGAGGACATACGTAAAACAACATGCCTAGTTTGATCTCATAAGTGGAGTCTGGGGAGGGTAGAGAGGTTAATCCCGATAGACCCTCGGCTCAAAAGGAGTGTAAATATACTGCACCGCACATGTAGAAGTACACATTTTTTTAGGCGAGCTTTGGTAATTTAAGAAGTTCATCTGAGAAATTAGGGGAGGCTCAGTTTCCTAAGTATATCTTGTTTAGAAGAACATAAGCCTCAATATTCTCTTGGAGGTAGTCATGGTGGCTCTTGAGTTATCTTACAGGTGTTAGGTACTGCTATTGTTGTCCTCATACCACTAGAGTTGCACTTCTTACATGGTTAACTTGTATCTATGTATAGGTTGTTCTAGTTGAGATCCAGAAGTTATTTCTACCTATAATTAAATATATTTTTCCTTGCAACCCTTCTATGTTGAACAATTTCAAAGCAAGAAAAAGAAGCAGAATTGGGAAATCATTGTGACAAAGTGTAATTGACGTTGGTGAAACTTGCTGTATGCAAGGGTTAAAAGTAAGTGAAAATAAATGGTTTATGCGACATTGGTGCAGGGCTTTCAAGATACACTGGTGATGAAAACCTTAGAAAGGCATTTGAAGAATTTGGATGTCTTACTGAAGGTAAATAAATAAGAAATTTCCTTCTCATTTGCCTCTTTTATTTTGCTAGATTCCGATTCATCTGTGATAAACAGTCACCAATCTTTTTGCTATCTGTTGATGCACAGCGAAAGTAATTACTGATAGAGCAACTGGGAGATCAAAGGGGTTCGGATTTGTTTCTTATGAAACAATAGAAGAAGCAGAAAAGGCTCGTGAAGGAATGAACGCCAAATTCTTGGATGGATGGGTAATTTTCGTTGACCCTGCAAAGCCAAGTATGCCTAGAGCTCCACCGCCACCTCCACAAGATCCAGTAAATTTTGGGATTACAACAAATAAGACCGTTGGTTGGACTGGTCGATGATGATCAGAGACTCTCGTGCGTGCGTCTTAATGAAATATTCAATTGCAAATCGCAATGACCAGAGACTCCAGTGAAATATTTGATTGCAATATAGCATTTTTGTTGAACGATATTGTATTGTACTTGAAAATAGTTGTTCACTCCTAAGAATATGTTGTTTGGGGTGGAACTCTTTCTCAGACAAGCGTTTTAAGGATTCTGGATCCTCTGATTTCGACTATTTAGTAGGATTTTATTTTACTGAGTTTTCGACCAAGTAGCAGAGCAAGAGATTGCACTAATAAGCTTAACTTTCCACAAAAGAACTGCAGAAAATGGCGTTGTAAAAAGTATTATAAACATACTCAGACTAGTTCAGAGACGAGTCGTTAAAAAACCTATTACTCAACACACCCAAAAAAGATGTTCAGTGACAATCAACATTCAGAAATCGAATTATCTTATAATCTGTGATCAACCCAATATACAAGGGCAACTGCTTTGAGAATTCAACAGAAGAGTCTACCACAGAAAAATAGTCTCAACTCCGCGCTGCTCACCGTGGAGCTCCTAAACTTTCAATGCAAGCCTATGTTCTACTAACTCTCCAAGCCACTTGGTTTGCCATCAAATACCAAATAGAGATGGGAAGATGAAAAAACCTCCATCCAGCCAAGGGGAAATGTGCACAGCACCTCTTCGTTTTGCAAAAGTGCAAATTCACCAGCCTGTAAGCTAGACCCTGCCAATGAAGGTAAGGAAATTAAATCAAAATGAGTAGAATAAAGATGAGTATAGAGTCATATTCAAAACACCTATATGTCGCAGCAAAACTGTTATTAAACAAAATACTTCCAAAGAATAACAAAACAGGAATCAACTTCAAGCAACAAGATACAATCACTTTGGTCAAAGAAAAACAGCATAGCATATGAATGAATACTGCACCAAGCACCGAAAAGACAGGAAGCAATTAACAGAGGTATCCAAAATGCTTGATAAGGTTGTTACAGAGATATAGATGCCATAGAATGTGGGAAAGATGAAAACAGATTAATAAACCCATACGAAAAAATCTCTAGCAATGACAAATATTACTAGGATAGTCTGCTGATTTCAGTGAAGGATGTCGGAGGCTCTGAAGCTATCTTACTTATAAAGTTCCAACATTTTGACTCTTTCCTATGAATGAATCAGCTGTAACACTTTAGCATGATGAGAAATAGAAGCAATACTGATGGAAGTAGTCCCGCAACAAAAGCTACAAACATAACTTGCTAAAAAAAAACTACTGGTCTTAGTCTTACATTTCAAGGATCAGAATATCAGATGAAACTGAAGAATACTAAAAATGTATACCACTTTTACGATCTTAGAGATGGCATAAAACCGGAAATGGCATTAGAACGTTTTACCACTATGAATTGCAGCCTAAGGTATCACCTCAATATCACCGACTTCTAAAAGTCATGGTAGAAAGAGTTAACAACCATATTACGGGACCATAAAGGTACCAAGAGTTAGAAGTTGCTTGCGCAATATGCTATTTATGCTACTTCAGCCTCTTGGAGAACTAGGCATAAAGTAAAAAAATTTCCCTGTTTATATGTCAGCAATACCATAGAGGTCAACCAACACTTTGAATGTAGAGCTTTTTTAGGAAACTAGTTTATCTTCATTCATATGATCAAATGTACTGACATCCAAGGGAAGAAAATACAAAACCATTCAGTAAGGTTCGTGCTAAAACTTTGGCATCCAAGTGCATAAACATCCATTCTCTAACAACGTGAGTAGTTCCTATCTGACTACATGTTCACATTTAGATCAAGTTACTGAAAAATATTAATCTCAATGCACAACATGCAATTTCTTGCTAACTGGTAGTCAGAATCGCTAAGATCTCCAAAATCAAAGCTAACGTGTACGCAACAGTGAAATTTATACTAAAAGGCTTAGAGACTGATATTGGAATTAATGAAATCAAATCTCATTTAGGTATAAAAGAAACATAACAATGCTCAAATGTATCTAAACAGCAACCATACTCTTTAGACCATATCTATTAAACCTGCTAAAGTGCATATCTTTGGTAAATTTTCAACCTTTAGAGAAGAACTAATTCAAAGGCAGCTTAAATTCATTACTCCATAACCTAAAAATATATAAACAACAACAAAAAAAACTATTTGGGTCACATATACAAATTCTCTATGTCAATTCGGCTCTATTTAGATTCACTTAATCCCAATACTCTTAAAAGAAGAGGAAAAACATTCAAATGCCCAAAAAGAGCAGCAGATTATACAACAAATTGAGAAGACTGAAAAGTATTATTCTACCAACCTTGGAGAGCCAGCATTCATATTCCGACGAAGTATTCGCCCCTCACTATTCGATTCACCTGATTCAATCAACTCCTTCAGTCCCAAATTCCCCACCTTCTCTTCTTTCTCAACATCCTCTTCTTCTTCCTCCTCCACCTCCTCCTCTTTCTTCTTCTTCGTTAACTTAACACTAACTCTTTCAAAATAATTCCCATAAATATACTCCGGTGTATACCCATTTTCTTCATCAAACAACATAAGATGTCCATGCCATTCCCAAACCCGATAATCCGTACCTGGGTCTTCATGAAACGCAACACATATATGATGTTCACCAATCGTAACAGCCTGACCAGAATTGGGTTTCAATGAATCAATCTTTCCAGTAAGTATTGTTCTGATTATCTGTTTTTCAAGCCGGGATTCTTCTCTGGAGAGCTGGGACTTGGAGGAGGATCCATTAAGGCTATAGTCTTGATCTTCTTCTTCATCGGAAGGGAGGTTGTTGAAGAGTAGGTCTTCGAGTGATTGTGGAGAAAGAAATGGTGGGTTTGATGAAGGAAGAGGAGGAGGACGGATTTGGAGTCTACCCATTAACGATTGGAGAAGAAGATTGTCGAAATTTGGAGTTGTGGAGTTGGAATTCATGGCGAAAATTGGATTGAAATTGAAGGGTTTTAGGAGGTTTTTTGTATGATATAATAAAGTGGACTAGATAATAGCCTGAAAATAATATCTTTTGGGGTTTTAAACTAAGCTTTAATTATTTAAGGAAAAATGCAAAAGTACTACGTAGGTCGAATAGAGATAAAATTATTAATAAAATAAGTTTAGAAATATAAGTGTGTCTATGATATTTTAGACATAGGTTGAGCGATACTTATGCATTATCACTTAATTTAAGGAATAAGTTTTACAAATATCCAAAATCCCTTATTTTTTCTTAAGTCAAAAATGTCATTAATGTATCAAATTCTTCATTAATATACCTGTTCCTCTTTTTAATTTATCAGCGCTTTGATTTTTTTGTCATTAATGTATCTGGACCTTCCATTAATGTATCCGTTTGAGAGATTTCTGTAATTATAAACTTTTAAGGGATAGATTATCATTTTTCTTAAAAATATGTAATTTTTGTAACTTGCTCTTAATTTAATGAAATAATAATATATAGATATGTTGTTTAATTTAGTCGTATTTCACATGTATGCCTTTTAATTTTAATAAGCACAAGTAAATACTTTAACTTATTTAGGATTGAGCAAATCACACACTTAATACACATAGCACATCACGTGAGACGCGAATTAGTAGATAAAATTCCATATAAAAACATATATGTCTACTTATTTTCCCGATACTTTAAGTGTCTACTCAGAAGTTCAAGTTTTGAAAAAGATTTTGCCTTCATTTGATTTGTTTATAAGATGATTAAGTTAATAATAGAAGATATGACTCTCCTTTTCTTATATACATGCGTCAAGTAGAAAGTGATTGGATTTTTAATATTTGAGTCAATATGTATAACTATAAAGGATTAGATAGTTTATATGTTACTTTATGAGAAGTCACCTAAAAAAAATTAAAATTTAAACTAAAAGTCTCTAATTAAAATATTTTATTAGAAATTGAGATATTTAATTGAAGTTGAGTAACTTTGAAGCACTAATTATGTATAAAGTCTTTTTCTTGTTTAGTTTTAAAGTATTTCTTAGACACTTTTTGAGGTCTTGATGGTTAATTTTGAATCGAAATCGAAAAGTAATTTGGACATGAACTTAAATATAGAAAAATGTAAAGTTGAAAATTGAGTAAATTACACTTATGAAGTATACAAATGTTACTATTTCAATATCTCCGTTAGTTCAAATATCAATGTTAAGTATTTAGAGTGTTCTTAAAATTTATTGATCAAACACAAATTTCTCACGTAACTAGTTTTTTGTAAATCACTTTAACTTTCTTCATGCAAAGATGATGTAAATACATTGCAAGAGCCACAACAGTGATAGTTTGAAAGACTTATATAGAACAAGTACATTTTGTAACTATTAACTGTCAAAATTGAATATATTTGGGTATTTCAATTCAGAAGTTGTAAACTCTCATACTCAAAAAATACAACTATTTAACGCGTTTAGATGATTCCAATTTTATTTGCCACATCTAAAGCATCATAGTCGGGCGTCAACCTCACGTAGGCCTTCTTAGTTCCATCAGGCCTGAACAAGGATAGGATAACAAACACATGAGCTGAGTTTATATATGATTGAACAATTAGAAACAGCATAATACTGGGTAACTAAAAGCATCGCGGAGAGATACCTTAATGCTCAAATTACCACAAAACTAAGCTTAAGGTTGAGGCTTTCAAGATTATTGGACAGGCTTCTACAACCTTATCTATAATGGTATACTTCAAATAAAGAGATGTGCAGCTAAAGAACAACTAAAGTGCCTTGTATTAACCAAACAAAAACATAAATCACAGAGCAAGAAGAAGGTGGTTTACCTGATCAACGTATTGACTTTCTTTGCCTGGATGTCATACATTTTCTTCACCGCATCCTTGATCTTCTTTTTGTCAGCATGGATGTCAACAATAAATACAAGTGTATTATTATCCTCAATTTTCTTCATTGCAGACTCGGTGGTTAGAGGACATTGAAGAATCTGGTACTGATCAAGTCTGTTCCTTCCAGGTGCACTAATCCTGGGATACTTGGGATTTCTGTCCTTCTTCAATGTCTTAGGCCGATGAAATGTAACTTTTGTTCGTATTCTTTTTGACACCTTCTTAAAGGTTGATCCCGACTTCACAGCCTTGGCAGCTTTTACAGCTTGAGCTTTGGGGTCACCTTTTTTTATTACATCTGCTGCATTGCCAATTCCAAGTCCAGACCAAGTAAAACAGATCAGGTATCTCTACTAGCACGAATATATGCAACAGAAATTCATTGATCAAATTTTTTCATGCAAATCAATTTTGATACTTCAACTTGCATCACTTCTGTTTCTGTTACCTGAATTTACAGTCTTACGTAAAAAGGCACACCATTCCACAATTAACGCTCATGGTTATCGAGTTAAGTACCAAGCTATTTGCCCTTACAGCTAGCTCTAACTATCTCAACAAGAATAAGTGTAGCTCTAAGCATATTTCCCATCCTGATCTGCCCAAAACTTGATAGGTAGCCTATGGATTAGTCAAACAAACTGGCCAAGAAAACCGCTGATTTTACATGATTTCTAACTGCAATTACTTATAGGAAGTTAGTTGATAGCTTCGTTTTATATAGCAAATCAGTCTTGATTCTTCAACAACCTACGTTACCTAAAATCCTCTCTGCTTAAACACTATGCATTCGTCGAACAAACTGGCATAGACAACCATTACCATTATCTCTAGAACATATAATATATAATCCAAAATCCTGCAAAATTTCTAGCTGGAGTTACCTCCTCTATCACTTAGATATCAAACAAAAATGACAAATAATGTCAAACCCAGTGTAATCTCACAAGTAGGGTCTCGGAAGGGTAAAGTGCACGCACACGTAACCTTAACTTGAAAAGGTAGAGAGGTTGTTTACGATACACATTCAGCTCAAAAAACAATAAAAAGACATCAATTTGTACTCGAGCCCTAATAAAATTATTACAACTATGACTCCTTAACTTCAAAGGGATGCAGCAAATCCACAAATAAAATGAGCCATTCAATTCAACAAATATATTAACATCCACAGCCAAGCTTCATAATTCCGAAACTCAACAATGAAATCTAAATAGTAGAATATTCAGCCATTAAACTACTTTTTTTTCAAGCTTCCAACAATATAAAACTTATAACTGAACACAATCTAAAATGTATATCCAATTGGAGTTAAAATTAGAAACTAAATGAGAAAAATAGTAGATTCAAACATGTACCTTTAGCGGGAGCCATTAGAGACAGTTCTAAACCCTAAACTACAAAACTCAGCTCCCTAATTGCTTAGGGTTTTTCATCGAAGACGATGATAAATTATATTTGGGCTTGGCTGACAGAGCCCGGATAATTGGGCCGTTTCTTTGAGGTACGTAGATATGGGCTTTTAGTGACTCAAGCTAACTGAAAAACTTTCAATTTGGTCTTGATTTAAAATTGAAATTGAAATTTTTTTGACATGAAATTTGGATACTTTTTTTTAAATATATATATAATTTTATTAAATGAGCAAATTATAGTTTAGAATAAGTTATTAGAATATCATAAGACATAATATTAATAAGTCGTATATCTTGATTATCTTTTATAAATAAATAATTATGATTACATATTATTACAAACTTTGAAATACATATAATAACAATAATATATTCAGTTTAAGTTCACCTAATGAGGTTTGAGAAAAATAGATTGTATTTAAAACTAAACCAACTTAATCAGTTTTAAAATTATCAAAATCAAACTAAATTAAATATAATATATATTTATCAGTTTGGTTGTTATCAATTTCGATTCGGTTTGATGTTAACGATGGACAAAAATAAAGAAAATAATTCATTTAAAGTGCGAAAAAATGACAGCAATCCATTCAAAAATGAAAAATAATTAGAATGATTAACCATTACATAACTTTTAATTATTGAATTTTCTATGAATAAAATTCCAAATTATTATTTTGGCATAGAAGGAAGGGATAGTGACATTTTCGATTCCACAAAGAATTGTCACAGAACTTGTATACATTGAACCAATAAGATAAATGTTCTCACGTTAGACATTTTTACTTTTATAAATAAATTATGAATAAATTCTAATGAAAACATATATAAGATCTTAAAAATTGTTTATAAAAATATAAAGTATGTATGTATAATAATAAAAAATATGTATAGAATTTATCGGTCCAAAACTGTTGTTTTTTTTGGATCTTTTAACAAAATCATAGCAAACTCAAACACTACCGGTTTTTAAAAACTTAAACCAAACAAATCCAAAAAAAATCGATTTGGTTTGTTTTAGTTTGAATCGGTTTTTATCCAAACCGTGAACACCTTAATAACAATAACATATTCAGTGTAAGCCCACCTAGTGAGGTTTAAGAAGGATAAAGTGTATACATAAGTAAGTCCAATATCAAGAAACTATTTTCAATATCAAGAAAAAGTAAGTCCAAAGCAACACGAAAAAACAAATAATAGAAATAAAAAAATCATAGCAAAGTACTCTAGATAACCTGACAAATCCTCATGAATAGTTATCACAACAAGATGATACAACAAACAGAGTACAAGAATAATACTTGATAACAACCAAACTCAAAGGACGAAAAACTATAAGAGTAATATTGTGACTAATAAAAGGGAAAGATAAGCAAGACAATGTTTGACTATCTAACTAACCTTTTGTTCTAATTTGTGTCTTTCATAATCTCATATCTTAAGGTCATATCATCAGTGAATCGAAATTATGTCATGTCTTGTCTAATCACTTCTCCTCAATACTTATTCAGTCTACCTCTACCTCTTTAAAACCGTCTACAATCAACCCTTTATGCATTAGTGGTAATGAATTATTCTTTATTATAATCCTTTTATGTTTACATATAATCTCTTTAAGTACGTTGAACTTGTATCTTTTTTTTTTTGCATAATTTAAATTATAGGAAAGTACGAGTACTTTATCTCAAGATCTCTATCTTCATCTATGTAATTTCTGAATTTGATTTCAAGCAACTCCATTTTCTTAAGGGGGAGAGAACTAAAATAAGGAGAAGTGACATGTAAATTACAATTCATAGAGTGATCTTATCTATTAATCTCAAATTGAAAATAAAAAAGAAAAAGAAATACACCACATACAAAATACATCAAGAAGTCTTTTGAAAATTAACGAGTTAATTAAATAACCAAAAATCTTATGTATTTTTTAATAGAAAGTTAACAAAAGGGAAAATTTTGCACAAACTATTTGACTTGTAAGTTAATTTGATCAACCTAGAACTATTGTAGTTCTATTACTTCTCATGGTTGTTGGGTAGAGGATTTTTGGTCACGTCGAAAATTGTTCACTAAAATAATATTTTCACTAGTAAAATTAGAAATTTTATTTAAAGTGCTTAATATATATATATATATATATATATATATATATATA
>NC_028646.1:80943984-81007039 GCF_001406875.1 Solanum pennellii | reverse complement strand
TATATATATATATATATATATATATATATATATAATTTTATTTTTCAAAAGTTAATATGTATTAAATATGTTATTATAATATTTTATTATTATATTAATATGAGAAGGATCACGGAATAATCTCTACATTGATTGAGCAGAAGTTTTGAGCTGTAATCGCACTCATTAAATAATTTATGTGCCATCATAGTGGAAAATAATATATTATAAGTTGAATATGTTATATGTCTCTATAGGTCAATAGTAAATTATTATCATTATTTTGATTCTTTTCGGAGTTTATATTCATATTAGAGTTTGATTAAATTTAAATTTATGTTGAAAAGTTCTATATTGGAAAAAGAGTAAAGTGTTTGCTAACAAAGACAATTTCGTAAATAAGGAGATTCAAACTTGAAATCTTTAATTAAAGATAAAAGAATATTTATCGCTCCACCATAACCATAAACGGTAGATTATAGTAAATCAATAGTCATTTTGTCAATAACAACAAACATTTCACAAGTGGTATATTATAAAAAGTTTGATTTGATGTGATATTACATCATATATGCTATATCAAAAATATCATTCGCGGTAATTAGTTACGGCGTTGCAAGCACAACTCAAGAACACATTATCGTTAAAAGAAATTATGTCCTTGTAGCTTAGTGATATGTTTTCTCTTTATCTAATGTTCTAACTTTTTTTAGTTTTATTATATAAGATTATAATAGTCAAATAAGAGCCTGTTTGGCTCAGCTTAAAAGCTGGTCAAACTGACTTAAAAACTGGTTTTTGACTTATTTAGCTGTTTGGCAATACTCAAAATAACTTATTTTAAGTTAAAAAAAAACTTATTTTAAGCCAAAAGCTAAAAGCTGGGGTAGGGGTGCTTCTTTTTTTTTTAGCTTATAAGCTGTTTTAAGTTGACCACATTTTTATCTTTTTGCCCTTAATATTTTTATACAATCTCCAAATTACCCACATAACCCTAACATCTCTTTCTTCCATTTTTCCCTTTTCACGTTTGACATAGCAATTTCAGCACTTTTATCCAAACGCATAACTGCTTATTTTAAAAATAAGTTTCAGCACTTTCAAAAGTACTTTTTTAAAGTTGCTTTTATTAAGCCCATCCAAACGGGCCCTAAAAATTAGCTCATTGGATAAATGATTGCCCAAGAATTAATGTACATGGATAAACGTCAAAGACATATAATAACAAAATATCTAGTGCAATATCATAATGTGAGATTTTTAAGGATGATGTATACACATATTTTATTCTTAATTGCGGGATGAATAGATGTTACATACGATGAATCAATTTCTTTTAATACATCTGTCACTTTATCTTTATTAGTGTTGTCTACCTATAATAATAGTTGAATCAAATTTAATTCAACTTTTCTTTCAATTGAAATTGACATTTTGCCTATCCTCCTATTTTGAAAAAAAAAAATGAAAATAATATTTTTGATAAACCATTCGTTCAATGGAACTCAAAATATTTGTATGAATTTGTTCCTCAACAAACAATATCACACAAACCCCGTCAATTCCTTAGAGGTTCATTCTTACGAACGTGATTCCCATGCGAAATACTTAACGCGTTAGCTACTAACACTATGAATTTTTTACTCATTTGGCAAAACTTCAAACAAATATAGCTAGCCAAACCCAAAAAAGAATCTAGTTAGCTATAGGTGGTCCTTTTATGTTTATCTAATTAAAACATTTTCACTTTCAAGGTAGGCTCCATTCCTTTCATGAGAATGAAAGATGAATGAATAGCTCCAACTTCTAAATACCATTATGATGTGGTCCTTTGTTTAGTCTTGTTATTGTTTGGTCTTGTTTGCATGCTAAGTTAATAAGTACATGGACAGACAAAATGTTGTACCAACAAAATTTAAGATGAAAAGCTAAGATATCTAAATTGGAAAAATATTGGAAAGGGAAATCCCCCAAATTTTTGGAGAAATGTCTAGGTGCATAGTTTGATTTATAGTGTAATAATTAAAATTCAGACTGTTTTTGTTGAGGGTGTATATCAATTTTGTACAAGCATTATGAGTCATGATCACTAAACAGGAATACTATTGTATTCTTGTCTCGTCGATTAAATCGAAACATCAAATATTAAAATTTACTATTATCGAATAGAAAATGAAAAAATAAAAAAAGATAAATGTAGATAAGTTTTTCTTAGGATTAAATGAAGTTCATTAAATAGAATTAGTCAGGACTACTAAACATATATAAGAATGTTAAATTTGTTTGTGATTGAGCAAAGTCCATGTTTTTTTATGGGTGCAAGGATTATAGTGAGTCATGCCCACTAAGCATATATAGAATAAAAAGTACTCATATCTCTCTAATTAGATGAAAACATAGAAAAAATAAAATTACTCGAAATTTACTGATATGACTAATTTGTAATGGCAATAGAAAATGAAAAACAAGAAACAACAAATGTAAATGCAAGTAAATGTGTTTTGGATAGGGCGAAGTCCAATATTTTTTGGTGGTGCAAAGATTAATTAAAAAATAGAAATTATTGTCCCATCGATTTAGATGAAAATGTACAAAATTAAAACTCATCAATTTAACTGATTTACATTTACGTTAAAAAAATAAAACAAAAAAGGCGCTTGTGAGTTAATTTACCAAGATCGACCAAAATATAATTTGTACGCTAATTTTTTTTTGATGAAATCATTAAAATTATGAAGCAATAACTTGCATCGAAAAAGGTAAGAAGAAATATAATTTAAACAAATACATATGAAGTTTGTTTAGACTTTAGATCTTTAACTGAAATTTTGTTTTGAACCTCCAATCATATTGAGTCGTATCTGTATTTGATAAATAGAAAGTATTGATTTGATTATTTTACATTCGTTTTGAATTAGAAACAAAAAGCCAAGAAAAAACAAATGTGGATGTAAGTAAATTTGTTTGTTGGGGTTGAGCCAAGTCCAATTTTTATGTTGGTGCAGAGATCATAATTGTGAGTCAGGATCACTAAATATACAATAATGCTCGTCTCAATGAAAACGTAAATAAATTAGAATTCGTTGATTTGATTAATTCACATTTACATCGAATAAGAAACAAATATGAAAAAGAATATAAATGTTTAAGTGAAATCCTATTCTTTTGACAATACAATAATTCATTGCAAGCCAGAATCCCTAAAATTATTATTATAGAATATAAGTTAGAAAAATATTTTTGTCTCTCTTATTAGATGGGTCATATCAATTATCATAGTACAAAATTTGTGCTCTATGGTCACAGCAACACCATGTTACCTAGTACAATAATACCTATTATATTAAATTTTTGCTTTAAAAAATAGTACTACTATATTTAGGGATAACTACGAAATTTTCTAATTTATTTTCAAATAAAAGGATATCATATAGTCTCATTCAAATAAATACAAAATTTTTAATAAGGAGATTTAGTATCTTAAAGTAATTAAAATTGTGATTATATTAATAAATGATGTTCATCAAAATTTACACAAATAAAGTTAACGGTAATTTAATCAAATTTCAACTAAATAATTAGCCAAACTCTCCATTTCTATTTTGTTTTTAAATTTCATCACCCCCCCCCCTCCCAAGTTGATGCATCATTGGACTGGAAATGACATTTGTAACAAATTGTAAAATTGTGTTTAAATTACACTAATAGTTCTTAGCCTACTAGTACTATATAATCCTACAATTTTAATTTATAAGTTTCAACTTTAATTCCACAAATATGATATGATCATAAAGCGTAGAATCATCACTATGATTCTGACCCATTGAACCGGTTCAACATAACCCATTATTATTTAATAGGATTGAGATTACGCAGGTGTTTGATCATGTGATATGAAATCGCGAGATAAAATTATTAAATGAAATTATCGTCTAAACATGCAGTTTCATGGTGATTTCATATCATGAGATGAAATCTCATATTTTTCATAAATCATGATACAAGAACTTTTTTAAATATAAAATTGACACACAAGTTTAACGAGAAATGTAAGTTCAACGTGAGAAAATTATTTGTACTATATGGGGCACTATATGAAAAATTAGTACACCATAATTTATATATGTCTAGTTTTTTTTATTGAATTAAAGCTTGATCATTAAATATTGTATTTTTTAAGAATATATTTGTGATAGTATATTTATGAAATTTTTAAGAATATATTTGTGATAGTGTATTTATGGGATTTTATAAAATTATTGTTTATTTGATAAAATTGTATAAAGAATTGGAACGATTTTAATAGTTTTACAACATATGATTTTTTTTTGTTTATGAGAAAATATAAACATAAAAAGTCCAAATGGGATGTCCACAATAAAATTTCAATTTCATCTTATACTCTCACATCATAATTTTAAATCATAATTATATATCGCACAGTTAAACGGACCATGAGAATTAGAACTCATCGACTTGTGATGCTTGATCGACTCTAAACTTAGACCACCATCACTAAGGTATTAAAATTTAAACACAATGAGGTAAAAATTATAAATTAAATAAATAACCAAATCTTAAATTACCTCAAAAGATAAAAAGAAGAAAAAAAAAGCCGCTCTTTCCTCTTTTTTCACTCTATTCTCTCTTTTCTTTTAAAAAAATAAATTGGAATAATTTAATTGTGAATATGAGATTTGATTAACAACCTTATGCAACATTTTCTTGTAATTTTTATGTTTTCGCCTTTCCAGGTTAGAGTTATTTTTTAAAACATTTTTTTATAATAAACTAAAAATAAAAATGGTGAGTCCAATCATTCTAGTAATTCTAGTTCAATAATTTCTCTCTTTCTCGTTTTATACAATTCGCTTTAATTGTATATATATAGCGAAATATATATATATATACGTTTGTTATAAAGTATAATTATGCAAACTTTGCTATAACATATACATATAAATTTTGTGTTTTTTTTACATGTGAAAGTTGCCCATACGACCCCTTTAACGGTCCACCAGTGTGCTTGCCGCGTGGCCTGGTGTGGGCTTTCTTTTTCTTGCGGGCCCAAATAACTTGTAACTTCTCGGGCCGCCCACTGTTTTTGTGGGCCTATTTTCACGTGGGCTTTGTTGACGTGGCAATACAAAACGAAATGCCTTAAAATAATCATTCGTAATCTCCATTCAACCAATCATCTCTCTCTTCCCACGTGGGACTTATAAAATAATAAGTAAAATATTATATCTTTTTTTATAATAATAAATAATTAATAAAAGACAAATTTCTATCTTTGTTTTTCTCTATAAAGTCTTCGATCCAAATGCATATTAATTAGTTGTAATTTTTTTATTATTGAAATCTATAGTCTTTTCTTCTTCTTTCTTTCTTCTAGTGTTTAGTTTCTAAAAATATTCATAGCAAAAATAAGTTGTTATTTTTATTGGAATTCTTTGAAGTATTTACTATGGGTGATTCTTCGGCTCAATACATCCACTTGGTAAGTATCGAAAATAATATTTATATCTTATATAAAAGGGTAAAGTCTGTGTATGTATCAACTTTTTCAAAATTTATTGGTAAAACTATGTTATTGTTATTGTTATTGTTGTTCCTTCTTAGGTTTGGTACGATCAAATGACTAATTATCAAGATAAAGTTAAAATTTTAAATTTATAATTTATCTCAATGATCTAATCAACAACATATTCTCTCAATGATTTTGGAAGTTAATTTAGTGAGTTTTAAATAAATTATTTAATATATTATATAGTGCTTTTAATTTAATGTAAATAGAAAAGTTAACTTATTGAGTATTAAATAAATTATTTACCTGTTTTCCATAATATTTTTTAAATGTAAATATAGAGTTGGAACCTTTGTAATTGAGTTTTTCCTAATTCTAGCTTTCGCCTAGCATTATCTCGAAAAAAAGTCAATCAGTATTGGGTCCACAAGATAGTGCCACATAGGTCGAAAAGGAATAGAAAATTATTAATAAAATAAGTTCAGGAGATAATAAGATCTTATCACAGTATAAGTGTGTCTTTGAGATTTCGGACATAAATTGAGGGGTACTTATACATTATCCCTAAGAAATATTAATATTGAATAAATGAAATGATCACGTTGCAATAGTTCAAACTTACAAACTTGACAGAATCTAATAATTGTATTTAAAATTTTGTGTTTAGCTTTAAAATTTAAACTTTTTTATAAATAAATTAAAATTCTAGCTCGATCTGAAGGTGCATCGCTTGATCGAAGAGTGTTTATTGTTCAACATGAGCAGAGAGGAATGCATGGAAGCACTTTCCAAACATGCAAATATTCAGCCAGTTATCACATCCACAGGTTTTTTAATTTTAATTTTAGATATCGAATTTATATTGATAATCTGAATTTATATATAGTCGATTTTAGCTTATTATTTAAGGTATATTTTGAAAATATTGACAAATACATATTACTAATAAAAGAATTTTTCAAATGAATTGACAGAACACAAATTACTTTTCTACTACAGTAATGAATGAATTCGTTAAATCTTTTGAGTCCAATAAATCTTTCAAATACTGTTTTTACATCATTTTCAAAAACAAAATCAAGTTGAAAAGAATACAGCTAATTAAAATAATTTCATTGTCTTATTTAACATTTTAAAAAAACGTGAAAAATATTGACTTCGTAGGAACAAAAGTGAACTAACGAGATCTAGAGTGAAATAAACAAGATCTATTATTCTTAACTAAAAACTTTAAATTTGAAATCTGAATATAATATATGTTTTCTTTTAGATATTAAGTAATATTTCTCCTTTAAATAAATATTACGTGAATTTAAATTACTCAAATCGCCTTACGCAAACAACAATATCATGCCTAAAATACGGATAGATTCAATAGAGATATAATCGTCAATTCAAGTTTTTATTTATATTTGTACGTTATTTTATTTGTATAGATGAAACATTCTCTGCTCACTTTTTTTTCCTATTATATATTTATATTTATAAGTTTTTTTATTTTATTTTTGTTTTACGTGTATAACACTATCATTTTTAATTATATAATTCTATCAAGAAAAAGTGAATTCTATTTAACTTGTAACTTTATTATTGGATCCATGTGCCACCAACATTGTGAAATAACACTCAACAACACGCATAAGAATATAATTACACACACAAAATGAATTTACTCAACTATTTATTTATTTACCCTAATTGACTGACTATTTGAACAATCAACTCGTCTTTATATGGTTTTCGTAATTCTTTGTTGTGTGATTATTGTATTAATTAATTTTCAATAAATTAATTAGAACATGTTTATTTAATTAATTAATTTTTTTTATATGTATAACAGTGTGGAAAGAGTTGGAGAAGGAGAACAAAGAGTTTTTTGAGTCATACAAGAAAAAAGACAAGGATGAAGAATCAACAACAATCAATAATAATAATAATAATAATAATAATAATATAGAATCCAAAGTGGAGATAACAAGACAAAGAATCCACAATTTGCTATTGAATTCCCCACTCTCTAAAAACAAACCATAGCACTAATTAATTAGCTCATGTATTTTTTTTTATCTTATTGTGTTCAAAGTAATAAATTAGAAAAATAGATTAAGTAGAATTAATTGACATATTATTTGTGTGTTCTTAAGAAATTCAATCGATCTATTCATTATTAATTGACATATTATTTGTGCGATCTTATGAAATTCAATTAGTTTGATTGTAACAAATTTTAAATTGACAGAAAATAAATTACAATCATGAATAAAATATGAAAAAAAATTATAATTTTATTGATCAAAATTATAAGCATATTATTTTAATTTTAATGCGATAAAATAACATATCATGAGTGTATCTCATAAAACCGTTTTCCAAAACGGTGTCCTATCACTTCAATAGAATTTATGAGTTATTATAACAGTTTATCAGAACTTGCTTATACATCTATATATGCAAAGATACGCTGTATACATCATATATTTATTACCAGATACAGTAATATACACAGTGAACACATTAGTGTCCTCTCAAAACCAATTCATATGAAATACACAGAATACTTGAATACATATTTGATATTATATACATGAAATTGAGATGGAATACTCTAGATATTTGATACTCGATATATTGCATGAAATTGGTATCGAATAAACTAAATCGATTTCATATTAAATATACTGAATGAAATTGATTTTAATTACATCAAATTGACATTTAAATACACCCAAGAAAGCATGTAAAATACATAATATCTTGATTACAACAAGATTGAGGCAAGTTGTATCTCATATAAATACTCGAATCCCACGTTGGATACATTGTATCTGATAACAAATTTAAACACGATTTGAAATTAAACAAACTATCGTCCGACTTTTGAAATTTGCTCAAAGGAAAAAATGTACATTTGGGCCACTTTAAGAAGTAAGGTATATCCTGGGTTGTTAAAAAAAAGCCCAAACCTTTAAAACCCTCACGAAGCCCAAATCATCGTCTTCTCGATCGCCAACTATTCTCGGGAATTGTGCCTGACCTCCATTGTCGACGGAGCTCAACAGCTCTCACTCTCTTCGTAAGCCCCCCCCCCCCTCAAGGAGACCCATATTACCATGAATACCATAAACCCTTTTTCTGCTAAAACAATCCAAATTGACAAGAAAATCAACCATTCACTTCATCACCATCGTTCAGTTTTGTCTAAACCATTTTCTCCTCTCTGTTTTAGAACTCCATTAAAAGCTTCTTCTTCATTATCCTTTCAAAACGCAGAAACCCCTAAATCCATAAACCCTCAAAACCCGTTTTCAGTTATGTTGTCAGTTCTCAAACCTACAATTATTGCCACAATTACAGCTACTTCCCTTTTCTTAACGCGATTTCATTATAACCCGAAGCCCGCATTTGCTGTGTCGCTTTCTTCTCCGCACACTACAGAGGCAAATGTAAAGGATTCAGCTTCTGACGAGGAAAATGAGAAGGCCCTTGAGAGTTTTTTGCTGTCGAACCCGAATGATGTCGATGCTCTGAGGAATTTGATGGAAATTCAGATAAAGAATCGGAAATTAGTCGATGCCATTAGCACTATTGACAAGTTGATTGAGCTAGAGCCAAATGAGACTGAATGGCATTTGTTGAAATCCCATTTATATGTTTACAATGGTGAGCTTGAATTGGCCAAAACTGGGTTCAGTGAGATATTAAAGAAAGACCCTTTTCGTGTAGAGGCTTATCATGGGCTGGTGATGGTGGCGTCGCAAGAAGATTCAGTTGAGGAGTTGAAAGAAGTAAAGAAAAAAGTTGAGGAGGGGATCAAGATGTGTGATAAGGAGAGTAAAAAGAGTGAAATGAGGGATTTTATGCTATTGCTTGCACAAATTTGGGTAATTGAAAGTAAATACGAGGATGCGTTGAAGGTTTATCAGGAGTTAGTGAAGGAGGAGCCAAAGGATTTTAGGCCTTATTTGTGTCAAGGGATAATATATACTTTGTTGAGTAAGAAAGACGAGGCGGAGAAGAGTTTTGAGGAGTATCGAAGATTAGTACCACAAGGCCACCCTTATGCTAGGTACTTTGATGATAATTTGATTGCAACAAAGCTTTTCTCTCAGAAAGTGGAGACTGAAAGATCTAATGGAGATTGAAGGCAGTGTACTTCAGCTTGATGATTGAGGTACCGTAAAATTTTGTCTACATTGTATGTTTTAGTTTATCTATGGTGTTTGCTTGTTAATTAGATATATAGATTTACTTATCTCTTTGGTTTCAAGATGAAGTGTAGGATGTTCTTAATGGTGTGAAGCATTTTGGGAAAATCCGTAGGGGCTTGATCCAAAACAGACGATCCATTCTATGCGAGTTGTTGTTATTTTGTGAATGCTTGAGCTTTGTAGCGTGTAAACTTAGCCATGCGTTTCCTGAAACTAGAGTACTAGACATAAACTGATAAATGTATACACAAGCTTGAAACAAACTGATTGCTCAAAGAAATTATGCCCTTTTGCCTTTTTCTTTTTCTTGGCACCTCACACAAGGACAGAAACACATAAAGAATCAAAAAAAGAAAAAGGAGAAAGAAAAGAGGAGAAAAAGACCCTCATTGTTGTATTAACCTGTATCAAATATTATTATTGAGAAGGATGATAAGGAGTGGCAATCAAGTAAAGCTCACTCTTTCTTGCTGCAGTTATTGCAGAGAGCTCAGTCATGTCCACATCCTCTGGCTTCTGACCATCAGGTAATTTCCAATCAAAATGATAGAGCAATTTGGCTAGTGGAAGATAAACATTGATCAAACCAAATGTAATTCCAGGACACATTCTCCTTCCGGCACCAAAAGGAAGATACTCAAAGTTATTCCCCAAGAAATCCACAGAGCTCTGCTTGAATCTCTCAGGTATGAAGCTTTCCGCATCTTCCCAATACTTTGGGTCCCTCCCCATCGACCAAACATTAACCATGACTCTTGTTTTTAATGGGATGGTGTATCCATTGATGTTTGTTTCTTCCCTGCATTCTCTGGGGGCTAAGAGAGGGAGTGGAGGATGAAGTCTCAAGGTTTCTTTAACAACTTGTTTTAGATATTTCAATTCCTCAATAACATCCTCATCGAAAGTTTCTTTCCCTTTGAATACTTCTCTTACTTCTGCTTGTGCCTTTTTTAACACCCTTGGGTTCCTCATCATTTCTGTCATAGCCCATGTTGCTGTGGTTGATGAAGTTTCTGTTCCCGCAGAGAACAAGTCCTACATTTCATTATTAATCAAAGAAGAATTAACCTAAATTGGGCTGCAATAAGTAGCTCAAGAGGTCGTTTATGTATGATATACTTGTCAAAGTTGAAGGGCATTTCTTTAATGCCTAATTAATTATGTGTATGTCTGCTTACAAAAGAATGCTAAATACTTTTTGTATTCAGTAACTCAAAAATAGTTTTAGAGATTTTCCCTATAAGTTTAAGAATACTTACAACCATAATTGCTTTGATGTTGTCATTGGTGATTGGGATTTTGAGTTCCCCACTCTCCATTAATCTTAGAAGAACATCAACTAAATTTTCACCTCCAAATGCACCATTTCCCTTTTTACCACTTGCAATATTCTTCTTGTGCTCATTGATAACATCCTCAACAATAGCATCAACAGTTTTGTGAACTTTCAAGATTCTACTCCTTGCTCCAGTTAGTACACCAAGGATCTTGATTGAAGGGAAAATGTCAGCCAAACTAAATCCACTTGCCAATTCCACCAATTTCTTCACCATTTGAATGAATTTCTCTTGGTCTTTCAACAATTGATCCCCAAATGCTGTCTTACATGTAATTGAACTCGTGTACCATAAAATCCGTTCCGTAATGTTTATTGGCTCACCATGTGGCGATGACTGGATGAATTGCACTAGACGAGATGCCTCGTCGTGCAAGATGGAACTAAAGGACCGGACATTCTTGGCGGTGAGGAGTTCCATGACACATACTTTACGCATTTGTCTCCAGTATTCTCCATACGGACTAAACACAATGTCAGTGCTCTTGTAACATATTATGTCGATGGATGCTAATTTAGGCCTCGATGCAAAAGCAAGGTCATGAGTTTTCAATACCTCTCGCGCCATGTCCATAGAAGAAACTACGACCGTAGAAATTTCCCCTAGTTGAAGGTGCATGAGAGGCCCATATTTTTTGCCCAATTTTGTGAGTGCATGATGGGGAAGTCCACCTTCTATTGCCAAGTGATGTAGACTTCCTAAAAAAGGCAATTTCCATGGTCCTGGAGGAAGTTTTTTGTTAAAATTTCTTGATTTTTTCCATTCCACAAGTAGTAAATAGAGGAATGATAGGAAAAGGAATAAGCAAATGATATTGAATGGAAAGTGGAACTCCATTAGATAGCTAAAGCTAAGAGAGGGGTGTCTCTCAAATCTCAAGCTCAAAGCTTTAATTTGTTGTGGAGGGCTATTGTCCATGAGTTAGGCTTGTGGTTGGTAATAAGATTATATAATGTAAACAAACACTAAGAAATAAAATTGGGGGTGGCGGTGGGAAGGATTATGACATATATTACACTCATACCATATTTTCCAGCCACACGTAGAGCCTCCAAGACGATTCGTATTGATTAATAGATCTTCACGTCCTGCCACATACTTGCATGACAAAATCTATTTGCCGATGCAGTGTCGGCTGCTAAAATATCTGGTTTTATTTGGAATTAACTACGAGCTATATATACATTACTCTAAGTTAATTTGTCAGCAGCACCATACTCATGTCCTCAGTAATATTAAATTTAAGAACATTTGATTATACTTTTTTTTTGTTGGTCTTTTCTTTATTTTGGCACCTCCACTCGTAATCAAATACATAATTTACACAACAACAGAAACAGATAAAGATCAACAACAAAAATAAACCTCACTGTTGAATTCAATGTTGATCCGACTCTCCAAAAATGATGTCGTACCTTCAGACATTTTTGAAAAGTCCGTGCAACATAGGAATTTGCATCAAATTTCATTCACGAGAAGGATAATAAGGAGTGGCAATCAAGTAGAGCTCGCTCTTTCTTGCTGCAGTTATTCCGGAAAATTCAGTCATGTCCACATCCTTAGGCTTCACACCATGAGGTAATTTCCAATCAAAATGATACAACAATTTAGCTAGCGGAAGATAAACGTTGATCAAACCAAATGACATTCCAGGACACATTCTCCTTCCGGCACCAAAAGGAAGATACTCAAAGTTATTCCCCATAAAATCCACTGAGCTCCCCTCGAATCTTTCAGGTATAAAGCTTTCTGCATCTTCCCAATACTTTGGGTCCCTCCCCATTGCATAAACGTTAACCATCACTCGTGTTTTTAATGGGATAGTGTAACCGTTGATGTTTGTTTCTTCTCTGCATTCTCTAGGGACTAAGAGAGGGACTGGAGGATGAAGTCTTAAGGTTTCTTTAACAACTTGTTTTAGATATTTCAATTCCTCAATAACATCTTCATCTTCATCGAAAGTTTCTTTTCCTTTGAATGCTTCTCTTATCTCAGCTTGTGCCTTCGCTAATACACTTGGTTTCCTCATCATTTCTGACATAGCCCATATTGTTGTTGTTCCTGAAGTTTCTGATCCCGCAACGAACAAGTCCTACATTTCATAATCAATCAAAGAAGAATTAATGTGAATAGTTGCCCGTCCATCCAACTGCTTGAACTAAAAATAGTATGTATATAAATTTGAAAGATTTTTCCCTATAAAAGTAAGAATACTTACAATAATAATTGCTTTGATGTTGTCGTTGGTGATTGGGATTTTAAGTCCCCCACTCTCCATTAATCTTAGTAGAACATCCACTAAATCTTCACCTCCAAATGCACCATTTCCCTTTTTACCACTTGCAATATTCTTCTTGTGCTCATTGATAACATCCTCAACAATAACATCAACATTCTTGTGAACTTTCAAGCTTCTACTCTTCAGTCCACTTAACACTTGAAGGATCTTGATTGAAGGGAAAATGTCAGCCATACTAAATCCACCTGCCACTGCCATCAATTCTCTAAGTATTCCAAGGAATTTCTCTTGATCTTTCAACAATTCCCCAAATGCTGTTTTGCATGTGATTGAGCTCTGATACCATAAAATCCTTTCCGTAACATTTATTGGCTCGCCACATGTTGATGACCGGATGAATTGCACAAGGCGTGAAGCCTCGTCCTGTCTGATGGAACTAAAGGATCGTACGTTCTTGGTAGTGAGAAGTTCCAACACACATACTTTGCGCATCTGTCTCCAGTAATCTCCATAAGGACTAAACGCAATGTCAGTGCTCTTGTAACATATTATGTCGAGGGCTAATACTTTAGGCCTCGATGCAAAAGCAAGGTCATGAGTTTTCAGTACCTCTCGTGCCATATCCATAGAAGAAACTATGATGGTAGAAATTTCGCCTAATTGAAGGTGCATGAAAGGTCCATGTTTTTTGCCCAAATTTGTGAGGGCATGATGAGGAAGTCCACCTTCTAATGCCAAGTGATGAACACTTCCTATAAAGGGCAATTTCCATGGGCCTGGAGGAAGTTTTTTGTTTAAGTTTCTTGATTTTTTCCGTTGCACAACTAGTAAATAGAGGAATGATAGGAAAAGGAATAAGAAAATGAAATTGAATGTAAATTGAAACTCCATTAGATAGCTTAAGCTTAAAGACCTAGTATACACTTATCAACGTTTTGTGAAGGCAATAAATCTTTTTTTAATTGTATTGTATTCAATTATCATCTAGGTGACATCAATACAATAATGAAGATGTCTTTAATTAATTTAATGCCAAATACATGATGTATTAACAAACATTAAATTAGAAATGGCAATGATGTGGAAATCTTATCCGAATCAATATTAATTATTTGAGTAATGACCTATCATCACAATTCATTTAGTAATCAAAATTGAACAAATAAAACAAGGGAGTATTATTAATACACAAAATTCAAAGTACATTTAATAGATGAATATACTAAACAAGTATAAGCAAGCTGTCAAGCTGACATATACATACAAGCTTGAAACAAGATGATATATATATATATATAAAATCAAATTAAATATTTGTTTAATTAATTATTACTAAATAGTAATATCTTAATTATTTTTTGAATAGTAAGTTATTTATTAAAAAGACAATTAAATAATCAATTTAAATTGTAAGTTACAATGAATGATTTAATTTACTAAATTCATTCATCCAGGGAAATGAAAGGGTTCTTTGATATTAAGTGATAATACAAACAAAAGTTGAAAGCATCCCAAGTCTCATTTCAAGATAACATTTAATATTTGTGTCAAATTTGCTTTCATCATTGAAATTTTAAACTTTCGAGGTTGAGATTGTTGACCAAAGTAAGCCATTATTAATATTATTTTATCAACGATACTATATTTTTTGAAACTTTATAAAATTAGTAAACGTAATTTTTAGTAACGGTTTAAATAATATTTTATTTTAAAAAATTCAATAACAAAAAGATAATCTGACAGAGTAGACAAACACAAACGTGAATTTCTCTTGATCTTTCAACAATTCCCCAAATGCTGCTTTGCATGTAATTGAGCTCAGGTATCATGAAATCCTGTAATATATATCGGCTCGCCACGTGTTGATGACCTCAAAGCCTCGTCTAGCCTGATAGAACTAAATGACCGTACGTTCTTGGCAGTGAAACATATTTTACGTATTTGTCTCCGGTAATCTTCATAAAAATTAAACGCGATATTTACGCTCTTGTAAAATATTATGTCGATGGATACTAATTTAGGCCTACTATATGAGAGCTTCTTGTATAACTGTACAGGTGAACAAAAATAAATAACAAAAAGATCAGCGTATGTATGTGTAATGTATCAATATTGTAAATAATCTACAGTAGTGTATATATGATGTATGTGTAATGTATTAATACATTGTAAATAAACTACATTTGTGTATATATGATGTATAACTATATATCATAGATGTATATACATCCATATATGTTGTTTATACAATATTCATATATAGCTTATATATAGCACTGGTTCATTTTCCTAAACGAGCTGATTTTTAGTCAGTTATTTTTCCTATATATAAAATCATCTAGTAATATGCAGTTTGTTAGACATGGCTATCTCATTAAATTTTTGGAATTTGTATTTGATAATATACTTTCTTTTCCATTTTTAGAAAAACTAACAAAATAGGAAAAGACACAATAAGATGTTAATTTTTTTTTTGTCTATTAAAAATTGAGATTAGAAATCATTTCGTGAAGATTAGCTCAACCAGTTTTCTACTATTCAAAAGAAAACAATTACAGAAAAACGTGTTGTTTTTAATCCAGATTTTAGTAAATCAACTAGTAATTTTTTTAATTAAAAAGTAGTTAGTTAATATTTTATTATTCTGTATTTCTTTGATGGAGAAAATAAAACAAAAGAACTTAAGGACGAAAAGTAAAAAAAGTCCAAAAATAGTTACCTGACAATTTGGAGTCCTAGATTTTCATTTTTGTTTGTCACTTTTGATATTTTTTGTTTTTTACCATCAACATTAAATATTATATTCCAAATTATTTTCAAGATCTAATATTAAACATCAATTAATAGAGACAATAGAGGAATGATAGGAAAAGGAATAAGAAAATGAAATTGAATGTAAATTGAAACTCCATTAGATAGCTTAAGCTTAAAGACCTAGTATACACTTATCAACGTTTGGTGAAGGCAATAAACTAAGTATAAAGTATAAACTAAATGAAAGTTGAATTCAAGATAGAGATGATGTATATATACACTTACCACCGTTTGGTGAAGACAATAAATCCGTTTTTAATTGTATTGTATTCAATTATCATCTAGTTGATATCAATAACAACCATTAAATGAGAAACGGCAATGATGTGGAAAATTTTATGCCAATCAATATTGATTATTGAGTATCGATCTATCATCACTATCTTTTGGGCCCAACGCGTGTTGATTTTTCTTTTAAATTAGAGCCACGTAGGCCGAAAGGGATAAAAAATTATTTATAAAATTATTTCGATGGTAATAGGACCTTTATAAGTGTGTCTCTGAGATTTTGGACATAGGTTGAAGGGTACTAATGCATTTTTCCAATAAATTTTGATGAAAATATGAACATGAGATATCAGAGTGAGTCCCTTATGCTATAAAAAAACCAGTAAGAAAAGTCACTGCTAGAAACAGAGGTTTTCCCACCTCGATCACTCAAAAAAGTTGTGTTATAAAACATGATTTTTTCATTCATTTTCCACCTAACCAGTTCACTAGAAAAACACATGGCGGGAAATAAAAGTAAATGAACTGATCATTGAACGACACATGGATATATTACATACAAGCTTGAAACAAATATCATTAAGTACATAGTTCACAAACAAAAAAAGAAGAACAGAGAGGATAAAATATTGTGACTCCTATATCAAATATCATTCATGAGAAGGATAATAAGGAGTGGCAATCAAGTAAAGCTCACTCTTTCTTGCTGCAGTTATTGCAGAGAGCTCAGTCATGTCCACATCCTTAGGCTTCAAACCATGAGGTAATTTCCAATCAAAATGATACAACAATTTAGCTAGCGGAAGATAAACATTGATCAAACCAAATGACATTCCAGGACACATTCTCCTTCCGGCACCAAAAGGAAGATACTCAAAGTTATTCCCCATGAAATCCACTGAGCTATGCTCGAATCTCTCGGGTATAAAGCTTTCTGCATCTTCCCAATACTTTGGGTCCCTCCCCATTGCATAAACATTAACCATCACTCGTGTTTTTAATGGGATAGTGTAACCGTTGATGTTTGTTTCTTCTCTGCATTCTCTGGGGACTAAGAGAGGAACTGGAGGATGAAGTCTTAAGGTTTCTTTAACAATTTGTTTTAGATATTTCAATACCTCAATAACATCTTCATCGAAAGTTTCTTTTCCTTTGAATGCTTCTCTTACCTCTGCTTGTGCCTTTGCTAATACATTTGGGTTTCTCATCATTTCTGTCATGGCCCATATTGTTGTTGTTGCTGAAGTTTCTGATCCCGCAGCGAACAAGTCCTACATTTCATTATCAATCAAAGAAGAATTAACGTGATAGTTGCGCGTCCATCTAACTGCTTAAACTAAAAATAGTATGTATGTTAAAGAATGACAAAAAATCCCACATCGATGGTTAATGAGATGGGTGGACTCCTTATAAGGCTTGGACAATCCTCCTTCCTTTGAGCTAGCTTTTGGGGTGTGAGTTAGGCCTAAGACCTAATTTCACAATGTATATAAATTTGAAAAATATTTCCCTATAAAAGTAAGAATACTTACAATCATAATTGCTTTGATGTTGTCATTGGTGATTGGGATTTTAAGTTCCCCACTCTCCATTAATCTTAGTAGAACATCAACTAAATCTTCACCTCCAAATGCACCATTTCCCCTTTTACCACTTGCAAGATTCTTTTTGTGCTCATTGATAGTATCCTCAACAATAGCATCAACATTTTTGTGAACTTTCAAGATTCTACTCCTCAATCCACTTAACACATGAAGTATCTTGATTGAAGGAAAAATATCAGCAACACTAAATCCACTAGCTAATTCCACCAATTCCTTCACTAATTCAATGAATTTTTCTTGATCTTTCAACAATTCACCAAATGCTGCTTTACATGTGATTGAGCTCTGATACCATAAAATCCTTTCCGTAACATTTATTGGCTTGCCACATGTTGATGATCGGATGAATTGCACAAGGCGTGAAGCCTCGTCCTGTCTGATGGAACTAAAGGATCGTACGTTCTTGGTAGTGAGAAGTTCCAACACACATACTTTGCGCATCTGTCTCCAGTAATCTCCATATGGACTAAACGCAATGTCAGTGCTCTTGTAACATATTATGTCGAGGGCTAAGAATTTAGGCCTCGATGCAAAAGCAAGGTCATGAGTTTTCAGTATCTCTCGCGCCATATCCATAGAAGAAACCACGACGGTAGAAATTTCGCCTAGTTGAAGGTGCATGAAAGGTCCATATTTTTTGCCCAAATTTGTGAGTGCATGATGAGGAAGTCCACCTTCTAATGCCAAGTGATGGACACTTCCTATAAAGGGCAATTTCCATGGGCCTGGAGGAAGTTTTTTGTTTAAGTTTCTTGATTTTTTCCGTTGCACAACTAGTAAATAGAGGAATGATAGGAAAAGGAATAAGAAAATGAAATTGAATGTAAATTGAAACTCCATTAGATAGCTTAAGCTTAAAGAGGGGTCAAGCATGTAAAGGTTTTAATTCTTCTGGCCTAATATATAATCCTAATGTCAGTAAGAAAATGATTCGAGAGTAAGGGGGTGTTTGGTGTGAGTGTTTGGTTAGTAAACAGAAAATGTCTTTTTTGCTTATTTTTCGGTATATGGTAAGTACACCCAAAATAATTATTCTATAACATTTTTGAGCAACCAAACATGATAGTTTTTGAAAAAAAAACTCCACACAAGACACACGCTAAATATAATACTAATCGTATACGTGCAAATCATTATCTCATATAATATAATACTAAAGTGTTAAGTATAAAGTATAAACTAAATGAAAGTTGAATTCGAGATAGAGACCTAGTATACACTTATCAACGTTTGGTGAAGGCAATAAATCTTTTTTTAATTGTATTGTGTTCAATTATCATCTAGTTGACATCAATACAATAACGAAAATATCTTTAATTAATTTACTGTCAAACGCATGATGTATCAACAAACATTAAATTAGAAACAGCAATAATGTGGAACATCTTATTCGAATCAATATTAATTATTTGAGTATCGACCTATCATCACAATTCATTTAGTAATTAAATGAGTCTTGAACTAAAGCGGAAGATTATGGTGCTTACTTTCTAACTAGATTTGTTAATATTTGGGTTTATTTATGCTCTTGCTCTTGCTCCTTTATCGGTATTTTACTTGTCCAATTTTGAATTGAAACATCTATTAAATTAATAATTACTAATATATGAATTTATCATTTTACACCTATTCAATAATTAATAGAAGTTCAAACTCAATTTGCTCATTAAAGAGATTATATCTTTTTCAACTCTCTAAATAAATTGAGGGTATAATAGGTAAAAAATTATCCTTTTTTAATTTATAGAAAATGACAAATAAAAAATCAAAATTGAACAAGTAAAACGAGGGAGTATTATTAATACACAAAATTTAAAGTACATATAATAGATGAATATACTAAACAAGTATAAGCAAGCTGTCAAGCTGACATATACATACAAAGCTTGAAACAAGATGATATATATATATATAAACAAATTAAATATTTGTTTAATTAATTATTACTAAATAGTAATATCTTAATTATTTTTTGAATAGTAAGTTATTTTTTAAAAAGACAATTAAATAATCAATTTAAATTGTAAGTTACAATGAATGATTTAATTTACTAAATTCATTCATCCAGGGAAATGAAAGGGTTCTTTGATATTAAGTGATAATACAAACAAAAGTTGAAAGCATCCCAAGTCTCATTTCAAGATACCATTTAGTATTTGTGTTAAATTTGCTTTCATCACATTGAAATTTTAAAATTTCAGGGTTGAGATTGTTGACTAAGCCATTATTAATATCATTTTATCAAAGATAATATGTTTTTTTGAAATTTTATAAAATTAGTAAACGTAATTTTTAATAACGTTTTAGATAATATTTTATTTTAAAAAATTTGATAAGAAAAAGATGAAAAATCTGACTGAGTAAACAAACATAAACGTGAAGTTTTTTGTTTAAGTTTCTTGATTTTTTCCATTGCACAACTAGTAAATAGGGGAATGATAGGAAAAGGAATAAGAAAATTAAATTGAATGGAAATTGAAACTCCATTAGCTAGATAGCAAAAGTCAATTAAGAGAGGGATTTCTTAATTCTCAAGTTCAAAGCTTTATATTTGTATAGGCTTTCTTTAGGCCTAATATATAAGGGCTTCTTGCAAAACTAGTATATGTTTGGTTAATAAGCATAATTTTCCCCAAAAAAATAACAAAATCGGCGCAATGTATATGTAATGTATTGTTATTCGAAATAAAATACGGTTGTCTATATATGATGTATAACTATATATCAAAAGTATATACATCCATATATGTTATTTATACAATATTTATACATAACACTAGTTCATCTTCCTCAACAAGTTGATTTTCAGTCAGTTAATTTTGTATAAAGTATAGACACACTAACAATTTGGGCGTTAATTACATCTTATTTCGAAATTTTTCCAACACAACAAGAAAACTGTGAATTGAATTACATGAGGATTTTCCTGGGAATTAGTATGAATATTTGTAGGAAAATAAGTTTCCTAGGAATATTCATACTAATCCCCACGGAAATTCCCATGTAATTCAAAGTTTTCTTGTAGTGCAAATTACAATAATTCCAATTTTTTCAGAAATCATGGATACATTACTTAGAGCCCGTTTGGCTCAGCTTAAAAGCTGGTCAAACTGACTTAAAAGCTGATTTTTGACTTATTCAGCTGTCTGGCAAGACTCAAAATAACTTATTTTAAGTTAAAAAAAACTTATTTTAAGCCAAAAGTTAAAAGCTGGGGTAGGGGTGCTTTTTTTTTTTTAGCTTATAAGCTGTTTTAAGTTGACCATATTTTTATCTTTTTGCCCTTAATATTTTTATACACTATCCAAATTACCCACATAACCCTAACATCTCTTTCTTCCATTTCTCCCTTTTCACGTTTGGCATAGCAACTTCAGCACTTTTATCCAAACACATAACTGCTTATTTTAAAAATAAGTTTCAGCACTTTCAAAAGTACTTTTTTAAAGCTGCTTTTATTAAGCCCATCCAAACGGGCCCTTATTGTTCGATACATAGCAAATGATGCATAAGAAATATATTAGATACATAACTATAAACCAGATTTATACTACTTTAGGTTTGAAATAATTCTTATTATGTATAAACAATAACATGTATACCTGATACATTGTACACAAATAAAGTTATAATGTATCTGATAGAGATAAAGTGATGTAACCTGATGTTAAGAGAGAAAGAAGGAAAAAAATAAGATTTTTCTAATTAACTTAGATGATAGATTTTTTTTAGAGATTATGTTCTCTTAAATCGTATAATTATGTATTTTCCCTCTCCTTACAATAAAATCATCGATATGCTAATTGTAGACATCCCTAGCTCATCAATATTTTGGAATTTGTATTTGATAATTTACTTTCTTTTCAATTTTAAGAAAAAAAAAATGAGACTGTCTTATTAAAAGTGAGATTAGAAATCATGTCGTGTAGAAGGTAAGGACCTAGATAAAACGTATTACAATGATATTCTACGTGTATTTTTTTTTTTTTGGAACAAATACAATACAAATTAAATTGAATTAATACCTAAAATGAGGCTACAGCCTACATATATTAATCATAGCTCAACCAATTTTCCATCACTGAATAAAAATATATTTTTTCTTATTTTTTAATATTTGATAAGTAAACAAAAAAATATCGTAAAAATCTAAAAGATATTCTGGGATAAGATTGGGTTGGGATTTGGGGTTGTAAAAATAAAGTCTCCATGTTGTCACTTATGGTAGATAATCTTGTTTACCTTATTCAGGTAAGTTATATTTCATTATTTTCTTTTAAGAATTTATTTTTCTAGACAAAAATGTTTAATATTGATTATTAAGTATCGACGTATTATTACAATTCATTTTGTAATTATATGAGTTTTGATCTAGAAAGATAGGTTCATTCATTATGCTTACTTTTTAACAAATGTCTCATTCGTGCCATCTGTTAAAATTTAGGTTATTTATGCTGTCACATTCGATTCATTTGTGCATTAACAAAGAATTAGATTTTTTTTCCACGTGACATTATTTAAGCCTTTTATTATATATATACATAAAAACTTGAAACATGATGACACAAAAATACATAAATTACCATTCTTTCAAATGTCATTCATGAGAAGGATAATAAGGAGTGGCAATCAAGTAAAGTTCACTCTTTCTGCTGCAGTTATTCCAGAAAACTCATTCATGTCCACATCTTCAAGCTTCACACCATGAGGTAATTTCCAATCAAAATGATACAACAAGTTAGCTAGCGGAAGATAAACATTGATCAAACCAAATGACATTCCAGGACACATTCTCCTTCCGGCACCAAAAGGAAGATACTCAAAGTTATTCCCCATAAAATCCACTGAGCTCCCCTCGAATCTCTCGGGGATAAAGCTTTCTGCATCTTCCCAATACTTTGGGTCTCTCCCCATCGAAAAAACGTTAACCATGACTCTTGTTTTTGAAGGGATAGTGTAACCATTGATGTTTGTTTCTTCTCTACATTCTCTAGGGATTAAGAGAGGGAGCGGAGGATGAAGTCTCAAGGTTTCTTTAACAACTTGTTTTAGGTATTTCAACTCCTCAATAACATCTTCATTGAAAGTTTCTTTCCCTTTGAATGCTTCTCTTACCTCAGTTTGTGCTTTTGCTAATACACTTGGGTTTCTTATCATTTCTGTCATGGCCCATATTGTTGTTGTTGTTGAAGTTTCTGTTCCAGCAGAAAACAAGTCCTACATTTCATTAATAATCAAATAAGAATTAACATAAATATAGGCATGTATAATACGTTTTAGCATCAAGGCAAACCTTGAAATATGAATATTTGTTAGACATTTGAAACTTTATAGAACTTTACAATACAGTTTAATTTCAGTTATGGTTCTTGAAAGTTACTCTATCCTAAATCATAACGTACACATGCTTATGTATAAGATAATATGCTCGTACATTTATATAAAAAGAAACATCGTATAAAATAACAAACTATTAATTCAAATTAAATGATATAACTACAGTTTGCTTTAATTGTAACTCGTAGCAAATAATTGTCATTTGCCTCTCCCTGAATTTCTCGCTCACCACTTTCCATTTCTCGTTGCTAGTCTCTCCCTCGCCTCTCTCACTTTATACAAGCACAAACGTATAAAATGCATATGCGTTTTTCTTAAAGCGAGAGAAAACTGTACATAAAAATATAAAAAAAAACATATATTTTAATCCTATACAGTTATACAAATACAAATCTCCCCTGCTCAGGTTTCTTTGCTTTGATCTCTCTTTCTCGCTTTATACAAACACATATTATACAAATTACAATTTATAATTTGTATTGTATAAAGCGAGAGAAAGAGAGAGATTTTGATATACAAATGTTTTATTTTGATTCAAATGTATACAAATTCAAATTTTATGCAGATATACAAACATATAAAATTGGATTGAGAGGCTGCCAATGATTTATACAAATATGATGCTCCATAGCTATGGAGCACAATTATACAAATTATAGCTATAGCATATGAATATGATTTTTATGTTTGCTAAGACTAAAATTTACTCTCCCTTGAATATGCATGTAAAAAATTACATGAATTCATGGAATATTCACAAATATCATATCAAGATGTGACCGAACTCTTATTGATAACTTATTACTTCAAGATCTACAAAATCTTTTCATGCAGATCAAATAAATCTCAAGGAGGTCCATAATAAATTCTCTTATTTTTCATGAAAAAATTCTTTGAATAGATTTAGTTATAAGTAAGAATACTTACAATGATAATTGCTTTGATGTTATCATTGGTGATTGGAATTTTAAGTTCCCCACTCTCCATTAATCTTAGTAGAACATCAACTAAATCTTCACCTCCAAATGCACCATTTCCCTTTTTACCACTTGCAATATTCCTCTTGTGCTCATTGATAATATCCTCAACAATAGCATCAACATTTTTGTGAACTTTCAAGATTCTACTCCTCACTCCACTTAACACATGAAGGATTTTGATTGAAGGAAAAATATTAGCCACACCAAATCCACCAGTCAATTCTGCCAATTCCCTCACTATTCCAATGAATTTCTCTTGATCTTTCAACAACTCCCCAAATGCTGCTTTGCATGTGACTGAACTCTCGTACCATGAAATTCGTTTAGTAAAGTTTATCGGTTCGCCACGTGTTGATGACCGGATGAATTGCACGAGGCTCGAACCCTCCTCTCTCCTGATGGAACTAAATGACCGTACGTTCTTGGCAGTGAAAAGTTCCAAGACACATATTTTGCGCATCTGTCTCCAGTAATCTCCATAAGGACAAAACGCAATGTCCGTACTCTTGTAAAGTATTATGTCGAGGGATACTAATATAGGCCTTGATGCAAAAGCAAGGTCGTGAATTTTCATTACCTCTCGCGCCATATCCAAAGAAGAAACTACGATTGTAGAAATTTCTCCTAGTTGAAGGTGCATGAAAGGCCCATGTTTTTTGCCCAATTTTGTGAGTGCATGATGGGGAAGTCCACCTTCTAATGCCAAGTGATGAACACTCCCTAAAAAGGGCAATTTCCATGGGCCTGGGGGAAGTTTTTTGTGTAAGTTTCTTGATTTTTTCAATTCCACAAGTAGTAGATAGAGGAATGATAGGAAAAGGATTAAGAAAATGAAGTTGTATGAAAATTGTAACTCCATTAGATAGCAAAGTCAAAAGAGGGGATATCTCAGTTCTCAAGTTCAAAGCAATATTTGTATAGTCTTTCTTTTGGTCTAATATATAAAGACCGTACACAGAGAGCAAAACCAGAATTTTCATTAAGAGAGTTCAAAATTTGAAGAAGTAGACGTAAGAACTAACCGAAGACTAGATTAGGCATACGAACTAGAAGGGAGATCACATCTACTATATATACATTAAAAATTATACTAATCATGTATAAATAATATAATTTTTCGCTGAAGGAGATTTGAATAGAACACTGACCATAAGGTCCGCTCCTGACTGTACAAATGAAAAAATATTCAATAAAAAGATTGCATGTATATATAATATATCGATTTTGTATAAATAGTTATATAATGTATTAATATTGTAAATAATACATAACCATATATATGTATGATGTATAATAGTTATGATTTTTTTTTTTAGTTAGATAATATTTCCCTACAATGTAACCATCGAGCAGTATGCAGCTTATAAACGTCTCTAACTACCTTGTTTGACTTTTTGGAATTTGTTTTTGATAATTTACTCTCTCTTTTTCCATTTCTAGGCAAAGCAAGAAAATAGAAAGAAAGAGAAATGAATGAGATGTTGATCTAATTTTGTCTATTAAATATGAGATTAGAAATCTTATCTCATATTCTACGTGTAAGAATTTTGGAACAATAAGAATGCAAATTAAATTGAAATATTACCTAAATGAGGTCTACAAATATGAGAGGAATATATTATAGATGAATGACCATTTTCAGTATTAATAAATTTATAATTGGAGCATTTTGAATAAGTAATTTTAACCCAATATAACTTTTGAGCAACTTTCACATATAACAATACAAAAATTATATTTGTATGTTATAACTATAGTTTGTATAATTGTGTTTCATAGCAAAATTTATGTTTGCTATGAATATTAATAAGTATATTTTGCTATACATTTAATATTAAACTCTAAATTAATTAGTAGAAAATATTTCTTTTTCTCTTTTTACAAATTTTAAAAAATTGTAACTAAATTATGACTCTTTTTAAAATTGTTTTTAAATTAAAATATAGAAGAATTGAAACATACCTCAATGATACCACAACATTATATACAACATGATATCATGGATGATTGAGTAAATCTCATCGAAGAACTAAAGCAAACGTCAATGAGAACACTGCTTAGTTACTCATTGATACCATCAGATTATATTATACTATAAAGGTATCAAAGAGGAAGAAGCAGTCCTTCAATGAAAACACTGTTCAGTAATCCTTCAATGAATACACTGCTCAATTATTTTTTAAATACCAATTATTTGATAATTGAGAAATGTTAATTAGACTAATAAGCTGAGTATATGCAGCTGACATTACATATCCTGATATAGATTGCAAGTAATCCTAAACATATACAGAAAAGGTTTTTCCAATTCTAAATTTAAAAAAAAAAAAGAGAGAGAGAAAGAAAAAATTACCATTAATTAAGTAGACCTAATTTTTTTTTTTTTACATGTAGGATTTGATATACAACATAAAAAAAAAGAGTTTCCTAACTCCCTCACTTAACAAAAGCTCAACACACATACACGAAAAAGAAAAAGGAAAAAAAAGGAAAAAAATTGAAGATTTTTTTTTTTAAACTCTAAATTAAGTAGACCTTATTCTTATCTATGTAGGTTTTGATATAGAACTTCATAAAAAATAGTTACTATAAATTATTACGTAGACCTAATTCTTATCTACGTAGGATTTGATGTACAACTTATAAATTATCGATTATACATAAAAAAAATTTAAAAGGCTGAGTTATAAATTTCGCAAACAAGATCTAAGAACAAGAAGAAGAAATAATTACAATGATGTCATACAGGCAGATATATATTACTAGTTACGAGTTGAAGATCAATAATGGAAGTGCAATTCAGAAAATTAAGAAGTGGTTCGATTCGAAAAAGAAGAAGAAGATGATGATGAGTAAGAAGGACTCATGCGTTAAGAATAATTCAATTTATGAGTTGTTAATTAAACGACTCATGCACTAAGAGAAACTCACTTTCCCAGTTGTTTTTAATTGATGATCAAGATTAAATATATAATTATTTAGGAATATAGAGAGAGATTTAATTTTTAGTGTAATTTACTGAAATTTCAACGCATATTATATACTACTATTGTCTTTTCTTTTCAATCATATTATATTATAAGTGGGAAGATTCAAAGCTCAAAGTTGAATTACCATTTTACCCTTATATTAAAATAATTAAACAAATATTATAAACTATAATTAAAAATTTAATAAATAACTCATTTAGATTGGTGCATGAATCAAATTCACGTTAATAAATTACTCTATTGTGAAAATCAGGAGTATTTGAAAAGTTTTTCCATTAAACAAATTTGATATGGACTAAAACCATTGAACTAATTTAATGCAAATTAATTATCTACTCAAAGGTCATCATAGCTACTTCTATAAATTACCTAGCATGATCTTCATGTAAATGACAAGAAGAGGATGAGAGATTATCATGCAAAAATGAACTTTGCAAATCATTTTGTATGTGCAGTAATTATATTTTGTTTTTATCCGCTCCTTTTTGTCCGTCCTAAGTATTATATATTTCCTTTTTATATATGTTGATGTACTTTCTTATGATTTTGTTTTTTTTATTAGAATATTTTGTATCCTACATGAAGAAAATAGTAATATACAATTCATGTTCTACTATGTATCTTAATTACTGATGAAATTCATATTTATGAAAGATTAATCAGTTCATTTGACATGCTTATTTGGCTCTCGATAGATCGATAGAGTGTTCTACTTTAGTATAAATATATTTTTGAAATTATTATTTATGGGTAGTGAGAATAATGACTAAATGAGAAATCATATATATATATATATGAACTAAAATAAAATGGCCCACCTAATTGGAGATAAAGAATGGATCATACTCTATATAGTATATATGTGATTTTGAGGTTGTATTTTTATTTAAACTTTTCGTTTATATGTATAATTTATTGATCTTATTAGTCTATTATATGTTTGTTGGAACATTCATTCCTCAAATTGATCATATATCTAGAATAAGTCATTTTGAAAAGTTTATATTGCTCAATTTATATTAATTATTCAAAGAGTAATGTTATGAAAAAAGGAGTATTATTCTTTTCTCTTCATAAATCATGTGTACAGTACTTTTTAAGGTTAAAAAGAAGACGTATATGTGATATAATGATAAAAATAATTGACATATTAATCATGGTAATGGCTTCAAGTGTGTTTCGTAATATACCAAGTATTTTTATCATAAGTTTGCATATGTACTACATTGACGAAATCTTTTAGCATTTATAAATTTTATGCATCAAACGTCTATCTACTGTGATAATAAGCTATTTATTGTTGATGTAAAATTTTAACTATAGCTGAAAAATTGTCAAACTCCAATCTATAGATTATTGATTGGAGCTGGACCCAAAAATAGTTAGTAGTAATTATTTTCCAAACTAGAATGTCTACTTTTGACTTAGAGATATTATTTTATTTATGATAATGTGATATTCTTCTGCCTAATTATTGAATGTTAATTATTTCTCATACACATAATTTTTTAAAATTAAAAGCTCAATGTGAAGAGTCATTCTCCACTATTTATGTAAAAACACTTTGAGAATTACATTTTTAATATGCTTTCTAAGAACCAATTACTAAGATTGATATTATCATAGGAAGGAAATTACACTATTCAAAATGAGAAGAAAAGAGAATGAGAGAAGGATAACAAAAAAATAACTAGATATTCATCTATTTAATGTTCTTCATATTATATTTGTTATTATTTAGCAAATAAAAGATAAATGATTAAACTACTATTGTTAATTTAAGCATCTTTTTAATTACTTAACCTTTTAGTATATAAAAATTTAATAATAATAATAAGGGACAAACGTGCAAGGCACGTTCTCAGAATCTAGTATATATATATATATATATATATATATATATATATATATTAATTAATTACTTCGATCGTTCATTATTCTTTCGTCAATTAAAATGCGGATAGGCAAACTTTGAAACAAAAACCAAGCATTATTAACTTATTTAGATGATTGTCGTATATCGTTTGTAAAATATTATGTTAGATGAGTATAATATTGAGATAGATTATATTATTTTACGTTATTTTATAATCCCAACACCAACAATATATGAAGAATAAATATACAATATAACAAAGAACTAGTAATGTAGGAGATAGAATTATTATTAAAAAAAAAAAGCAACTCTCCCCAAGAGGGATCTGTTAAAGTAGCTGGAAGAATCGTTTGTTATTCTTTGTTCTATTACAGATACCGTAGATAGACAAACTTTGAAATAAAACATCAAGCACTAGTAACTTATTTAGATGACGATTGTTATATATCGTTTAGTCAATTTCATAATGTATCATATTATATTAGATGTGTACGATGTTGAAATACATTGCATCATTTTATAATGCTCCTTATATCAACAATCTGAACAATAAATTTACAATAGTATAAAGAAAAAGTAATATATGAGGTATATGCTTACATAGCTATTTACATACTATTTAAGAAAAATTCGTAGTAAATTACCTTGTTTGTATATTGATAAGGTAAATATACAAACGAAATTCTGAAAAATTCCTAAATGTATATATAATATACTAAATTTCTATATACTTACCTTGTTTGTATATTCGTAAGCGAAATATATAAACAACAGTCTTTGTATATACTTACCTTTTCTGTATATTTGCAAGCGAAATATACAAAGCCAGCCTCCATATTAAACGAAACTATAACTATGAAGCGCAGTTACCGAACTATAACTATAGAACATTATTATATCTATTATCTTTGTTATTTTTAAAATTTTCTCCAATATTTTTCATTCCCAAAAACTCGAATATGTAATCTCTAGTTAAGAGCAAAAGAATCTCAATCGTCCCACCACAACTCATATGTTAATAATACATATAATTTGTTTGTTTATGTAAAATTATTATTTTGAGCAAGTGTAATTACACTCCACCACTAAAAATTATATACTCTAATAATAGCCACTAAAGTAAAAAAACACAAAAGTTAGAATTCAAATATTATAACTAACAAACAAAATCCGAACCTTTTGGTCGTTAAGAATATGGTAATCACTACGGCGGCGTTTATATCATTTTATATTAACCGTTTTAACCACCTTCACCACCACCGGCGGCGTCCCCCCACTTCCCTTTTTCCGTCAGCCGTCGCCCCTAATTCCCTCCATTTCTTCAATTACGAATTAAAAATAAAAATTCCATTGATGGAATCGTAAAATCAAAAATAAATAAATAAATCTATAATGTCTTCCATCAACCAACAAGGTAATGCCATGAATCGACTTGTTTGGGATTGAGACGTTGTTATTGTTATATTATAGGATTATACACTTGTGTATGTAATTTTTTAATTTTTTTTGGATTTGTGTGATTCAGGTTTGATGGATCTGGAAATGGGGCTACCTCCGGCCCCACATCCAATTTCGAACATGAATTATGCCGGCGAGCCATCATCGTCGCCGTCGCCACGAGCACCGGCACTTGTGGTGTCACATTCAAGCAAAGCTTTGATTCCATCAAATTCAGGGAAAGCCCTGTTTGTGTCAAATTCAGGGAAAGCATTACTTTTATCGAATTCAGGGAAAAGGATGGATCCAACAGGGAAGAAAAAGTATGTAAAGCAGGTGACAGGGCGGCATAACGATACGGAGCTGCATCTCGCGGCTCAGCGTGGGGATGTGGGTGCTGTGAGGGATATATTAGGGGAAATTGATGCACAGATGTTGAAAACCATGAGCGGGGCGGAGTTTGATGCAGAGGTTTCTGAGATAAGGGAAGCAATGGTGAATGAGGTAAATGAATTAGGCGAAACAGCGTTGTTTACCGCTGCTGAAAGGGGATATATTGATGTTGTTAAGGAGTTGTTGCCTTATAGTACAAAGGAAGGGATCACGACGAAGAATCGTTCTGGTCTTGATCCCTTGCACATTGCTGCTAACCAAGGTCATCAAGGTAATAAAAAATTTATACATAGATTTGAAGAATCGTTTGTGTTAGTAGATAGTCGAGCCTAGTTTAGTTTTCCTTATCAGTATTACTCTCCTACTATCGTATTCTGCAATTTTACTATTATGTGTTGTTTCCTTTGCTTCATTTACTCTACTATTTGTCATTGTCAAGCAAATGATCTGAGGTTAAGAACGAAGCAAATCACTCGATATTGCTTTCTGGTGTCTGACAACTAGTTTTACTGGAAAAGGCAAAGAAAATGAATTTGTTTTAGTCCAAAAATTAATCAATCAGATCAGTTGAATCCGAGGAATTTATAATTTTAATAGCTAACGCGTGGAAAATGTATTTGCAGCTATTGTTAAGTTACTGTTGGAGCATGAGCCAGAGTTGAGCAAGACAGTTGGTCAATCGAATGCAACTCCTCTTGTATCTGCAGCCACAAAAGGGCATACATCAGTTGTCCATGAATTGCTTTCCAAGGATTCTAGCTTGTTAGAGATATCAAGATCTAATGGAAAAAACGCGTTACATTTGTCTGCACGCCAAGGCCACGTGGATATTGTTCAAGCATTGCTGGATAAGGATCCACAACTGGCAAGAAGAACTGATAAGAAAGGACAGACTGCTTTACACATGGCTGTAAAAGGCGTTAGCTGTGAAGTGGTGAAGTTGCTTCTGCGAGCAGATCCAGCTATTGTAATGCTTCCGGATAAGTTTGGCAATACTGCATTACATATTGCCACACGGAAAAAGCGGTCAGAGGTAATCATTATTGCTCTGTTTAACTACTTTTGATGGCATAAAGCTGTGATTCATTGTTCTACGTGGGCTAAATGTTAAGGCCATCTTAATATTTTCTCTCCCCAGTTTCGGTTTAATTTGATTTGAGCATGCTCAAATTTCGTTTTAGATACATCTGTTGGATGTGATTCATTGTGTCTTACTAGGTGTAGCTAAGATACTATAGGAGTTCAAATTATTACTATGGAGTAACCTTTCTCTCCAACGTCATGTCAAACGCTTTAGATGTTCTAGAGATCCCTAAAGCATTTTTAGACATTCTTGAATAATTTTTAGAATAATAGTCAAAAACACACATGAACTCTCACTTTTTTGCGAGTTTTCACACCTCAACTGTCAGTTGTTCTATTTACCTACTTGCACTATCATCAGCTATGCATTAAAACACACCTCTAACGATCAGTTGTTCAGGTAGGATTAGGGAACAACTATTAGGTTTCTCTAGAATTTCATCCTTTATAAGGATAAGAAGTTGTCAAGCTTTTGACTGTAACATAGCTTGTCAAATGAAAGTGGTCTTTATACGGTACTGGTAATGTTTAGGTATTAAAGAATCTGTGTTTTGAATTTAGCTTTATATGACTGCAGATAGTGCAAGAACTATTGATGCTCGACGACACAAATGTCAATGCATTGACTAGAGAAAACAAAACAGCTCTAGACATAGCTGAAGGTCTTCCTATGTCTGAAGAATCTACAGAACTAAAAGAGTGTTTGCAACGTTATGGTGCTTGTAGAGCCAATGAATTGAATCAGCCGCGAGATGAGCTTAGGAAGACTGTGACAGAAATTAAGAAAAATGTTCACTCCCAGCTTGAACAAGCTCGAAGGACTAACAAGAACATGACTGGTATTGCAAAGGAGCTTCAAAAGCTCCACAGAGAAGGAATTAACACTGCTACCAATTCTGTAACTATAGTTGCCTCTCTTTTTGCAACAGTAGCTTTTGCTGCTATATTCACAGTTCCTGGTGGTGATCTTGATTCCGGATACGCTGTGGCCTCCAACACCCCTGCATTTAAGATCTTCTATATCACAAATGCTCTTGCACTCTTCACGTCCTTGGCTGTCGTGGTTGTACAAATCACAGTAGTCAGGGGTGAGACAAAATCAGAGAAAAGGGTTATTGGGGTGATTAACAAACTCATGTGGTTGGCCGCGGTTTTCACTAGTCTGGCCTTTGTATCTGCTTCTTATGTAGTTATTGGAAAGCGTAATATATGGGCTGCAATTTTTGTTACAGTTGTTGCAGGGATCATAATGGCGGGGGTTTTAGGTGCAATGACTTATTATGTTGTGAAGTCTAAAAGAATTCGCAAAATCAGGAAGAGGGAGAAGTTTACAAGGACTAGAACCAACTCATTTCACACGGAAATTTCCGATTCAGATTTAAATCCAATGTTTGCTCTCTGATTCAAGCTATAGTGGTTTCAGAGTATCTGTGTGTCATCTCAGACAAGATATGAAGAACAGTGATCGGTTGCAGTAGGTCGTTGCTGGAAATACTGAAGCTGCATTTCAGCAGTTTTGTAAACGAATTCGCCTCTGGAAACTGGCTGGATATATTAATGGTAGATGAAGAGAAGAGAGAGCAATCACAGCAAAATGGTACAAGCGCTATTTGGAGAAGGTTTTTGTTTGTGCTAGAAGTGCATAATATTTAAATTTCTACAAAAACAAATATACATTTCCCCTATTCCTTTTTCATTTTTCTTAAATTCCTTTTTGTCGATAAAATTTTGCGTTAATCTTAGTGTATTTCTTTCTATTTAATCTCAGACTATCATCTTGTTAAGTCAAACACTGTTTCTTTTCTACATTTTTTCGATTGAATATGGAAATTGTGGAAATAGAAACTCAGAAAACGAAAATGAATTATTATAACGTCTTATATGTTTAACCATGGCTTCAAAAATGGAGACAAAAGTTCGTACTACTAAAAATGTAAGGCTATAAAATGAACATATGAGCTGTGGCTGTACAAAGGACTCTATGCAACTTGTACAACATCATGAATTAGAAGGGTAGTTTGGCTGATTATTACTGACACTTGGAGAGAGTGTGTCCTTGTCTTTGGCTTCATCCTGTATGCACTATGCGCAGGGCATTGGTTATAATACAAGTGTGTCCTGGTGCTAAGGGTGCTGCTTTCTGATCGGTGCTGTGACCTGTGGGCATTGCCTGTGTATGGGCACAGGTGTGTGTGGCTGGTGAGGCGACAGGCGCACTTGTCAAAAGCTACACCAGGGGAACGGGGAAGTCCATGACTTCAGGCCAAGAAATCGCCCATGACACTGTTTGTTTCACAGCCTCTCTTAGGTAGGAGTTCTTGTTTAGCAATTCTCCATTTGCACTGACATGAGCAATCATGGTTGAAGGGGGATTTGTGTATTTTCACCAATAGTCTCTACAAGAGCAAACGCCATTCTTGAAGTGGTGAAAACGATGACGGTCTCTAATGACTATTTCTCTTTCAAAGCTAGCAGAAATCAGCTTCATAGCTGCATGACAATCAGGGCAAATGCGAAGGTTTTTCACCACACGAATGATAGTTGTTTTATCAGTAGCAATAAGTCCGAAAGCAACAGCCATTTTCTCACTATGGAAGAACAGAGCCTTTTCCTTTTCTTCCTCTTCAACGTCGAAAAATACCTCTCTGGTGCTTGCAACATGGCCTGCCCTCTTTAGTCGTCTATAAATCTCATCTATCATATCATATATTTCTCTGGCTTGAGGGTGTTTTTTCTCTTGGACACCAAATTCGTGTATTACCCCGTTAACCTCAATGGAGCTGATCCCTCGTGATTTACCAATGCCTTTTTCCTTCATCAATTTTCGGACTTTTGAGACATCTTCCCACCTTCCTGCATTAGCATATATGTTGGACATAATTGCGAGGTAGCCCCCATCATCAAGGTCAAGTTGGATCAAGTGTTCTATGGCCTTTTCAGCAAGCTCAACATTTCTATGTATCTTGCATGCTCCTAGTAAGGCTCCCCAGGCACCCGTGTGTGGCTCACATGGCATAGATTGTATCAAACTATACGCCTCATCTAGCAAACCAGCTCGACCAAGGAGATCAACCATACAACCATAATGCTCCAACTTTGGTGTTAACCCAAACTCCTCAGACATGCCATAAAAGCACTTCTTTCCCTCATCAACCAACCCTCCATGCACACAAGCACACAGAACCCCCAAAATTGTCGCATCATTTGGTCTTTCAGATTCATCTTTCATACGGTAAAAGAAGTTCAATGCAGTTCTACTTTGCCCATTCATCGAGGACCCCATGATCATAGCACTCCAAGCTACAACATCACGTTCAGACATCTTATTGAAGACATCCGCAGCACTCCCTAAATCACCACACTTGCTATACATATCCACCAGAGCTGTCCCAATCACAGCATTTAACTCAGAACACCTCCTATCAATATATGAGTGCAACCATTTCCCAGTGTCCAGAGCTCCAGCTTGTGCACAAGCAGAGAGCAAGCTTGCTAGGGTAACATCATCAGGCGATAAATTCACTCTTTCCATTTCATAGAAGAATCTCATAGCTTCATTAATCCTCCCATCACGTACGAGCCCTCCAATTACCGTATTCCAAGATACTAAATCCCTACAAGGCATTTCATGAAACAATCTCAAGAGACATTCAACTTCACCATTCTTGGCAAGGCAACCTAAAATTGTATTGTACATGAGTAAATCCTTAACAGGCGCTTCATCAAAATACTTTTTCGCTAGCTCCAAGTCCCCAGCTTTGACATACCCCAGGATTAAGGTATGCCAAATTACAAGATCCTTACACGGTATCTTTTCGAACAAATCTCGAGCTTTCCCCATGTCATTGAACTTGTTAACATAGCTCGATAACATTGCATACCATGTTATCTCATCTTTCTCCGGCAATTCCTCAAAAACTCTCTTCGTCATGTTCAAATCCCCCATAGCAGTATAAAAATCAACCAAACTAGTACCCACAAAGACATCAAAATTGACCCCAATTTTAACCACCTGACCATGAAAACTAGCTCCTCTAGGAAACTCCAGTAAACCTGAACAAGCACGAATGGCGAAAGGGTAAGTAAAACTATCAGGCTGGACATTGTTTGCCCGCATTTGATCAAAATAATAAAGGGTATATTTCGGAGCACGATTCTGTTGGAACCCTCTTATGAGTGTATTCCAAACAAACGAATTTGGTTCAGGCATTTGATCGAACAGTTGAGCTGCATATGACATGAGTCCAAGAGAAGCACAATGGGTGATGAAGTTTCCAACGGCGAAACTGCTGTGGTGAAGGCCGGTGCGGAGGAGGTACACATGGAGGGATTTTAGGTGATTCAAAGTGGAGAGCTTGTTGGGAGACTTTAGCAGAGAAAGGGCAAAATGTGTCTGCTGCCATAGCCCATTCATTGGCACCTTGGCGTGTAGTCGGGATCCGTTAATATAGATGTGTGAACTCAAGCTCAAAGTATTGCTAAACACGTCAAATGAAAAGTTCTGATATCAATCTTCCGTAATAGTGCATCCATGTTCTTGAAATCGAGGATTTGTATTAAACAATATTGGCATAATGCATATGAGAAATAAAAATATTTTTGATTGCGTGTAGCATAAAAAATGCAAAAGTAAAGTTGAAGAAAGAAAATTATTCGAATAATTTTATTTCATGAGGAATTTATGCTTTAAATGAAACGACAATATGAATTGATCGTGACTACACAATCGTTTTTATACAATTGTAATAAGAAAAAGAAAAAAATTAACTTTGCATCCGCTGTGTTTACATCAAACTAATGATGACAGGACAAGCGTCTTAACTTTTGTTAACACAAATGGTATGTACTCTCACACCTTCATCTTGGTTTGGTAGAAACGTCGAGTGCGAGTAAGTATTTTTTTTCCTTACAATTAGACCAAAAAAATCAGCAACTGCAGCCCCTCCTTTCAAAGAGCTGGAAGGAGATAAATCTCTACAAGTAATCGATGTCTGAGATGGGCATTTTCCAGTAATTCCATATGTTATAATCTTCCTGCAAACAGAATGAAAATCCAGAAATAAATGGTGGGGATAGAAAATAACAAGAGATTTTATCATTTGTGCAAATAACACACATTTTTGTGGGATGATAGATAGATCATTTGTACAAATAACACGCATTTTGTGGGGAAGATAGTTGTCAACTTTCTAAATCTATCGGTGAAGTTAGATGTAAAAAGCCACGGGAATGGAGGGGGTGAACAAGATGAGACGGAGAGAAAATTGAATTGTCTCTAACTTGGATTTATAGGTGTTGAAACAACATAGATAACACATCAATATATGTGAGCCTTATTCAAGGATTGAATATGGTGCTTTTGTTGCAGAATCTGACAATGCAATCTTAACCCCTCATACTCTTCTTTCCATTTTTTGGTCGCTCTTCTTATTTGTCGTACCCACAATCCTCCTTCAAACACAGGCATCGCGACATATACGTCAAAGCAAGATCAAATAAAAGATTCTCAATCCCTTCTTTATATTTGTCTATCCCTCGATCAACTAGATGGGCCTAGGATAAGGTATTAAAGTAACAGCATTGCATCTGTTTCACCCCTAAACTGTATCAATTATCTCACCTTTTAACACTTGAATACATGCAAACTAACGAGATGATAATACACGAAAAAATGAGAAATTGCTTCTGACCTGCTCAGCCATGGATGTCGGTGGGAACATGTCATCAACTAGACTGTGCAATGAAGTATAGGATTTCACATCAATTTGGTTATTGATCGATACCTCCCCCTGTGAGTCCACTTTAACATGTTAGGCAAACATTGTACACTAAATTAACAAATCCTGAAGTTGACAACAAAGCATATGGCAGGGATTGCTAACCTTTGGGTTGATTATAAAAATTTTGCCTTTAGGAATTCCAATTTTTCTGTAACTGAATTCATCGGTGTCCCTATTCCCGAACCCTGCATAAAATGGGTTATAATCTTTTGGGAAGAGTGCTTTGATGTCCTGAAAAGTAAAAATAGCATTAGAAAGGACAACCAATAGAAGATACCAAATGGTTGGAGTCCGCATGAAGAAATGTCAGCTTGAGGTGCATACCTCTAAACAGGCTATCTTGAATTCATGAGGAGCTCTTCTTATAACTGACATGACGAAAATAAGGAAGAAGTAAATCGAATAAGATAACATGTAATCCTTCTTAAAGTAGGAAAATGATTGCCTTCAACATGCTTTCAATCGCCACTTTGAAAATGAAGACATGGTACAAAGTAATAGGCAGAAAAAGAGACAACAATCCCTACCAAACTGGAACAATGTTTCCATCAGACTATCAGCAAATGCGCATGAAGAAAGAGGTAATTAGGACATCAAAAGAATACAATTGAAGAAATATCGTGCTTAGTGTATTTACTTCCCATTAGATTTAGATGAACTTATAGAGCTGGAATATAATCTGCATACTCCAAGCTAGATCTTTTCCTTTAAACAAGAAAATAGAAAATAGCTAAGTCTATGGTGGAGCTAACTATGGCATACATGCATTCTTTTGCGCAATGGTCGAAACATACGCAACCAATCACATGAACACAAAATATTCATGATCCTACCAGAAAAGTAAATACTCCCCCGTTTCAGTTTGTTTGTTGGACTGAAGTTTAAGAAAGTAAAACTTTTGAACCTTGTGGTATAAAATTAAAGATATGTCAAATATACCAAAATGCTCTTTAATTTTGTGGTCTTAAAATGTCATGTGAAAGGTGGAGTAGAAGAGATTCTAAAAAAGGAAAGTAGGACAAACCAAATTGAAACATATAGGCTCTTCAATGTAATTGTCTGCAGAAAATGTCGGTAAACTATTCCATGAGGAAAACCAGAGATTTTCTAATACTTTCAGCATGGCCAAACACCAAGAAATATGTCCAACTTTTATGCACCAATCAAGCATTTTGACGCAGACAACAAGCATGAGAAGACATTAGAAGGATACGGCCGTACCTTCTCTATACAACGATGGAAATAAACCATCGGGAGAAATGACAACAGGTCCAGTGGGTAGGGTTTTTCCATCCTACAGAGCATATAACCTTTATAGTCAGAGATCTGTTGGATAATCAGACCGCAGAGCAATGACAAGACAACGAAAGTCACATCCAAGAAATTCAAAGTGGCACATACTGTTGAACGACAAGTATCATGAGCAAAATGATCCTCTAAGACTCTTTTTATTCCAAGAAGAAAAGAAACAGACACACACACAGAGGGAGAGAACAATGAATAGTAGGAGAAAAGTACAAGTAATGAAAAGAAAAGGCCAAGTTGTGAGAGTTATAAGTCAAGCTAATTTAAACACCACAAGACCCACTAGATTTGAAAATGTTCAAGGAGAAATTTCAACCAACTCTTTCCCTGGGATTCAGAAGAATATGTCGCTATAATTCAGAAGCCTAGGACTGGTGTGGTTGATGTCTCATGAATGCATATCTATTACCTGTTTGAGATTGAACAGGAAATTCTTGGTCAGATATGCTTGAACAATAGCACGTGCACTGAGAAAGAGTAGCTGATATCCGTTTTCCTGCAGTTAATAAGCCAAAACATATCAACACTAGTATCCATAATGAACTACTAAGGAAAACTTGGGTCAATATAAGTGAAATAGAAGTGAGGTAAAAATAATGTTCAGCATCATTTGTGTCAGACACCCATGCCATTTTATATAAGTCTTCCTTAGGAGATGCAACTGAACTAGCTGTGAAAATCCGATCAACATTTAATTGAACTTGAAGCAGTTTAAGAACTGATGGTCAAAATATTAGAAGAATCAAATTTACACATATTTTGATGATCCATATACAAAAAGATGGCATAAAACAGATACCACCACACAATATACTCAGAAATTTGGAGAGGAATTCCCATGAACTACTAATTTCCTCAAGGAATGGCATCTCGCCCAGGAATTCTGCATGCTAGTTGTGTAGAAAAGTAGAGACAGCAGATATCATGATATGGTGGTTTTGATGAATAGTCTTAAGCTGGTTCTTAATGTGACTGTTGTCAGTTGTCACAATCAAAATGGGTAAGCAAACACATGTCCTAGTTAGACACATAATAAATATTACTGTTTTATAGAACTAATGGAGTGTACAAATGCAAAATCTCGAATGTAGGTCAGAGAAAGAAGTACCTTGATTGCAGAGAAAAGTCTGGCAGTTCCAAAATGTGTCCAGTCCTTCCCAACCAAAGGCATAAACTGACCAAGAACATCGGACCTGGACGATGAAACATGTAGCCCAAAGGTATGTTATCGTATATATCCACATTCACAGTCAATTTTGACAGTAACATAAAATGTGGATTATTACTTTTACTTCTAAAGAAATAATGATCACTAAGCATATTTTTCTCACATAAACCAGATGAAGCTTACAGTAGTATATTCCTCAATAGGCACCCCAAAAATATATCTTCTCATTGTTCAACTCAACTACGCATGAATCAGAATTTTTGGTATTTCAGTTCTACTCATTTCTGATAACTTAACACAATCTAACCTTGTCAGACTTTAGCCTTTATTGATAGCCTCATAAAGTTTTAAGGTTATAGATATTCTTGGGGAAGATATTATAAGTGCATTAAGCAATGTTCTACTGAGTTCAGAACTTCTGCTAATCTAGTAACTTAGACAATGCACAATCCATATGTAATCTAAAAAGAAGAGCAAGAATCGTTCCATTTGTTATGCAGCAGTTCAAGAAAATAAGAACTCCCAAGTCCATCCCGATTTATTTGACAGAACTCCTAACTTTATCAATTAAATCTTTAATGACTTCAAAGGGCTTTATAAGTTCAAGTATGCAAAAGACAATCTTCTAGATAGCATGCACAAACATTCAATTTTGAAGGCCAACATTTTAGTGCAAAATCTTACTTGGTAATAGTCCCGTCAACATCAGAAATAACAATTTTTGCGTTCCACTTCCACAAGTATATATGGGATTCAACCTGTTTCAGAAAGTTGCTTGAGCAACCAAAATAAGAATACAAAAATACAGTAGACCACGTCATTAGAACAAAATATTTTGATTGAAAGAAAGACGACAAACCTTTTGCTCCCCTAGGACTCGGGTTGAGAAAATGAAAGTTACCACATTCTGCCCCTCCTTCAAGTTTAAAGATGTGATTTGACTGGAAGTGGGAATATTTGTTCTCACGAGTTGCAACGGAGGAGATCCCTTGCCTCCTTGAGCGATTGCTGTTTGTTCCATAGGCTGGTACACTGAACCAGATTCAGAATCAACAAAGACCTCTTCATTTGATGAATTACAGTTACTTTTCTCAAGTGTCTTAACCCTTCTAAATGGATTTGGCCAGAGAGTCCATCGTCGTCCAGAAGGAACTGAAGAGATCTCACTACCATCCTCTCCTGATTTTGAGGTCTCCTCCAACTCCACAGGTATGAAATCAGCACATTCAACAGGCAGTTCCGTATCACATTCGGCCAAGGCAAGAATGATAGGAGCAGCTCTATCCCACAAAATATAGTTTCCTCGAATTCTGACAACTAAGTTTTTGTTCTTGATTATGGATTCTGAAGAACTTCTGAATTCCTCCTCAGATATGTAATTTGCATCAAAGGCTTCTCTAGCAGCACTAGAACCCATTCCAGCATGAAGCAAGCTGCCACAAAGAGATATCTCTACTCCTGTCACTATTACTAAAAGTGTGCGAAATTAGTGAGAAATTTGCAATAAATCAAAAATAAATGAGAGGCTGCAATCATATTTTTACAACAAGAGGGACCCCCCACTTGTGCTGAATCAGCTTTTGTACCTTTAAGAAAAGCTTCTATAAGATGCTTCACATCTACACATTGCCTACATTCATCTGGTCCTTTCTGGCCACTCTGTATTGCTTCAGTTGCTAAAGATACATTGTTCTGTTTCTCAGGGTGTTTATCACTAACAACCTGATGGTCTATTGAGCCATCAGAACCATTAGAATCCATCACTGATTCGCCTTGCGGGAGGGTTTTAGCAGGATTTAACGAACTGCAGTCTCCCAGTTTCCCAGGAGGCTTGTTTTCTAAATCGTCAACCACTTCCTGGATCTTCGCAGGAGAAACCACATCTGGCTGATTAACCTCATTCTCAACATGCGTGCCAGATGCTTGGAGCTCCAAACAGCTGTTGGATACTGCATTCTTCTTAATGATACATGATGTGATCTCCACGTTGCCGTTTTCCTGGTTCTTGACGTCTAGATTCACTGAATATCGGCCATCTACTTCAGAAACATCTGGCTGGTGCTCAACCTTGCTTCTCTCTTTTTTCACATTGCAAGCTTCTGCAGGAGAAACTTTTGGTGACGCCTGATAACTCAGATACTCATCAGCCCATGTAGCTTCACCTGAGATGAACTCTGAGTTACTATCAGAAAAATCTGTCCCCTGACCAGGACCTAGATGAAACCTAGGCGTGTCTAATTTGACATCTTCCACATTCATTTCAGATGATAAGATGGGTGCTTTCAATATATGGCCATCCACACTCACCATAACAACTTCAGAACTGGAGTCTTGTGATTCCAGGACCTCCTCAACATGATCCGCATTCTCACATCTGCTGGAACTAAGTTCTGCTACAGCAGAATCCTCCAAAGAAGATTGTTCTTCCAGAAACTCAGAGGATCTCCTGTCACCATCGGAACCTCCCCCATCTAATCGTTCTATACCCAATGTCACACCTTCATCTTTCGATGACAACTCGGCTTTATTAGAGTCATTATCCTCCTTTACACCTTCGTTATTGTTCACATTATCAAGATCACTAGTATCCACTTCTTCCTTTTTAGCAGAATCCCTCGAATCCCCATTCACCTCATTCTGATTATCAGCAGGAACCTCTCTGATAAAATAAGCTTCACCCGAGTTATCAAGATACATATGAAAATCAGCTTCTACATCATTAACTTCAATTCGAACCACTTTCTCTGCACCTTTAAGTACACCCTGAAATTTTCCGAATCGAACATGCCAAGGGGTACTCCTAAAAGTCTCATCATTCTGCTTCACAACAATTATATCAACTGCTCCACCAAAAGGGTGAAATGGGGTGGCAACTGAATACACACCCTGCGTTATAAAGCTACTAACTTTACCAACCACATTCATTTGCACCCCTCAAAAACTCAAAACCCCAGATACAAAATTATCAAAAACTCCAATTATTTAAACCTACAATGTAATTTTCTTCGTAAATCAAAAAACAACCTGATCCAATCCACAATCTGCATGGAATCAAATAGTAGCAAATTCATGTGTGATCATACATTTTCCGAATTCGAAATACCCAAATAACATAAATTTTATATCTATAAGCTTCAAAATGCAAAACCCAAATGAAATTTTTCGATAAAAATGCATGAGAACGAAGGATTCATGAAAAAAAAAATATGAAAACTTACAGATTGAAATTTTCAATGTGACAAAAATTGAATGTAGCCCAGAAAATCTTCAAGCTCCAATTATATAAGTGGATCAATTCGAAATTGATCTCACCGCTAAATGGGGTTGAAGAATGAAGAAAATAATATACCCGAAGATTCTTTTTCTGAGATTTTTTCGTCACCTTTTTCAATTATATAATACTTTTTGGGGAAACTTACATAAACGTACTATAATAAAAAAATATTTACCATTTATAGCAATAATATTTTTACCTCACTTGATCACTTTTAATTCATTTATAATACAAGTTTAATACATATTACAAATTTAACAAAGCATTGCTATAAATGGTAATAAACAAAAAGTATCGCTAAAATCAGTAATTATTTTTTAAAATGTATTAATTTATGTAATTTTTCCTACTTTTTGTATTATCATAATATAAGAAATATGATAACTTACTATTAAATTTTGTATATTTAAAATATTAAATTAGTTAGAAATTTGAATTATAAGTTAACGTGGAATAATAGATAGATAGATACTTTAACTTAATTTTTATGATAACTGAATATGATGCATATTTAGACACCTTAAATGATTTTTATTGTGTTGGTTAAACACTTTAAAATAATATGTATCATGTCGATATCGAATATCTAGAACACATAATAAAAATAAAAAATAAATTAAGAAAATCACAAGTCAATTAGGCGTAAATTAATAGATAAATACACATTGTAATTAGATTTTTCGAAGGACTAAACACAATATTTCATCCGTCTCATATTATAAATCATATTTTCTATTTGCACTTGCATTAAGAAATAAGGTATTTAATTAGTTGTAGATTTTTAATGTTAGTCAAAATAAATATATTTTCAAAATTAATTAATTAAGCAATAAAAATATAATATGCAAAATATATTTTTTTTATGCGTAAATTTTATAAAATACACATATATTATGATTTAATATTTTTTAAAAAAGTAACTTATAATACGAGACGATAATAGTATATATTAAGCCTCCTCAAATATAATCTTATTGTGTTAGTTAAATACTTCAAATTTCAAAACAAACGTTTTTAAAATTTGTGAGGAATCTAAATGTGTATTTCCAAAATTTAAATGTAACGTCAAAGATTTTTCTGCAAAAAGGTTGATGAGGAATTGAATGAATTTTTGGGGAAACCAACCAATCATAAATTCCTATGTTTAGAAGTTATCAAAAAGATCAAATAATAGATCACTTCCATCAAAAACTTCTATATTTCCTCAAAGCTTTTTTCGTGTAAAATACCTTTTCTATGATACTTTCTCCGTCCACTATTACTCTCTGTTTTAAGAAGAATGTTTATATTTTTTTTTATTTATTTTTTAGAAAAATAATCTCTTTTTGTTTTATAATATTTTAATTTTAGTTTTTCACGTGACATGTTTAAGATCACAAGATTAAAAGACATTTTGGTACATTTAAAATAACTAGGACATCCTTTTTGAAATAGAGAAAATATTTGTTATAGTTTTTTAAACAAAATTAAATTATAAATTTTTTACTAACATTTAAAATATATTTTTTTCATTATTTTGATATTTAAAAAATTGCAATTATTATACTTTTTTATAATTTTTGAACATCTAAATTTTTTATTTAAAATATTGAATTAATGTAATCTAATTTAACTTTGAAATTTAATCAAATTGACTTTCAAAATGGACAACATGACAAATAAAAATGAACAGATGAAGTACTATAAGAGTGTTATTGACTTAATGAGTGTTTTTTGAACAAGAAATTTTATTGATATTAAAATAATATATCTATGTTTTTTATAATATTATTGGCTAATGAATAATTACTGAACACAAACCTTAATGGTACATAAGCAATATGCATATACTCTTATAGTATCATTAACTAATGAGTAATTTCTGAATACGAAACATTAATGATATCAATGCAGTATGTGTATGTATATATATATATATATAGAGAGAGAGAGAGAGAGAGTATATGTTAAGTAAAATTATCCGTCTTAATGATACTAATACATTATATGATACTGATATAATATCAGTTACAAGTGAAAATATTAACCTTAACAAACGTGATATGAATTGTAATTATTTATGAGAAAACAATTATTTATTAAATTACTTTAAATTTAAATATAATAAATAATTATTTTAAATTTTATAACTCATTATATAATTTTGTCAAAAAAAAATAAAATCTTGAAGGATGTGAAGCTATAAGAGAGTACTAACTCAAGTTGGTACATGCTTAATTCTAACTCTCCTCCCCATTTACATGATATTTTTTTTTTACTTTTTTATACTTAATAGTTAATAATATAAATTTTTTATCATTGTGAAAATATTCTTTTTTATAATATGAGTAATTGCGATATATATCATTTTTTTTTAAATATAGAAAAAGAGAGTCCTTAAGTACTTTATATATCTCAATTTTTGTGATATAATTAAAATTTTATAATGTTAATTTTTTAACTTTAACTATAAAATTAGATATGAGCGCTTTAGATTTTCTTTAAATAAAAAAATTTATATATTTGAAAATTATGTTTCAGAAAAACTTTAAATCACAATAAATTTTAACTTAAAATACCTAAAACACATGTAAATAAATTTTAATGATTATTTTTTATTAACCCTTAAAATTTTATTTGTGCTATATAAATCAAGAAAGAATGAATATGTGTTTTAGCATGTGTAAAATTAGGTACAAACTAACTAGGAATTAGGATATACGAGCAACTAATTTAATCCTGTTTCGAACTTACCATTTCCTCCTAGAAATAATCTATTAGGGCAATAGGGTTGGTATGAGATAATTTGATTCAATTTTTAAGTTTATTGATTATTAATTTAGTGTTTATGATCAATTTAGGCGTTAAAATTTATACACATAAAATAATAGGTGAAATCACTTTATAATAAGGTGAAAATCCATATGATTCAGCATACAAATTGACATATTATATCTTGTTTAACAGCGCATCGAGCCTAAGCAAGAGTTTGAGATAATTAATAATTGAAAATATGAAACAAATCTTAAGTCAAGAACTTTATATACCAAATAGTATATAAAAAATTATTTATTAATTGACCCATCCATTTATCAATTAATCCGTTAAGAAAAAACTATAATAATAATAAAATAATAATCCGACATAAAAAAAATTGTTATCAAAACCATTAAATCAACATTTTTTATTTAAGTTATTGATTGGGATTTGATTTTAAACAACCCTCCATCGATATAAAATTTATTTTTTTCTTGCAAATTCAGACAAAAATATTCTTTCGAATTTTAATATTTAGAACATATTTTGCCACCTGAGATATTACTATTTAAAATATTTTGACCAAGTAATCATAAATTTTTTTTTTTTTTGAAAAATCCATATCAAACACACCAAATCGATATTTACAATTTGGTTTGACTTTATTAGAATAATAACGTATATATTTTTCTTATAAATTTCCTTTAGTTTACTTCATAATAAAGACTACTATAGTTACCTTTTTTCTCCAAACAAGATCTAGATCTAACACAAAAGGCTAATTTCGTCATTTCCTTAATATTTTCCCCTAAATTTCACTCTTTATTCATTTCGTTTCAGTCCCTAACCTTATTTTCTCCTACTCCTAAAATCCCCTCAATTCTCTTTACCGGCCCGTTATCCACGCCGGCATCGCCGTCCTCCTCCGTGAACCACCACTGATCCGCCGTACTCGCCGGCGTTTACATTTTTCAAAATGACGAAAATACCCCTACCCTTCCTCCTTCTCCTCCTCTGTCTTGTCTCGTTCACCACCGGCGAGATAAAAAAGCTGAAAATCTCCTCCGATCCACGTGCAATGATACTCTTCGAGCGGTTCGGGTTTACTCATACGGGTCAAGCTGCCATTAGCGTCTCTTCCGTCTCTGTTATCTCTACCTTAGCTACGCCGGACCCTTCACGGCTTGGGTTTTTTCTCTTATCGGAAGAAGCGCTTATTCAAGTTCTTCTTGAACTTCAACAAAACCCTACATTTTGTGTTCTAGATTCCAAATTCATCAATTTGTTGTTTACTTTCCGTGATCTTTCTCCACCCCCAAATTCTTCGTTTAACCGATCTTACCCTGTTACTTCTCCGAATGAATACTCTCTCTTCTTTGCGAATTGTGCTCCTGAATCGAAAGTATCCATGGATGTTCGTACGGAACTGTATAATGTAGATAATCAAGTGAAGGATTATCTTTCTGCTGGTCTTACTCAGCTTCCCACGTTGTATTTTCTGTTTTCCTTTGTGTATATCGGGTTTTTGGGGTTGTGGTTGTCTGTATGTATTCGTAATAAGAAATCTGTTCATCGGATTCATATGCTTATGGCTGCTTTAGTTGTAATGAAGGCGTTGAATTTGATTTTTGCGGCGGAGGATAAGCATTATGTTAAGGTTACTGGTACTGCTCATGGTTGGGATGTGTTGTTTTACATTTTTCAGTCGATTCGTGTTGTTTTGCTTTTTACTGTGATTGTTTTGATTGGTACTGGCTGGTCGTTTTTGAAGCCATTTTTGCAAGAGAGGGAGAAGAAAGTGTTGATGATTGTGATCCCGCTTCAGGTTTTGGCTAATGTGGCATCGATTGTGATCGGTGAAACGGGTCCGTTTATTAGGGATTGGGTGACTTGGAATCAGGTGTTTTTGATTGTTGATATTATCTGTTGTTGTGCTATTATCTTCCCTATTGTTTGGTCGATTAGGTCCTTGAGGGAGACATCGAAGACTGATGGGAAGGCTGCACGGAATTTGTCAAAATTGACTTTGTTTAGGCAGTTTTATATTGTGGTGATCGGATACTTGTACTTCACAAGGATTGTTGTGTTCGCATTGAGGACAATTGCTGCATATAAGTACCAATGGGTGGCAAATGCTGCGGAGGAGATAGCCAGTTTAGCGTTCTACATGGTGATGTTTTACATGTTTAGGCCAGAGGAGAAGAATGAGTACTTTGTTCTCGACGAGGAGGAAGAAGAGGCTGCAGAAATGGCTCTTCGAGATGAGGAGTTTGAGCTGTGAAGTCGAGTTCTAGTGGAAGGTGTCCTGTCATTTATGCAGTTTGCAGCCTAACACTGTGAGTTCACTGAAGTGATAGTTAGGTTTGCTGGGATGAATTATCATTTACTGTTCTTTTACTTTTTCATTTTTACTAAACAATATTTTGGTCTGTAGTAATAGTACTGTAATCATGGAACAACGGTTTGCATTTTTGGATATTGATAGTTCTTTCATTGGAAGTGTTACTTAAACCTCATTTTCATTGATATCCTGCTTTATCATGATTTTTCGTTGTTGATCTTTACTCCCTCTGGATGTTCGTGCGCTTGAATATGAAATTGTAAAGTTTGCTGTTTTCCATTGAGAAATTAGTCTAGTTAGCTATGAGCAATACGGTATCAGTGTCCTATTTCTTTACTCTGAATTTCTTAGATGTGATATTATGTGATATATTAATCTTTCTTAGTATTAGAACGTGTTTTATGTTATAAAGCATTTGACATAAACAATGAGGAGTACAAACGATGGGGCATATGCCAAAGAGCTTATTATCAAAGAATCCGTGGAAGGGATTGTATATTGGTGGGAATTCTTACAGTTTTTAGTTTTGTCTAGACCATCACTGAGATATGAAACCCCTTCCAGGTATAAGGCTTAAGGAACCATGACGCAATAGAGTAACATTTATTGATGTGCTGGCCTGCTATTCATAAGGATAATTCTGCCTTTGTGTGAGGAAGTGTTCAGCTGACTTTCATATTTTCTTCTCGTTGATCGTCTACTCTAGAAAGCTGGCTAAATAAAACAGTCTTGACCTGGAAACAAGAGGGTAACACAATTAGGGTTTTCTGCATGTTGTGTTAGATGCATTTGGGGGGTCATCCCTCATTTGTGAGCATTGTCATACCTCCTTGTTGCTATCTTATCTGTTATCCTTATCAGAATGCAAATGTCATTAGATATCTAATGATAGTTCATTAGATGGAATGTTCAAAAAACAGAAAGCACCATTACAACCTTGTCTATGCTGATAGAACTTTTCAATGTTTTCTGCTCAATTGATCCCAATGCTCATTCATACATAGACCATCATGATAGATGAAATCGCATGGAACTTTTGGCTTGACTTTCACTTTTCTGATTGCTTCCTATACCTTTTCTTATGGTTTCTTGAGACAACGATAGTCCATATGCTGCTGAAAATGGCAGCATTGCACTTGTTTTCACTTCCTGATAGCTAATGAATGCAGTTTCCCCGTCCTTCTCTCCATGCTTATTTTGCTACACTTTTTTAGTTATTTTATGCATGGATTGAATTGAAATTCGGTTAGTTCTGTTCTCCTAGTTAAGTATTCTGGTGATGTTACAGTCGTCGAACCTAACCTGTGAAAACTGTAATGCTATTCTCAGAGGTCTAATTGTTGCTTAGGACTGTTCACTATATCCACTGATTCTTGCACCAATATATCTAATAGTTCATGGTTCTTCTTTGATCAACTTGTTGGAGCAGTTAATCATTTCTGACCATAGAGGGCTTCTGTATTGTTTGCATATATTTTTTTTTACTTTTGATGAATTAGGGATCGATTATCTAACTTTTATATTAGGCATGCCTCATTCTTTGTTTGGTGTTACAAGATAATCTTGATATATCAAATTGTAAACAAGGTTGAAACCTCCCAGAAAATTTAAAAAAACGTAATTTTTGCGGTGAACTGACTATACTAGGGCGCTTGAGAAAAGTGAGAACCATGTTGAAGGAACTCGACAAAATGACCCAGTAACTTTGATGGGAAAGGGTAGGATCATTATCAGCTCATACTTCTTGATGCCTACACATTGAAAGTGAATGGATAATGGGATATTTGATCCTCTGTAAAATGTCCATCATTTGCATTTTGTGCTAACTAGTTGTGTGCTTTTGGTTAAGAGTATAGAAATGCTATAACTTTTATTCCCCACGCCATGCGAATTTGGATTAGTTAGAGCCTCAAAGCAAGTAACAAACATCGAGTTGAAAAAATAAAAAACCAAGCATGAATATCACTAGCTTAAATATTTTATCAACACAAGCATGTAATTGACCCAACTAGGAGAACAATCTGCACAAAGCTTAATCCACATTAGTATTTTACTTTATCTATGTTTAACTTGACACATCTCTTATGTAAATATATTCCATAAAGAGGAGTTTATTTTACTGAATTAATTTTATTAATTATGGTTTGAAATCTATATTTGACTATTAATACTTTATATAGTTATTTAGTAGTAAAAGTAAGTTTGAAAGCAACTAAATATATATATTTCTTAATTTGCTGAAATAAGTATAAAATAATAGTCTTTCTTTTTAAATAATATAAAACACCAGTAAAATGAAACACACGTAGTACATAATCTCCTTTTAACTATAAGAGGACTTCCTATTTATTGTTCGATGCTCTATCCTTTCACGTATAGTTATCATGTTCGATTTTTCAAAAAATTAATTTGATTATTTTTTAAAGTTAAATTGTAATACATTAATTTGATATTTTAAATAAAATTTTTAGCTATTCACAAAAACACTATAAATTATAATTTTTACATATTAATATGATAAAAAAATGTGTTATAATTATTTTGACTCTAAAGAAGGAAATGAGAAGTAATTAATTTTCTATCTTCTTTCTTCTGGGCAATCGATTGAAACTTTCCACATTTGATTATGAATATTAATAAGTTCCACAAATATTTTATTCCACTATTTATATTAAAATAATGAAATTAACTATATCTATAAATCCCAACAATGCTTTAAATAATAACCCACTCTCGACTCATATGCTCGATATTTATTTTTCTAAAACCGTTTATAAAGTCAACCTAATTCTTTTAAAGTAAATTAATTTGCATGATTAAAGCACTTTCACCGCTAATAATGTGAACTTATTACTATAAAGTACACCACACATGGAGCATTATCCCATTAATATCGATGTCCCACATTTTCCATGCCTTACACTATTTTCACATTCTATATAATATGGTTCGTTTCTCTTGATTTATGTAATATATTTTATTAATTTATAGTAATAAAATTTTTTTATATTGAATTTCGTACTTTAATTATTTATTGTTTATTAATAAAAATTATCATCTTTTTGTTGAGTCATATTTTAATTATGATTTTCTTTGTTATTTGAAAATAAATATTTGATTAATTTAGTATTAAATTGTGTTTTAATTAAAGAAGTAGAGAAAATAATGAACAATCAAAAATAAAATAATAGTTTAAATATATTATTGATTGTTAATCCTTTTATATTTAATAATTTGACTTTAAGAGATTTATTTTATTTTTAATAAGATGATTTATTAATAAATAATACTTTTATATAAATTTAGATTTTGATTATTTCATAAATTTTCTTTTGACTTTTAGATTTTATAATATTTAAATATCATCTAAATTAAGACAGAAGAAAAGAGTATATAAATAACCTCTTGTTCTGACAATAGTCTTTCATTCCCATTTTACAAACAACAAAAAAAAAGGGAAAAAAGAAATTTCACTGAAATGGCGGAGTTTCTGAAGATGAATTCTCCGGCGATATACGGCGGCAGAAGACGGCAGCTCTGGCAGTCGCCTAGGGTTGTAGACTCCGTCTCCTGCCGCCAGCTGTATTTGAGGAGCGCTTATACGTTCTCGAGAAAAGAAACTGTTCCTCAAAAAACTAAGAAGTGTCTCGGAAAAGTCAGAGAAAGAGTGGCGAACGGCGGCAAAAAGAAGGGGAAAATCGGTTGGAGACGGCGGCGCGTGAGGAGGTTCACGGCGGTGAGGAGAGTGAAGAAAATTTGTTGTGCGGCGTTGCGCGGTGTTTTCCGAAAGCTGTTAGCCTGTACTGCTACTGTTGATGTGGTCGATCATGAAATTTAAAAAAAAAAAAAAATCAGTGTTAGTTACAGTATTTTTAATTTTTTTTTCTCTTTTTGTCTTTTTTTACCTTTAATTTTTTGACTTTTTTTTATATATATAGTTTGTATTCAAAACAAAAAAAAGTGTTTTATTTCTTTTTCTTTATCCAAATATTAAAGCATGAGCATGAATTAGTTTATATTTTTACCTGAATTGGATCGAATGATTGTGATTCATCTATTCTTATTTAATTAAAAAGTTCGAATTTTGAGAATGACTTTTTTTTTCTCACATTTCATTTTGTTGGAAATGTATGGGCTATGCACTCTCAATGCAAGTATCAAATATCAAATGAGAAATAAAAAAAAAATATAACGTATCATTGCTTTGATCTATTATTTTTTAAAGATTGTGGATTCAACTTATGAATATATAAAAATAACGATAAAAAGTGTTTTTCCTTTTATAGGATATACATTGTGTAATGCATAATCGAGGCTTTAATTTTAATATCAGATATCGAATGAAATAGCATGTGTATGCTTATAAGTTTAGAGTATGGTTTATTATTTTTCAATTTTATGATTACATACGATCCTTGAACAAAACAACTCATAATTGAAAATATGCAATTGTCTTTTTTTTAATGTAGAAAAAAAAAAAGTTTGAGATGTAACCGTAATTAAATGAGCAAATGATAATGCAAGATTAAACTGAAGATTCCAATTAACGGCTATTGACCATGAAATAATGTTGTTTATTGCTATAATTAATGTGATATTAAAAGCCTTCAAAGTGGTTAACCTCAAATCATTAACATCACTCAACTATCATCCCCCAAAGTACCCTTTAAAATATGAGTACTTATTATTTAGCTCATATCTTAATACTACAAAATAAAAAGTCATTACACGAAAGCACCATTTAATTTCACCTAAATTAATATTTGTTTCCTCTTACTTTGGATGTGAACATAAATTCATTTAAATTTATATAAAATTAAATAGAATAAATAATTTCATTTCATGTGATAGTTTTATTTTCTACGTGTATTATGTCACATAGAACATATATATGTCTATTTGTACACACCAAAATAAACAAAGCATCAGACTACACAAAAGAATTTACATATCGATAATCTAATTTACATTCATTTTTTCTATCGAAGAAAATTGGAAAAAACTTCATAAGATTATAATTTGGGGATTTTTTAAATTTCTAAGAATAACACTTTTGAGGTGTTTAGTATATATATATATTGTTTGAGGAAGATATTGATGAGTGAATTCTCAATTTTTTTGATGGCCATTTAAAGAAACAACATTGTTCCTAATGTAAACATGGTGCTCTAATACAACCATTATTTGATTATTTTTACGGCTCAAACCAGTGACTTTAATTTTATCGAGGTAAAACCTAATAAAATAAAAATATAATTAGAGTAATATATAAAATTGGTGTCAAATAAAAAATGTTTTACTGTTGAATAGAGCGCGAACTGCTCATCAGCATTTTCCTAACAAGCAAAATGCCGAGCCTTGTTCCGCCATGAAAGATCTCCGTAATAATTACGGAGACCTTTCATTTAATTATCTATCGCACATACAATCAAAAATAAACTTTTACATGTCAACGATGCATCGAATTTCGATCGTGTTAATTTTTTGTACCTCACTTTTTCTCAGATTGCTCCCAGGTATATTTTATTCTAGTTTTATAAAATTAATTGGTTATATGAAATGAATGTATTAATCATTCGTGAGAATTGATTTCTTTAATAGTCACTCAAGCAATAATTATTATTCCAGGACGTCATGGTGGCGCAAAATTAAAATCTAGAAGTAATATGCCTTTCTGAGATAATAAATATTACTCGGTTGCACAATTGATCTGTTTTTGTTTGTGCAGGATTAGTTAGAGCTGCAATTGTTACGCTCGATTCGATTGAAATATATAAGAAACATGAAATATTTGGATCAAAACCAACAGTATTTTTCCGATGTAAGGGCGAAAACTGGACAATTCTGCCAGATGTGAAGAAAAAACATGTCTTGTATATCTTCAAAGGCGAAGAGTCTTGGCAGGTTTATAATAACGAAATCTCTTTCATTTCTTCTATTTACTTTCCGTGACTTAAGTTTGAGTCGTGAAATCAGTCACTAACGCTAGGTGTGACCCTTCTCTGGACCTAGTTGAACACAAAATGCTTCGTGCTCTGGACTGTTATGTTGCATATAAAACATGAATGTTTTATGTCATACGAATAAATCTCCTTCCAGAATTTGACATGATTAAATATGATGTTCTAGCCTTTGACAGAGCTTAAACATAAGAAGTGCAAACGATGCGGGATCTATGAGAAGGACACAATAAAGCCTGACGATACGTTTGATGAGTGGGAGTTATGTCCTGATGATTTCACTGGTCCTCATGGGAAGTATAGTCATTACATAAAGAAAGAGTTCAAAGCCACATTTTTGTGTCCAGAGTGTGTCCACCATCGCGATGGTAATTCTTCAAATCTTCTGTATTACTTTATATTCTCCATAATAAGTATTCGAACATCAGAAATTGTGTAGGTTCACTAGTAGTTCCTGAGAGGCAGGGGCGGAGCTGATTGTTACTTTACAACTCAGTAACTTATCCAAAATCTATAAACTTTAAATCCTGACTCCGCCTCTGTAAGGGAGGAAACAAGCATAATGTAATCCCTTCCTGTCTCCTCTTGTGTAGGATTGTATTAGCAATTCATCCTTTATTTAACGTAGTTTCTACGAGATACATTACAAATCGGTTTGTTAGACATAGTAAGTACTAATTTTGCATTTTGTTGCATTGTTACTGTAGCTTCACATCACTCATCTGGCTCACAAAAAGGCGGAAAGAGATCAATGCACTGGGCTTTCATGATTCTTATCGGTGCTTCGGTGTTGATTGTTTTAGTTGTTGGAGCAGTTATTACCTACAAATGTTGGAAGCAGAAAAAGAGGCAGAACGAGCAAGCTCGTTTCTTGAAGCTGTTTGAAGAGGACGATGACATAGATGACGAACTAGGCATTGGGCCGCTTAGTCATGTTATATAGGGAACTAGTACTATCATTTTGCGCGTCTCAACATACGTGGACATGCTTGACGTAGTTGTACAGTAGAACTTAAATGGGGATTGCAAGAGAATGTAGCAAATGTAGGTAGAGCTAGCCATGAGCTTGGAAGTTAGAATGCGACAATTGGAGATTTATGAGTACTGTAAGATGAATCGATTAATAGATACATCCTGTATTTTACATTCTAATTTGAGAGGAAACGATTAGTGATAAGCGATTATTATCTGACAGGAAACTATGGATGAAAAATTACATATGAGATCAGAAAATAAAAAACTGATTCTCAAAAAAGAAGAAGAAATCAAGTACTCCCTCCCTCCCATTTTATATGTTACCTTTTTACTTTGTACTTACATTAAGAAATGATGTAACTTTGCCCTTTTACACTTATTTAATTTTTTAAAAGTCAACTTGATTAATATATGGCAAGATTAATTAACTATTCTATCAAGGGTATAATAGGCAAAATATGATAATTTATGCATAAATTTTATAAAATGACAAGTATTCTGGTTCAGCTATTTATAGAAAGAGATGACATATAAAATGAAACGGAAAAAGTAATATACTAACCTAACAAAAAAATTGTGTGAGGAAGAGTACAGAGAGAGTCTGAGGAGGAAGAACGGGGAAAAGAAAATTCAAAAGAGTGGTTGAAGGAGAGAGAGAGAGAGAAGTGAGGAAGAAGACGGCAAAAAAGAATTTCTCAAAAAAACTTCTCAAATGCGCTCAGAATTCGTGTCGCACACGTATAATGCCGAGTTAGCGAAAAGTGTCCAAATGACATAATAGAAACCCACTATAGGTGTTCCAAAATGAACAAGATCTACTTGAGGTGTTTAAGTGAAAGTTGGTGCCAACTTTAAGGGGCTACCGATAGATTTAGCCTAATACATAATAAATAAAGTGACATGAACTACTGTGAGGCTATAGGAGTATGTCTCCAGATCAAAGATGGTTCAGTAAAGATATTGGAAAAAAAAGAAGTGTAAAAAAGTGGTGTGGATCATAATGAGGCTGTAGAATTGTTTCCCAAGGTCAATGTGGATGGTTCTACAAAGATTTTGGAAAAAAGTACTAAAAAATTGGCATGGTTTTGAAAAAACATGCTGAGAAAATTACCTAATTCATTTGAGTTGCCTTAAATGCCTAAAAGATGGTGTGGTTCATGGTGAAGCTATAAGAATTTTTCTCTAGGTCTTTATCGATGGTTCTGTAAAGGTTTTGGAAAAAAGAGTGTCTTGAAGCTATATCACCAAGAAATTCTTGGGTTAACACACAATAAAATCATATAATTCTTGTTGAGTGACCCCTAAAATGCAAAAATATGTAGTGTAGATCACGGTGAAGCTATAAGAATTGTTCCCCATGTCTTTGTGGATGATCCTATAAAGGTTTTGGAAAAAATGTGTGGAAGCTATATAGCTAAAAAAAATTCATGAGCTAACAAACACGAAAAAATTGTCTATTTCCTGTTTATTGGCCACTAAATGCCAAAAAAAACTGGTGTGGATCCCTAGTCAGATTATAGGAATTGTTCCCCATGTCCTAGTGGAAGGTCCTGTAAAGGTTATGGAACAAAAGTATCCTGAAGCCATATCACTAATGGGCTAATTACACACACGAGAAATTGAGAAAATCGCCAATTATTGTTGAGTAGACCCTAAATACCAAAAAAAAAGTGTTGTGGATCATTATGAGGCTATAGGAATTGTTTTCCCCGGCCCTAGCGTATAGTTCTGTAAAGGTTTTGCCAAAAAAAGTGTCTGAAAGACATGTCACGAAAAAATCCATGAGATAACAGACACAAAACGATGTGAAAAAATAGCTCAATTTTTGTTGAGTGCCTCCTAAATGCTGAAAAAATGACATGGATCATGGTAATGCTACAAGAATTAATCTCATGTCCTTACGGATGGTTCTGTGAAGGTTTTTGACAAAAAGAGTTTGCAAGACATATTCACCAAAAAAATCATGGACCAGCACACGAAAAACTGAAAAAATCGCATAATTCATGTTTATTGGCCCCTAATTGCTAAACAAATTAGCGTGGATCCTATTGAGGATATAGTAGTTGTTCTCAGGTACTTATAGGTTCTATAATGATTTTGAAAAAGTCTCGGTTAGCCATATCACCAAAAAAATCTATGGGCTAACACATTTAAAAATTATAAGATTAAGTTAATGATTGTCCAAAAGAAAGAAAGTTGCAAATTTTACCAAATATAGACTAACATTAACTAAATTATTTGCGATTTATAAAATGGGCCAAACAAGTATAAGTGGTGGACATGACCAAGGCCGCTTTTATGTTGCATTCCGTCTTGGGCCTAAACCACGTCATGTATAAATGTAGGCCGGTGATAGTGTAGACCATGTTGAAGACCTCCTATTATGGGAAGGCCCATTAGGTCAACTTTTGGTGCCTATAAATAAAGGGCTAGCTAGGTTTACTCTCATCTCATTAACCTTATGAAGACCCGCCGCATTCAACTCCTAGTTGTAGGAGAAAGAATGAGAAGCAATGAGAAGAAGAGCTAGTTGAATGTACCACATGTCTGAAACACGCTTCTACATTGATAAACAAGATGACTTAACAGGTATGCATTTTAATCTAGCTTTCTTATGATGTTTATTTACAAAACATAGTAGATCTCGGAAAATTAAAACTAGCATTTCCAATGATTGAGTTCGGCTCGTCAACATTCAACCTTAAATAGGGCAACTTAGTGTGTCCTTCAACTAAGATCTTCTCCATCATTATTCCTCATATCTCATCTACTGAAGGCAACTTCTTAAGATCATATGTTTCTCATTCGAGCCAATTTGAAAGACTAAACATGAATGACAAACTTGGCTGAAATTCCAAAATGATTTCGTCTCAAACATGATTCTTTTCGAGTAAGTGATATCTCAAAAGAACTGAAACAAGAGGGGAGCCAAAATTAGGGATGGCAATGGAGCTGGGTGGGTGGGGGTTCTTTCACATTAAATTTTGTTGTACATTCCTTCTTAAAATTAAAAGTTGCATTTTAAATTGGTTTCACAAGTTCGAAATTCAATCATATCTTGACTATTATTTTCCCCTCCTTATTAATAGAAAAATATAATTACTCATTATAATAAAGTTTATAACAGATATATAATATAACTAGACCATTTTATATTGTAAAAATTTAAGGAATCCCATAATGTTATTCAATAATTACACTTTGTCCCGATAAATTTAGTATTTACTAAAAATCCCTTAAAATTGTTGTGCCGTGATACTTTAGACTCTAGTGATACATGGTAAATGATACATGGTAATTTTAAACTGTTAAGAAAAAAATGGGGAAAACGGTACATTTAATCTTGTTAACTAAAACAGCTCAATTTACGGTAACAGATCATTAATCAGCATTAAATCAGCACGTAATTGGATATTAATTTCAAATTTTGAAAATCAAAGATTATATCATCGACTAAACACTATACACACTGATTCTATATGTATCATCAAGCACAGTTGACGACGCAGTTATTAAACTTAGTGAATGATACATTATAACAATTTTCAAAACCTCATGATACATAGAAAATATTATGATACACAACAAATTCATGTATCAATGCATCATCTAAAACACTATACACACTGATTCAAAATGTATCAGCAAGCACACTTGATGGCGCATTTATTGAAATTAATCACTGATACATGATAAAAAATTTAAAAAACCCTTGATACATAGGAAATCATATGATACACATCTAGTTCATGTGTCAAAGCATAGACTAAACATTATAATCCACTTAGTACTCATGTATTAAACCTATTGTCTGATACATGATAATAATTTTCATGAATTTTTTGATACATATTGGATTCCTTAAAATTTTTAATAATTTCAACAACAGTTTTAAGTACAAAAATACAAACCCGAAACAATGTAGGCCTATCAACAATGTTTGCTGCTTCTTTTTTCTTTTTTTGTTGTATTTTGACAACCTTTGATTTTGATGTTTCGCCAAAGTCTTTGTTTGAATCCTTCTGAAAATTCATAGGATCATGCAAAGACTTTTTTCTATTTTCTTTCCAATTTTCATCGTCGGAATCATATATCCTTCTATTAATTAACGGATCCATTACTATGATGTAATAGAACAATTAACCAAAACAAAAAAGGGAAGAAAAGAAGAACTGATGATGGATTAAGAAAAAAAAGAAGAAACCAATAAAAGATGCTGGGTTAAGAAGAAGAAAGACGATGATGGATTAAGAAGAATAAGAAGAAACCAATAAAAGATGCTGGGTTAAGAAGAAGAAAGACGATGATGGAGAAAGAAGAACTGGAAACGTGATGAAGCAAGAAAGAGAAATTGTCCAGATTTTTGAAATTTCAAATTTTTTGAATTTTGAAATTCAAAATTTCAAAATTGGGTGTTTTAATTAAAATTAATAATTCAAAATCCAAAAACTGATTTAGAAGATTGAGTGTTTTAATGGAGAAAAAATAGGCATTATATTGGGCAATTGTGTATTATAGGAGAGAGAATGTTATGTATCTATACACTTCTACTAAAATTAAAAAAAAGGGAATTATGTAATATTTAAAAAAAGAAGGGAAAATTAGAGAATATAAAACTTATAGTTGTGTATTTAAGTTATTTTTCCTTTTATGTTTAGGCAACTACTAGAAGCTAATAACTGACGTATAATATGATTAGAACAAAATATAATTGCTAATCACAGTTATTTAGTTTAGAGTATGTGATAAAAAATGCTAATTACAATAATGAAGTATAAATACCCCCTCTTTTCGTCCGTTTTAAGAGTTTAGATTATAACATTTCACTTTGTTGTAAATTTGTAATACTTGCTCTAAAACATTGGTCTGATGAAGATATACTTGCAATCAGATATATAGTGTGTGTTTGATTTATAAACTACGGAAACAGAAGTTAAGATGGATAAAAAGATAAATTAATTAAGAGATAAGTGTATTTTAATAGTTTTCTAAGTGGAGAGGGCCTAAAATGTCCTTCAAACTATTTGAATTAGTACAAAATTATCATCCATTGACTTTTTAACCTCCTAGCCTCTGACTTAAACCTTTTGGTTCAAGAAGCTGACGTCAGGGGTATTTGGGGGGCTGAAAGGTGGATGAAGGATAACTTTTATACTAATGCAAATAACGGAGAAGCATTTTAGGCCATTTACCATTTAAAAAATTATTAAAATCCATTTCATCTCTTAATTAATTAATATACCTTTTTAGCCCTTTTTACTTCTATAAATCAAACACACATTGTGTATCTAATTTCAATGTATCTTCTTCCTCCCCCTTTTTACCTTGTAATGAACAAAATTCTCCATTCTTCTTCCTACATTCATCTTTGAAGCATAGATATAAATCATACCATCCATTAACAAGTAATTACTAGAGGTGAGCATTCTCATTATTTTTTTGTTTCCACCCTTTTTTCATCGCATTTAATGTTTTATCTAGATAAAAATTTATAAAAACGCGATGAACAAAGGTGAAAAACAAAGAAAATAATGAGAAATCTAACCTTTAGTAGCTTGTTAATAGATGGTATAATTTTTATCGATGCTTCAAAGATGAATTTGTTCATTTGAAGGTAAAAAGGAGGAGGAAGAAGATTTTGACTGAAAGAACATGAATGGTGTTTGATTTATACCACTTAAAAGCCCTTTAAAAGGAATCTATTGTTAAATTTGACAAGATTCAAAAGTGGATTAATGAGAAATATGATAGTTAGGAGGATAACTCTTCATTGGTAGAAAAGTCAAGATAACATCTTTTATAGGTGAAATTTAGCTGAACCATAAATTGATTTCACAAGGTAAATCTTGACATTTTTACATATTGTGATGTCATGGGTGACATCAACTGGAAGAATTCACTCCTATAAATAGGTAGCTCCTAATTCATTTGTAATACACGTCTAACTTGCCTTCTCATCTCCTAAGGCATTTTTTCTTCTTTCTCTCTTGTATTATTTCACTTGTACTCTTTTGGAGTGAAATAAATATTGGTTGGTTGTGTCCGAGGAGTAGGCAAAAGGAAACAAAAGTTTGCCGAACCTCGTTAATTTCTGGTGGTCTTTTTGTTGTTGTCTCATTTACTATTTATTAGCTACCTTTAGATATAGTAGTTGTGATTTCATCACTCTCCATATATTCGACTTCCGCAACATCTATATAGCTTTATTAATCTGAATCTAGAATTGCTGATGTGACATGCCTTCAAGGGCTGAATTTTTATTTATCTTTTTGTGATTCTTTTTTAGCTTTTCTTCATTTAATGTTTTTGCAGAATATTAACGCATAGTATTAATCATTTCTTAATTGTAAATTTTAAGAAGATTTATTCTTTACACTTAATTATAGAATTTGAAAAGTTCTTTAACGTTTAACTTTTGAACACTATATAAACACATACAATCAAATTGATTACATGCCGGACATGATATTTTTTGTAGAGGATGAAGGTCAGACGGATATGATATGTAGAGATAACCATGAATTTCTACGCGGCTGATCGAAGAAGATGGCTGAAAATGGAGTTTTGAAAACCTCTTAAGCTCTTAACATTCTTCTGTATTTGCTTATTTCCTTTTTTTTTTAAATTTTAATTAGTGCTATAGTTTAATTTCATTTTTGATTATTGGGAACGATGCACTTCTAGGATTGGTAGGTGTACTATTTTTTAATTTTTGTTAATTGATAAACGTGATGGGGCATTTGGTTTGAAAAAAGAAAAAGAAAAGGAAAGAAAAGATTTCATGTAATATAATTAAAATTTAAGTTTAATTTGTAATTAATGACTCATTTATTTTGTTACATATTTAAATTTTTTATTTTCTCTCATCTATGAAATCTGGAAAAAAAATTTAAAATACTTTATTTATCACTTGTCATCATTATTATGATTTATTAATTTTCATCTTTCTATATAATACTACAATTTATTACTTTTACTTAAATTCTTTTTTCTACTTTCTATTTTTATAATTTTCTTTAAAAAATGTATTTAATTTTAATCTTTATTACCATAATTTAATATAATACCTTCTATCTCTATTATATATATATATATATATATAAAATAGATATATATATATATATATCCTCTTTATTACCATAAATATTTTCTCCCAATTAATTTTCTCTCAGTTAATCTCATTTAGTTTGTTGTAAAATGTCAGAAGAAAATTAAAATATCTTATTTTTCATCATTAATAAAATACTATTAGTCAATTTTCCTAAAAATTTTCTTTGCCTTCTCCTAAATTTCTTTCATTTATTAAAAAATAAAATACTTCTTTAATTTTGATAAATCTCTATCACAATCATTTTTAAAAATTTTCATATTTTTGTAGTTTGTCATTTTTGTCAGAAATTTATATATAATTTATTCTTTTTAATTTTACACTTCATCTTTTTTTGAGAGTGCCAAGAGCTTAGATTTTTTGTGAAAATAATATA
>NC_028646.1:80936202-80943488 GCF_001406875.1 Solanum pennellii | reverse complement strand
TGAAAATAATATATATATATATATATATATATATATATATATATATATATATATGCAAAAAGGTAGATTTGAATTCCTAATTTTTGGAAAAGTATAACTCATCATATATTGATAATTGATTTTTCTTTTTTTAAGAGATTTTTCTTTATATTTCATCAGTTATGTGTTATATCAAAAACCTTTAAAACTCACTTCTTTAATTCTAATAATTATATTAAATGCAATGTTAAGAAATTAAAAAATCATTTCTTTAATATAAGCTTTAATGATATTTATTTTCATTACACTAACAATTTTTTATTTTTCTAATTTCTAGAGTAATTAATAATTATATTGATATTTTATATTAGTCATATAAATAAAGATATTGTCACATTTTATAGAAATCATCACATTAATTTTTTTAATTGTTACTTTTTTAGAGATATTGTCAGATTATGTAGAAATCATCATATTGATCTTTATTTCTTTTATTGTTATATTATTTATGTTTATTATTTACATATTTTAGTTTGACTCAAAAATAAGATACAAACTATTGAATTATGATCAATCTATGGAGTGGATGTCAGGAAAAAAATCCAAAGATTAATTATGCATTGAATTTATATATTATTTTTTGTTCTAAAAAAATTAAGGTCTAACAATTATCTATGATACTTCATAAAATTATTCATAGCTTATCATTGTTTATAACCGCACGAAGCGCGGACAAGTTCACTAGTATAATGTTAACTAAGAGATGAACTTGATTTTAATGATCTTCTAAATTAGTCAAATCTATTCTCCTCACTAAAAATATTGTTTCCTCCCTCCAAAAAAAATACACTCAAATTCAAATTACATATATCTAATTTTTTTGTGAACTTATCTGATGGTTTTTTTAATTTGTACTTTTTACTATATTTGGAAGCTCTACATGTAAGATTATAAATTACTGTTTTTCCTAAATATAATAAGATAATTAACATGGTTGTAGTTAAAATTTGTGCAGTATATACATAAACAATCCACGTATAGTAAGATTCTTTTTTTGATGAATTCAACAATAACATAACAATTGTAATCCACAAATGATGTTTACTGGAGCAACAATAGATTTATGACCGTCAACAGTTGTATATGAGAAAGCTCTTTCAGGTTCTCTGTATCTTAGAGGATGGGCGGAGTTACCCTTGTCCGAAGGATGTTAAGCGACACCCCTTTATCAAAAAATTATGTTGTATAGATAGGTTAAATTTTGATTTTATTCATATATATATATATATATATATATATATATATATATANAATGGTTGAGGTGTTGCCAAATTTCTCTTTAAATTTTGATTTTATTCATAAATATAATATGATTTTTAGCAATAATTCATTAACAACAATTGCTTAATTGCCAGCAATTACATGTTAATATACTTTTTGTAAATATTGCAAAAGCCTATTAAGACACTTGACCCGTGACAATTAACTAATGTTGGTAAAAGGCTTAGCACATTCATGACCCCATATTATTTATAAATACTTTATCACCGTATGATGGTGAGACATCTATTCTGATCAACCCATTGTTCCAATAGCTGCTTTGCAAAAACTGAGGTTTGACAAAAACTCTATACAAGTTTTGAGCAAATTTACTGGTCCAGCGTGACCCCATTGTGCTGTTTCGTTATGAACCATGACAATTAGTGCTTCAGGTGCTGCTAACTCTGTACTCGGAGCTTGATTGGCTCGCCTAATGCTTATATAGTGGTAAAGGTCATGCGATAGATAGCTCAAAACGAAAATTCACCAGACAAGGGGTAAATTTCTCAAATCGTCACTCATGTTGATGAAATTGTGTAGTAAAGCCATTTATCTCGCCTTTATACCAATAAAATCACTTAAATAAATTCCTACAAAAAAAAATTCCAACCGAAAAAAAAAAGAAAATAAACCAGACACGGTAAGGGGTCCCAGGAATCAACTTGAGTGGCCGCGCCAGACATGTAGAATCTAGGGAGGTTGGTGTGTAAGCAGCTTTCCCATAGCTTTTGAAGATAGAGATATTATTTTTGATAGACTAAATGAGTGGACATTTGAGGAAATTAGTGAATTCTAAACTTTTGATTTTAGGAACTAACAAGCATTAGTAAATCAACAAGCACATCGATTTTTGAACTAATGATATATATATTAAACATAAAAATATCCAGAAAGATGCAGAAATACAGAGACATTATTAAAAATTACAGCTGAAAGTCTTTTAAATCTTTAGTTTACGAAATTCATTTTAGACTTTATGTCGAATCATCTTCAAAATCTTCTACCTTTCTATCTCCATGTAGATAAGTCCACTGATGCCTTTCCTTCTCATATTTCACACACGGATCGTCTTCATAGTGCAGACGGTCCAACCCTCCCTTTACAGCTTTGCGAAGTTGTGAATCGGAGATGTCCTCAACGATGAATTGTGAGTCCCTGGCCAAAACACAAACATCGTCTCTAGTCCCAACTCCTCCTGGCAATCTAGCTGCGGCATCTCTTACCAAACAATGGAGAGTGAAAAAAGCTGGTTTGTTCCTCTTAAGAATATCGTAATGACAAATCCTTTTGAATAGTTTGCCTCCACGCTTTTTCAGTGGAGCGACAACAACCTTCTTACCATCCACAGCTGTATATGAGAAAGCCTTGTTAGGTTGTGTGTACCTTAGAGCTTCTTCTCTTCGGAAACAAGTTCTTATTTCCTCGCTACAGGGGTTAATCGTTTCAGGACTATTGATAGCTCGTGATTCCTCTGACCTTTCGCCAAGATTGGTTGATTTGTTGCTTTTAATTTCCATTAGAGTCTTTGCAGCCCGATTGGCTTCCTTGTCCGGCATATCATCTGATGTGTTTTTTGCCATTTTTTTTCTATATATTCCTAATAAAATAAACAAAAGTAAAATTGAAAATTAGAAAAATATATAAAGAAATATACCAATGTACTTGAGAACTCAAGAACAAGCGAGCGAACAGTAAAGCATGTTTGACCAACCTTCTGAAAGGTATTTATTAAAAAAGAAAAATATATACTTTGTTATAAATATGTGTTTGACCGAGATTTGGTGTAAAAACAAATATTTTGGAGTACTAGTAGAAAGATTTAAGTAGAATTGAAGAAAATGATGAAATTTAATAAAGACTGATATTCAATCCTGATAAAGACAAAATATCAGTCAATTAGAAACAAAATATATTGAGATAGATGAGATCGAAGTAAATGTTTTTAGCTACTTTTATGTAAAATATCATGTATTTATAAATCAGGAAAACTTTATTAAATACATATATACTTACATTAAGTAGAACTGAAAAAATTATGAAATTTAATAAAGACTTTTATCAACCTGATAAAGACAAAATATAAGTCAATTCAAAACAAAATGTATTAAAAAAAATGAGATCGAAGTAAATGTTTTTAGCTATTTTTAGGTAAAATATCATGTATTTATATATTAGGAAAATTTTATTAAATAGGTACTAACATTTTTAAAATTTTCAATCCAACAGCTAAAACAAATAATGATTTCCATGATATATTAACAAAATGGTTGATTGTATGCAGAAAAATATTTGGGATAAATCGATAGGAGATATTAAACAACGCAAAATTACTTAATCAAAGTGAACACACAAAATTAAGATGGACTGGCTAAATAGTGAACCCTTAAATTACATTTATGAAGAATTATTAGCATCTTCAACACATGATAAAACTTTAAAAAAAATAAAAAATTGACAAATCTATCCTCTAGTAACTTTGTAATGGATGGTCTGATTTTAGCGATGCTTCAAAGATGAATGTAGGAAGAAGAGAGGAGTGTTTTGTTTATTTGAAGGTAAAAAGGAGGAGGAAGAATATGTATTGAAATTTGATATAAAATGTATGTTTGATTTATAGAAGTTAAAAGGGCTTAAAAAGAAATATTAATTAAGAGTTGAAATGTATTTTAATAATTAGTCAAATGAAATCTAATCTCCTCATTAAAAATATTGTTTCCTCCCTCCAAAAAAAAAAAAACATTCAAATTCAAATTTTAAGACTTGATCGATAAATCTAATTTTTTGTGTGAACTTATACAGGTGGTTTTTATGTTTTCGACAAATTCTCTATTGGAACTAATGATATTATTTATAAACCAACAAGCACATCATTTTTTGAACTAACGATATTTATATTAAACATTAAATATTTAGAAAGATGCAGCAATACAAAGACATGATTATAACTTACAGCTGAAAATCTTTTGTTTACAAAATTCACTTCAGAGTTCATGTCGAATCTTCTTCAAAATCGATTTCCTGTCTATCTCTATGTAGATAAATCCACTGAAGCCTTCCCCTGTCATATTTTACACATGGATCGTCTTCATAGTGCAGACGGTTCAACCCTCCTTTTACAGCTTTGCTAACTTGTGAATCGGAGATTTCCTCAACGATAAATTGTGAATCCCTTGCCAAAACACAAACGTCATCTCTAGTCCCAACACCTCCGGGCAATCTAGCAGCTGCATCTCTTACTAAACAGTGAAGAGAGAAATGAGTCGGTCTATTAGACTTAAGAATATCGTGATGACGAATCCTTTTTAATGGTTTGCCTCCACGCCTTTTTAGCGGAGCTACAATAGATTTATGACCGTCAACAGCTGTATATGAGAAAGCCGTTTCAGGTTGTGTGTACCTTAGAGCTTCTTCTTTACGGAAACAAGCTCTTATTTCCTCGTTGCAGGGGTGAATCATTTCAAGACTATTCACAGCTCTTGATTCTTCTGACCTTTCGCCAAGATTGAATGACGTGCATGTTCTGCTTTTGGCCATTTGCATTAGAATCTTTGCTGCACGATTGACTTCCTTTTCCGGCATGTCATCAGATGTGTTTTTTGTCATCTTTGTAAAGTGTGAAGTGTTTGATCAAAGTTTTTGGTGTAGAAAAAAGTATTTTTCAGATACACAGTGTGTGTTTGATTTATAGACTATGGAGATAGAAGCTAAAAGGAGTAAAAAGGTATATTCATTAAGAGATAAATGGATTTTAATAATTTTCTAAATTTGTCAATCTAATCTCCTCACTAAAAAGGTGTATTAATTATTATTTTGAATAATTTTCTGAGTTAGTCATCTAATCTCTTCAAAAAATATTTCTTCTACCCTCCAAAAAAAAGAAAGTCAAATTCAAATTACATGACTTGATGTATCTAATTTTTCGTGTGAATTTATATGATGATTTTTATGTTTTTATTTACTATATTTGGAAGCTATATAGATCACTATTTTTCCCTATTATAACAAAACATCTTTAATACAGCTTTAGTTAAAAATTTGCGTGGTATACAATATTTTCCGTCTTCATTTTGCCTAATCTCATCTACGGAAGGCAACTTCTTAAGATCGTATAGGAAGTCTTAAAAGTCACTGTAATATTGAATGATCTGAGTCTATGTATGCAATATGTTCTCTTGTGGTTTCCAATGGTAACGGTCGAAAAGACCTGAAGTTCTCTGTTGAACATCATCTTTCGGGAACTTATTTTAGTCCAGCAAAAGGGAAAAAGTTCAAGCATCGATCGATCAATTAGACTTGCACAATGCATGTAACACTGTACTTGTAGATCAAAGCCACATGTATAACATCAAAAATGATTTTTAGCGGTAATTATTAACAATAGTAGCTTAATTAATTGCCACTAAATATGTTTCTTTAGTGACAATTAAATTTTAGCACTATTTGTAAATGCGACAAAAGTCTATTGCGACATTGAATCAATGACAATTAACGACGGTAAGAGATTTATCACTCTTTGTTGATGGGTATTTTTATTAACGCTAAAAACTTTTTTTGTTGTAGCGAGGGGAGTCTTTTAGCTGAGAGCGCAGGCGTGTTTCTGTTGGAATAGTCATCTTTCATGACAAAAAAAGGTAAAATCTCTATATTGATGAATAGAATTACAAAGCTAAGGGGAGAACTCAAGCGACACACTAAAACTCTAAACGACACTTATGTAGAAGAACTTATCCAAATTCAAGCAATCACATGGCCATTTCAAGCCATTCCATTTTCTTAGTGCAAGACCCACGGTTCCAATAGCTGCTTCGCAAAAACTAAGAAACTGTTCCAATAGCTGCTTCGCAAAAACTAAGGATCTGACAAAAACTATACAAGTTTTGAACAAATGTACTAGTCCAGCATGATCTCATTGTCCTGTTCTTTATGAACCAGGACAACTAGTCCTTTGTACTTCCGAACTTGATTCAACTAGTTCTTATATAGTGGTAAAGGACTTGTGAAACATCAAAAAATAGCTCAAAACGAAAATTCACCGGCCAAGGGATAAATTTCTCAAATCGTCACTCATGTTACTAAAATTGTGTAGTAAAGCCATTTATCTCATCTTTACATCAATAAAGTCAATCAGCTTAAATCTTATCTCCTACAAAAAAAAATCTCCAATCGAAAAAAACCCACCTTCTTGCACCGGAAACCTGACATGAGTGGACAGCAACAACATACCCGGTGAAACCCCAGAAGTAGGATCTAGGGGGATCAGTGTGTATGCAGCTTACCCCTACTTTTTGAAGGTAGAAATATAATTTCTATAAGCCACTAAGCTCAAATAAAGCATATCAAAACATGTATCAACCTGAGTGAGTGGCCATTTGAGGAAGTTAGTGAATTCTCAAGTTTTGATTTTAGGAACAAACAAGCGTTAGTAAATCAACAAGCACTTACTTTTTTGAACATAAAAGTATCCAGAAAGATGCAGCAATACAGAGACATTATTAAAAATTACAGCTGAAAGTCTTTTGAATCTTAAGTTTACAAAATTCATTTCAGACTTTATGTCGAATCATCTTCAAAATCTTCTACCTTTCTATCTCCATGTAGATAAGTCCACTGATGCCTTTCCTTCTCATATTTCACACACGGATCGTCTTCATAGTGCAGACGGTCCAACCCTCCCTTTACAGCTTTGCGAAGTTGTGAATCGGAGATGTCCTCAACGATGAATTGTGAGTCCCTGGCCAAAACACAAACATCGTCTCTAGTCCCAACTCCTCCGGGCAATCTAGCCGCGGCATCTCTTACCAAACAATGGAGAGTGAAAAAAGGCGGTTTATTCCTCTTAAGAATATCGTAGTGACAAATCCTTTTGAATAGTTTGCCTCCACGCTTTTTCAGTGGAGCGACAACAACCTTCTTACCATCCACAGCTGTATATGAGAAAGCCTTGTTAGGTTGTGTGTACCTTAGAGCTTCTTCTCTGCGGAAACAAG
>NC_028646.1:80840590-80936194 GCF_001406875.1 Solanum pennellii | reverse complement strand
AAAACATTCAAATTCAAATTGTAAGACTTGATCGATAAATCTAATTTTTTGTGTGAACTTATATGGTGGTTTTTATGTTTTCGACAAATTTTCTATTGAAACTAATGATATTATTTATAAACCAACAAGCACATCATCTTTTGAACTAATAATATTTATGTTAAACATTAAAATATTTAGAAAGATGCAGCAATACAAAGACATGATTATAATTTACAGCTGAAAATCTTTTGTTTACAAAATTTACTTTCAGAGTTCAGTCGAATCACCTTCAAAATCGCTTTCCTGTCTATCTCTATGTAGATAAATCCACTGAAGCCTTCCCCTGTCATATTTTACACACGGATCGCCTTCATAGTTCAACCCTCCCTTTACAGCTTTGCTAAGTTGTGAATCGGAGATTTCCTCAACGATAAATTGTGAATCCCTTGCCAAAACACAAACGTCATCTCTAGTCCCAACACCTCGGGGCAATCTAGCAGCTGCATCTCTTACTAAACAGTGAAGAGAGAAATGAGTCGGTCTATTAGACTTAAGAACATCGTGATGACGAATCCTTTTTAATGATTTGCCTCCACGCCTTTTTAGCGGAGCTACAATAAATTTATGACCGTCAACAGCTGTATATGAGAAAGCAGTTTCAGGTTGTGTGTACCTTAGAGCTTCTTCTTTACGGAAACAAGCTCTCATTTCCTCGTTGCAGGGGTGAATCGTTTCAAGACTATTCATAACTCTTGATTCTTCTGACCTTTCGCGAAGATTGAATGACGTGCATGTTCTGCTTTTGGCCATTTGCGTTAGAATCTTTGTTGCACGATTGACTTCCTTTTCCGGCATGTCATCAGATGTGATTTTTGTCATCTTTGTAAAGTGTGAAGTGTTTGATCAAAGTTTTTGGTGTAGAAAAAAGTATTTTTCAGATACACAGTGTGTGTTTGATTTATAGACTATGGAGATAGAAGCTAAAAGGACAAAAAAAGGTATATTCATTACGAGATAAATGGATTTTAATAATTTTCAAAATCTGTCAATCTAATCTCCTCACTTAAAGGTATATTAATTATGAGATAAATGTATTTTGAATAATTTTCTGAGTTAGTCATCTAATCTCTTCACTCAAAATATTTCTTCTACCCTCCAAAAAAAAAATCAAATTCAAATTACATGACTTGATTTTTCGTGTGAACTTATATGATGATTTTTATGTTTTTATTTTACTATATTTGGAAGCTATATAGATCATTATTTTTTCCTATTATAACAAAACATCTTTAATACAGCTTTAGTTAAAAAATTCGCGTGGTATACAATATTTTCCATCTTCATTTTTCCTAATTTCATCTACTAAAGGCAACTTCTTAAGATCGTATAGAAAGTCTTAAAAGTCACTGTAATATTGAATTATCTGAGTATATGTATGCAATATGATCTCTTGTGGTTTCCAATGCTAACAGTCGAAAAGACCTGAAGTTCTCTGTTGAACATCATCTTTCGGGAACTTATTTTAGTCCAGCAAAAGGGAAAAAGTTCAAGCATCGATCGATCAATTACACTTGCACAATGCATGTAATACTGTACTTGTAGATCAAAGCCACAAGTATAACATCAACAATGATTTTTAGCGGTAATTATTAACAATAATAGCTTAATTGCCACCAAATATGTTTCTTTAGTGACAATTAAATTTTAGCACTATTTGTAAATGCGACAAAAGCCTATTGCGACATTGAATCAATGACAATTAACGACGGTAAGAGATCACTCTTTGTTGATGGGTATTTTTATTGACGCTAAAAGCTGTTTTTGTTGTAGCGAGCTGAGAGCGCAGGCGTGTTTCTATTGAAATAGTCAGCTTTCATGACAAAAAAAGGTAAAATCTCTATATTGATGAATAGAATTACAAAGCTAAGGGGAGAGCTTAAGCTCAAGCGACACACTAAAACTCTAAATGACACTTATATACATATCCAAATTCAAGCAATCACATGGCCATTTCAAGCCATTCCATTTTCCCAGTGCAAGACCAATTGTTCCAATAGCTGCTTCACAAAAACTAAGGATCTGACAAAAACTATACAAGTTTTGAACAAATGTACTAGTCCAGCATGATCTCATTGTCCTGTTCTTTATGAACCAGGACAACTAGTCCTTTGTACTTCCGAACTTGATTCAACTAGTTCTTATATAGTGGTAAAGGACTTGTGAAACATCAAAAAATAGCTCAAAACGAAAATTCACCGGCCAAGGGATAAATTTCTCAAATCGTCACTCATGTTACTAAAATTGTGTAGTAAAGCCATTTATCTCATCTTTACATCAATAAAGTCAATCAGCTTAAATCTTATCTCCTACAAAAAAAAATCTCCAATCGAAAAAAACCCACCTTCTTGCACCGGAAACCTGACATGAGTGGACAGCAACAACATACCCGGTGAAACCCCAGAAGTAGGATCTAGGGGGATCAGTGTGTATGCAGCTTACCCCTACTTTTTGAAGGTAGAAATATAATTTCTATAAGCCACTAAGCTCAAATAAAGCATATCAAAACATGTATCAACCTGAGTGAGTGGCCATTTGAGGAAGTTAGTGAATTCTCAAGTTTTGATTTTAGGAACAAACAAGCGTTAGTAAATCAACAAGCACTTACTTTTTTGAACATAAAAGTATCCAGAAAGATGCAGCAATACAGAGACATTATTAAAAATTACAGCTGAAAGTCTTTTGAATCTTAAGTTTACAAAATTCATTTCAGACTTTATGTCGAATCATCTTCAAAATCTTCTACCTTTCTATCTCCATGTAGATAAGTCCACTGATGCCTTTCCTTCTCATATTTCACACACGGATCGTCTTCATAGTGCAGACGGTCCAACCCTCCCTTTACAGCTTTGCGAAGTTGTGAATCGGAGATGTCCTCAACGATGAATTGTGAGTCCCTGGCCAAAACACAAACATCGTCTCTAGTCCCAACTCCTCCGGGCAATCTAGCCGCGGCATCTCTTACCAAACAATGGAGAGTGAAAAAAGGCGGTTTATTCCTCTTAAGAATATCGTAGTGACAAATCCTTTTGAATAGTTTGCCTCCACGCTTTTTCAGTGGAGCGACAACAACCTTCTTACCATCCACAGCTGTATATGAGAAAGCCTTGTTAGGTTGTGTGTACCTTAGAGCTTCTTCTCTGCGGAAACAAGCTCTTATTTCCTCGCTACAGGGGTAAATCGTTTCAGGACTATTGATAGCTCGTGATTCCTCTGACCTTTCGCCAAGATTGGTTGATTTGTTGCTTTTAATTTTCATTAGAGTCTTTGCAGCCCGATTGGCTTCCTTGTCCGGCATATCATCAGATGTGCTTTTTGCCATTTTTTTCTATATATTCCTAATACAACAAACAAAAGTAAAATTGAAAATTAGAAGCATATATAAAGAAATATACCAATGTATTTGAGAACTCAAGAACAAGCGAGCCAATAGCTAAAACATGTTTGACCAATCTTCTGAAAGGTCAAACTTTTCTTTATTTAAAAAGAAAAAATATTTAATTTGTTATAAATATGTGTTTGACCAAGATTTTGGTGTAAAACAAATTTTTGGAGTACTAGTAGAAACATTTAAGTAGAATTGACAAAATGATTAAATTTTAATAAAGACATTCATTCAATCATGATACAGACAAAATATCAGTCAATTAGAAATAAAATATATTGAAATAGATGAGATCGAAGTAAATATTTTTAGCTATTTTCAGGTAAAATATTATGTATTTATATTTCAGGAAAATTTTATTAAATAGGTACTAACATTAAAGTAGAACTGGAAAAATGATGAAATTTAATAAAGACTTTGATTCAATCCCGATAAAGGCAAAATATAAGTCACTTCAAAACAAAATGTATTGAAAGAAATGAGATCGAAGTAAATGTTTTTAGCTATCTTAGGTAAAATATCATTTATTTATATATCAGGAAAATTTTATTAAATAGGTACTAACATTTAATTTTCAATCCAACAGCTAAAACAAATAATGATTTCCATGATATATTAACAAAATGGTTTGATTATATGCGGAAAAATATTTGAGATAACTCGTTGGGAGATATTAAACAACAAAAATTACTTAACTTGTTAGGATGGGCTAGCTATATACTGAACCCTTCAATACTTCTTCGGTCTACCTCTACCTCTACCTCTCCTTAAACCCATCATTGTTAAATTTCCACACCCCTCACTAGGCCTTCTGTATATCTTGATCGAAGACTCTAACCATATCAATCTCACTTTCTTTAGCTTGTCCGTCACAGAGTCACTCTCACCTTGTCTTATATATCTTTATTTTTAATCTTATCTCTCCTAGTATGCTCACATATCCACTTTAACATTCTTATTTCTACAACTTGTGAGTATCAGAGTTTTTAATCGACCAACACTCCACCGGTCCACTCCCATACACAGTCACCCTAACCACACTACTCGATATAGAACTTGCCTTAAGTTTTGATAGTAGCATCTTATTAACGAATTTACTAAATCCAATATCCTATATGCATTGACGATGTAATTTTTTTTTTATTATGTATTAATTAATAACAATAAGTTTACTATTTTAAAAGCTACATAAACAATTTACAAATCACTATTTTCCTGAATAGTAAAAGATATTTAACAGTTGCAGTTAATATTCGTGTGATAGATACTAGTGCAATATGGATTCACTAAAAGTCTAAAACCAATAAAGCTGCACTTAAAGAACTCATAACTCACTTTTCACTTGTATGAAGTACAATAAAGCATAAAAACCATTCCAAATATTTTTTTACAAGAAGTAAAATCAAGCACAACTCCATCTTCAATTACAAGAAGTCAGCAACATATATTTCAAAATATGAAAAAAGCGAAATCTTTTGGATTCTATGGCCAAACGCCGACTAAGTATTTTTACACAACTACTTGGAATGAGAACTTCAAGAGAACTGAAAAAATGATGTCTTTGGACTGATGAGTATTAAACTGGTCGATAAAACTATAGAGATTCAACTCACTACTTCTAACCTACCATTCTCCACAAGATGTCTCGGAATTCTCATAGCTTGCTCATGAAGCTGGATAATGAGCTAAAATACGCCATGCCATGTTTGACATGCCCAGAGTTCTACATAAAAATGGTGTTTTTCTTCACCATGTCTTTGTCATCTTTTATACCTTGATTTCTAGTTATACCCCCGAATTCTTGAATGGATTTCTGCTTTCTCTTATTGACCTTTGTGGCTACTGTTATCAATGGAATAGTAATGTCCAAAGGCTGAAGGACTTGTTCCAACTCATGCCACTCAAGATCTTCGATGTCGCCATCTTCATACTTCACCCTGAACCAACCGACTTCCCCATCAAATTCGATAACTTTCCCACGGTAGTACTGGTCCCCAAACAACTTGCGAACTTCTCTTCCTACAAGCCATTGACCAAAACTAGAATTCTTATGTGATTCTGCATCAGTAACTATTGGACAAGGAAAATTGACGTCAGCATTTGAAGAAACAGGAGGCAACCCATTAATAACAACAGCTGGCTCTCCAGGTATCTCAAATACTCCAGGTGTTAAAAACTCCTCCGTGTCACTTTCTTTGCATGGAAGATCCATTTCCAGCAGTCCTTCCAATCAGCCCTGTGAGTAGATGACCAAGTTTCTGTTATACAATGGAGCTTCGCACTGACAAATAATAAAAAGTTTAACCGAAATATCAATATATATACGGAAAGAATTATCGCAACACTTGATATTCGCAATTCAGATCCTTTTAAATGAAAAACTAGAGGAAAACAGAGAAGATAATTTAATTAACCAATCGCCTGTTAACAGCAAACATGCCATTTCAAAACACCATTATGACTCTGTTAGATTCAGAGCAGCTTTGGCAAGTATACAACTAGTTGACAATAAATGAAGAAGTCTAATGGCATGAGGAAACAATATATATAACAGTAACACTCTTCAATGACCTTGCGGATTAATTGCAAAGAACATAATCTCTAGTATATTTTTTATAAAAATATGAATAAGATTATGCAGACATTTGAGAGGTGCTATCTTTTTGTATGTAAAAAAACAAAAGTAAGACTGATGACAACAGTTCCTTCTCAATGTAGAAGGAAAAAGATTTAAAGCTGAAAGTACATTGCTAATATGTTACTCGCTTGGTCAGTATTTCTCTCTCTTTATCATTCTTATTTATAAGCAAATTTAACGAAAATCCAGAACTACCAAAGCCACGCAGTAAGTGAAAAGAAAATCAATAAATCTACCTTATTTCACATTTTACATTGTATCTTTACCAAAATAAGAGAAAAACTGAAAGAAACAACACTATCAAAGTCTGCATGATATGCAACATAGCAACTATTCACTAGAGAGCTAAACTCATCGACAAAAATACAATTATTACTGCTAGTGGTTCCAAAATCCACGTTGATCAATGTGCTTGCAGACTATATAAAGGGAAAGTCGTAAAAGGCACTATCAGACAATATAAAGGGAAAGTCGTAAAAGGCACTATATCATTGAACAATTAAGTTATTCACAGGTAACTCTGAACTACAAAACCACACAGTAAGCGAAAAGAAAATAACTCTACCTCATTCCACATTTTACATTGTATCTTTACCAAAAGAAGAGAATAAACTGAAGAAACAACATTATCAAAGTCCGCAGGATGTGTAACATTGCAGCTATTCACAGAAAGCTAAACTCGTTGACAAAAATATTAGTATTAGTTACTATTAAATTTTACCATCAAGTCCACTCCGTGATAAAAGATAAATCTTTACAACAACAATAACATACACGGAGTAAGGTGGGGTCTGGGAAGGGGAGGATGTAAGCGGACCTTCGGCTCAAGTAACTCATAACAAAGCAATGTTAAAATAGCATACAGTCGCAAAGTAGATGTACCAAATAATAACAGAAACCATTACATAGCATTCAAAAAAGGTACAATACAAACATCAAAATAATGTGATAACCGAAGCAAAGAATAACAGGTATTAACAGAAATCAGAAACTATGAGATTAGTGTTAATGCTAGATTTATTAATTAGAAGTTTATTACTATAAAACAAAGCACAACATAGCATATAAACATTTTCCCCATAAATGTTCACACACTAATACCAAAAAAGGCGGATTAAGCAATAGGATTAGATCGATAAACTGAAAGTTCAGTACTAATTTGAAACCTTCAATTGCACAAAAAAGCAATTCAAGCGAATTAACAATTCGTCGTGCCTGTTGTCTGTTGATAAAATTGACAGGGGAAGGGTTTTAGGGCTTTCGAGTTCATGAGAGAAAAAAGAAGATTATGCGTAAAGTGAAAACTTACAATTAAACCGGGAAGTGATGGGCAAAGAGTTCGCCGGAGAGAAAAAAAAAGTTGAATTTTGACGCCGGAAAACGAGTTCGACGACGGCCGGCAAATTCTGGAATTTTCGCTCTTTTTTTCTTATGTTTAAAAAGGCAAATATGCATAAATTTATTGTTAAATCATTTTTATGGGTGAAATGAAAATGGATAATTTACTAATTTCAGTAATTAGTGTAAAAGTGAATTTTTTTAATTTTTATTTATTTATGTGTGTCTTAATTCTAGAATATTGTGAAAATTAAAAATTTATTTGTCTTGTAATTATTTTCACTGAAATAAAATTCAAGTTATATTTAGAAAGAAATCAATTTTTACCAGAGTTGAAAATTTCGTCAACTAGGTATGCTCATTGAAATATTACATATAATACATGAAATAAATTATAAATTTGTTAATATGGACCTTAAAAGTAATAGTTCATATAGCATGATATTAATTTATTTCTTTTATCAAAAATGTGATATTTTCTTGATAATAAAGGATCATATTGCTAAAGTTGTTTAAACAAGACACTAGCTTGTGGACATTATATTCCTAGCCACTCCATTCTCTCCTACTCAACCAACCTCACGTCCCTATATGTCCCACTAACACATTATATTGTCCCCCACACATATAATTATCGGTAATTTTTATAGTAACAGATAAAATCATTCGTGATTATTTGATTCTTAATCAAAAAATTTAGATTTGAATTTCAGATATGGAGAAAAATATGTTTGGATTATCACTCCTCAAATAGATATTACAATGCGTGATTCAAATTTAATTGTTAAATTTAATCTTTTTACACAATTTCAATTTATATAACTTGATTAAATTCATTCTCAATTGTACCATTGTATAGTCTTGAACTACAGTTGCCTTGTTTTTCCTCCTCTCATGTCACTTTTACATGTGGCCATAATTTTGTTATACAACTTTTCTTATAGTGATTTTTTTTTTTGTCTAATGCAATTTGTTTTCTATCTGTATTAAAGATTTGATAATACTTTTTTAGTATTTCTGTTAATAAGAAAACAATATTTGTTAGCATATATATATATCTAATGAAAACTTAAAAGTGTTCACTTTTTTAATAAATTAAAAAGACCAAAAATGTTCAATAATTTATTTGAAAACCTATAGAAAGTCCCCAAATATTTTCTTTAATTTTAAAATGTTTATTTTTCCTAAATGAGTATAGCTATACAAACGTCTATGATTTATTTTAGATTATAAATTTCAATTCTTTTTTAAATTTCGTACTAATTAGTTAAATTAAGTCATATAAATTGAAACGGAGAGGGTACTTATTGAGTGGCTAGGATATGCATGCCAATCACTATGTAATAATACAATGTCATGCATGATTTAGTCAAACACACACACACACCCTATATATAAACCCCACACTTTCACCAAAAACTCAATTTATTTTACCACCAATAATGCACATGATCCCATAAAAATGATAGAACATCAAAAATCCTTAGAAGCCATAGTCATGGAAGTTCTTTCTACCTTAACCCCTCTTCAACTCACAAAATTCACCCACCACTTCTCCTCCCTCTACCACCACAATCGCCACCGTATTTTCTCCCTCCTCTCTTCCCCCATCCTCTTCTCCCTCACTCTCAACCACCTCAACTCCCTCTCCCTCCACCGTAAATCCCTCCTCATCGCGCGCTACCTCTTGTCTAAACTCGCAATTTTAGCCTACTCCATGGAGAAAAACACGATTCTACTACCATCATCATCAACTATCACTATGAGTCTTCGGGATGTTGATGTGGTTTTAATGCTCTTACTACTATGTGAATTGCGCCAACATGAACCTGGGGCGTTGGACAACGCCCCACTATCGTGTTGGCGCAATATTCTTCGTGACTATATGGCTAAAGACATGTTGAAACTATCTGGTATTGAAAGTTGTTGTGGTGAAGTGATAATTAAGTTCATTGAACTAGTGGCTAAGTGCAAGAATTTTGTCAATGTCATGGCCTATGATATTAATGGTGGTGATCAGGGGCGGAGCTATGGGTAAAACATTTTCTCTATCCCTCTTTATACGCTCATTGTCTTAATTTATATGATGTTGTTTGACTGAAATCAACAATTATGGCCTGAAATTCAATATTTGTGTGGTTAATTATCGAAATTAACATTTTAAAGTTAACAATGAATGTAAATATATGTTATTCTTTTTTAATATTGACCAAGATTAAAAATGTCATATAAACTAAATGATAGACAATTAAGTTTATTATAAAATAAACTAGTAATAATTGTTAAATAATCTAGTATTAATAGCAACCAACATATTTATAATGTTAAAAAAAAATATTTATTGTCACACGTAAAACTAGTTTTAAAAAAAAGACTTTGAGTAACACAACATATTCAAAATCTTAATATTTTTTCATTTTGTTGTTAGAATTTCTGACTCCATCACTGATGAACGTAAAGACAAGAAGAAGTTAGCGGCATCGGTGTCGGTGGTGGTGGCGTTACCGTCATCTAACGGTGGTGGAAATGATCAATGTGTGATATGTAAAGAAGAGATGAATTTAGGAAGAGATGTTTGTAAATTACCATGTGATCATTTTTACCATTGGAAATGTATATTACCTTGGTTGAAGAAGAACAACACTTGTCCATGTTGTCGATTTCAGCTACCGTCAGATGATGTTTTTGCTGAGATCCAACGGTTGTGGGATGTTCTGGCTAAGATTAGTTGTGATGCATGCCACGTAGTTAATTAATTTCAGCCAGAAAATTATATTAGTGGATTAAATTGTAGTAGCCATCTTTTTCAGCTTATCAATAATCCAAAAAAAATATCTGTACAAAATTTATTGTTACAAAAGTAAAAGTTATATTTTATAAATAGATGAATATATATAATATATGCTGATTTTTTTCATTATATGTGAATTTAGGAGTTAATTTAATTGGTTTGAACACGAATCGATAGGATTAATCTGGATTTAGTAGAAAATTTAACAGTGGAATATTAGTCCATTAAGGATATAAATGCCCCGGCTTTTATCACTATTTAGGAGTTGAGGGGTTCTAAATTTTCTTCTCATTTCTTATCATTGAGATGTCAATTAATTTTGTTAGGAGTTCACAAGTTACTATTTAATTTTCTAATACAAATATAGAATCTACAAAAAAATTATTAAGTTCGTTCGAATCGATGAAATTCCACCTATCTCCGCCCCTGATGGGAATTTAAGGAGTTATAAGGAGTTCATCTATCTCATTAACCATCGATGTGGGGCTTTTATCATTTTTTAACACCCCACCTCACGCCCAGTGCTTAGCATCTGATGTGTGGATAATTTTGATTTTGGGAGCCCCAATATCGAGTGAAACGGGTCCTGCTCTGATACCATATTAAATTAGGTTTAGACCTAACTTACACTCCAAAACTGGCTAAAAAAGAAGAATTACCCAAGTCTTATAAGGCGTCCACCGACGCGAAACTTTTGTCACGAACAGTAACATGGAAAATGTGCAATATAATAATAGAGGTAAAGCAATGGGAATCACTCGTTCTTGATAACGTACTTCTCCACACTTTTGCTTTGTGGCTGAGCTTATGTTGTGTTTAGATATACAGAAAATATGGAACCTATGTGTATTTATATTAATTTAATTTACGTTATTATGAGACTCCCATCAAATATCATATATGCAATTTTATGTCATCAATCAAAAATTTAGCTACTAAATCGATAGTTATATTTATTAGTAGGAACTTAAGCAGATGAAAGTTTGTATAATTGATGTCTTATGTTTACCGAAGAAAATACAATTGTATACTACTTTTTATAATTTTACAATCGCAATATAATGTTTGATCATTATTAAAGTAAAATTCTCATATCCATAATCTTTTAAGTAAATCTTTGTAAAAGGCAAAGGTTCATATGAACTTGTGTTCTTTGGTAAAGTAAATTAAGAAATTTCTTTTTGAGTCAAAACGTACAAGGATATGTATATATCATATATGTTTATCTAATCATATTTAAGGTTTTCATATATATATATATATTATCCTTATATATAAGTGAACAAAAAAAAAACTATCACAGTATTTTAATCACGAATATTATTGTTGTTTTTAAATTTTTTTTGCGTTTCTAATAAATTCATTGTGGTGTTGTAATCTTTTAGCTATTATTATGAGCTTTTGAAATAGATGTATGTATAACGTTCAGTGTTTAAATTATATATCTGTCAGATTTATATTTTAAATGTAATTGTTTTTAATTTTGTATAATTTTGATAGTACTGTCTTTTAATTTTAGAACATTAAATAATATAAATATTTCACTCTATCGTTTCTCATTAAAATAATATAGGCAATCTTATCAATAAGTGTGTATGTATTTTTAATATCCATTTATATCTTTTTGACATCTCTCAAGACTTCTCTCTTTTCTCTCACTGTGTTATATGTTTTCCATGTAGTTTCATCACTTCAAATTGATTCTTCTTCAATGTTTGATCATGTTATGACATAGATATGAGCTGTTGATCAATCTTTAAAAGAGATATTTTCAGGCCTTGAATTAATTCAAATAAATGTGATTTATAAATGGTATTACAAAAATAAAGCATCTCTAATGCAATTTACTAATTGTATTCAATAAACATGATTTATAATTCATATTTAAATAATGGAGTTATAATTCAAATTTAGTTTTAAAATACTTTAATAATGCATTCTTTGTTGATATTGAAAGAGAGAATAGATGAGGGAGATGTGGATGATGACAGAAGAAGGTAAATAGGAGTATTATGCTCTTAAAGTACATTTTTATTTTTGAAATTTTTATTTTATAAATTAGGAATATTTTTATAACTTATTTTGATTTCTATTATTTTTTTATATTTCTAATTTATCTAGGTTGATTCAAGTAAAGTGATGAACCTATTACGATATAGGAAAGTTAGCCACGAAATTGACATATTAGCTTACCGATATTGGATTTTAGTATTAACGGTTGGTGAATGAATTATAATTTTATAGTTAATGATTATCAAGTTTTTATTGATAAACTGCTATTCCATTAAAATTATCGTAGTTACATTTTTAGCATAAGTATATTCATTAAATAAAGGGAAAATTACGCAATAAAGCAAACTTATACTATTTAATTACTCATCATAGTTATAGTTTGCTATAATCATCACTCGTGACTAACATTATACATTAATTACGTGGGCTGACTTCGATTTTGTATAATTAGTCGCGTTTGTATATGTATAATTCGCCAGAATATATGTACAAATACATATGTATAATATACAATTATTTTAACTATATACATGTACAATTCACCTCTCTCCCACTCTTTGCCCTCTCGCCTCTCTCCTCCCTCTCCCAATCTCGTTTCTCTCTCCTCCCTCTCCCAATCTCGCTTGTCATGTATACAAATGCGTATGTATAGTATACATTTATATACATAAATAATTCACCTCTATGCCACTCTTTGACCTCTCTTGCTCGCCTCTCTCCTCCCTTTCCCAATTTCACTCGTCTCTCTCCCCCTCTCCCAATCTCGCTTGCCATATGTACAAATACATATGTATAATATACAATTATCTAACCAATAAACATATATAATTCACTTTTCTTCCACTCTTTCCCCCCTCTCTCTCTCCTCTCTCCTCTCTCTCTCTCATTCTCGCTTGCCTCTCTCCTCCATATAACATTTAACTACGAATTGCAATTATCAAATTATAACTACGGAAAGTAATTAGACTATTTTTAAGTGGCTATATTTGAAAGTACCTCAATAAATGCTTATGTGTACGTACTTTCAAAATTTAGACTTTCTTATATTTTCTTAATGTGCTTTAAAGTTGTAGAATTATCAGTTTAAGTAGAGCCAGAAAAAAAATATTTGATGGAGCGTAATTAAGCTATTTTTGAGTTCTCTTTATTAATAAAAAGGCTCGGTGTATATTGAAAAGGGAAAATTGTATATAATAGAAAAACTATTAATTCAAATTAAATGCTACAACCATATTTGATTTAATTGTAGCACATAGCAAACTGTTGCTATTTCCCCTCTCCTTGGTGAATCTCGCTCTCTACTCTCATTCTCGTTAGCAATCTCGCTCGCCTCTCGCTTTTATACAAATACAAATGTATAAAACGTATTTGTGTTTGTATAAAACGAGAGAAAATTGTACACATACATATATTTTTCGTTCCTCTCTCCCTTTCCCAAATCTGAGTCACTACTCTACCAGATCTCGCTCATCAGTCGCACTCTCTTTTCACTTTATACAAAGACAAATGTACACATTGTGTTTATGTTTGTATAAAGCTAGAGAAAATTGTATATACAAATACAAATGTATGTATTCTCCGTCCTATACACTTAGATTACACAAATATAATCTTCCCTTGCCTAATTTCTTTTTGTCTTTTGCTCTTTCTCGCTTTATACAAACAAATATTATACAATTGATTCTTTTGTATATGTGTACCGAAACAGATTATACAATTGCTTCTTTGTATATATGTATAGCGAAATAGTCATAACTTCTTTTGTATATATGATCGCAATTATGCAAACTATAGTTATAACATACAAATATAATTTTTGTGTTTACTATATGTGAAAGTTTCCTCAATTGAAAAGGGACCCTATCAAAAATCTGTACATTATTATTATTATTATTATTATTATTATAAAAAAATAACAATTTGTGGCCGCCATCATAAGCCTCCACATATTAGATTAGGTAAATATTAATGTCACTCAAATTGCTATTGAACCCATAAAAACGACTCATTTGATAAAAGAACTTCATTTTGGCTCTATCAATTCCATATTTGGATTTTTTGACTAAGAATGTGAGGTCGGTTCGATTGAAGTGAGAACCAATATATGTCGTTATATCTCTATATTAATAGAAAAATTCGACGATTTTGTTTGAATTGTCTTAAAAATTATAATAGTGTAAAGGTCAGGTTTGCACTATAGGATGAAAATAATCACATTAACATTTATAAATTTTATCATACCATAAACTTAAATTTTTTTTTCTCATTTTCCCCTAAATTTCATTAACAATTAATAAATATCATGTAATTTGAGATCTAGCAAGTTTTTATGTAGAGTTAAGAAATAATCAGTATTTAATACTTTAACGTTGGTAGGGACTTTTGGCGTTCTTTTCTTATCAATAAAAATTTGTCTTCATTTATATCAAATTAATGTATATATATTTGTATCAAAATTTTTAGTGCTTAACTCCAATTTTATATTTAACGGAGTTTTACTGATCGGGTTTAAAAAAAATATAATATATGTAGATTTTATTTTTTCTCATGAAGATAGAATAATTATTTTCAAAAGATTTTCGATTTAAACTAGTAAATTCAATAACTAGTAATAATTAAGGGAAACAATGCAAATCCTACGAGAAAGGAAGAAACACAATAAATAAAAGACAGGTAATAAATATCAAAAGCAAGAATTACGCTTATACGACTAATACAAAGACAAATACCAATAAACTTAAATCCTTGAAAAGCAAGAAAATATTCCACTTGTAGACATTGAAATTTTGTGGAAATCAACAAGACATGTTCAATTCGAATTTGAATTATCGAAGGTCTGTCCAGTTTCAATTAGAATTCTTAGAGGTTACTCAATCCTAAACCCTAATTTTTGCCTATATAAAGACAATTGAATTATCTTAAAAAGACAACTCGAAAATTTCATAGAGAGGTTAAGATCTCGAATATTTCGCAAATTGATGGAATATTCATATAGAGATCAAATTATATCAACCTCGTTCAAAAAATATGTCACTAACATCAAATCAAGACAAAAATAAAATTATACTCATAATCTTTATCAATAAAATTATATTTTTTCATATTTTATTTGTGATTATAATTTATAGTCTGTCACTTAAAAAATATCAATATAAAAGGATATAATCAACACGAGTAATTAGTGAAGCGAAGAGACAACAGTGCGGTTTGGGCGGTTGAACTACGGACAAATGCTGCGAATATCACGTGACTATAATCTAGCCACAACCTCTTTCATTTCAAAAATATTTTCATTAATTATATTTTAATTACAATAATCAATTATTTCAACTTTAGATTCGAAAATAGAATCTAAAGTTTGAAAAAGAGGGCAAGTTTTAATTATTTTATCAACTTATAAAGTCTAAACATGAGTTTTAACTATAAATACAATTCTTTAACTAAATCCACAGATTACGAAACGATTTGAAACTTTAACATATTGCATTCGTGAGAGAACTTAGTCTTACACGCGGTTCATTTTCAAATAACTGATGAATAGAGTGAAGTCAGAATTTAAAATTTATAAATTTAGAATGATAAAAGTGATAGATCATATCGAACTTAATTTAACAGTAGATTGTTACATATATTAACGTTCAATATTAATTACTAAAAAGGAAATATAAATTACATATAAAATGTAATAATATTGTTCAACGGTATAGTAAGAAAAATTTTCGAATCATATCATATTAAAAATATTTTTTCGAAGACTTTAACCCAACAATACGCACTTATCGGCCAGTCATGAATTAAAATAAAATTAGATGGTTAGAAATTTCTACAATTTTTTTTATTCATTTTTGAATCATGTAGTAACTTATAACATATAGTATAGTATTGTCTTAATGAGATATTAAAGTGTGGTGACAGTTGGAGTGGGACAGGTGCAACTTTGAAGTGAAGTAACAGAAAAGGTCATTTACAGTGATTTCACAGTTCTGTATCTAAAATTAATTCAGATTCTTCTTACCTACTTTGCTATATACTCATATAAATAAAATAAAAGATTTTTGCAAAATTAAAGTACCTAACAATAAAAACAAAACTTGAAAATAAAATAATAATTTTGAGGTGTGAGTGCCCTTATTAAAAGGGAATCAACACTATAGAGAATTTACTTTCTTGAAGTAAAGAGCCAAATAGAAGAAAACGGAGATCAATAATAGATTCAGGTGAACTCAGTAACTTTAGCTTAAATTATATAATTATTTGTTATAATATATATAAATTATTGATTTCAAATCTACCAACTCAAATGAGGTGATATTTTAAATAAGTTTAAATTGGTTACCAACCCCTGTTTTTTTTTAGTGTGGTTTGTCTAAATTTGCTTACATATTCTGTTTTCTTTTTTCCCCTTTTGTTTCAGTGATAAGAAAATGGAAAAAGAAGATGGGGTGAGGACAGTGGAGTGTCTAAGAGGAAGATTAATTGCAGAAAGAGCAGCTTCTAAAAGAGCAAAAGAAGATGCAGAGTTTATGGGAAACAAGGTTTTTTTTTCATCTTTTTTTTTTTTGAGTGAAAATGCTTAGTAATGTACATTTTGTTTAGTGATTCTATTGTTTTCTCATCATTAAATTTGTTTGAATATAAGTTATACATTATTTGAATTCTTTCAAAAATATTACTCCCTCATTTATGTCTGAATTTCTAAAAATGCATAGCTTTCGAATGATCTGATATATTTAATTCCTCACTTCATATAATTAGCTTTCGATCTAGCCAACAAGCAAAACGAGTTATGTTCTTAGGGAGGAGGGGGGGCGGGGGGCGGGTGAGGGAGCCCGATTCACTCTTCTTTTGTTTTAAGCTATCGATAGTCATGTTCTTATATTTCTATGTAAAATTCATTTTTGAAATTGCTGGACAGGTAGATGTTACAGATGATAAATTAAATTTTTTTAGTCCTTCTGTTTGAAAAAGAATTTTTTCTTTTTAGTCTGTTTAAAAAAGAATAATCTCTTTCTTTTTTTTATAACATTTTAAAATCAGTTATCTGCGTGACATGTTTAAGACCATAAGATCAAAGGGCAATTTTGTAAATTTAACCTAATTTTAATTTAGAACCACAAAATCCAAAAATCTTCTTTATTTTTTTAAAACTCCGTGTCAAATTAAAGTAGATCATTTTTTGTGAAACAGAGGAAGTATATATATCTGTAACTGTATCTTTGTCTACCTATAATGATATTACTAAAATACTTTTTTAAGAGTCTGAACAACATAATTATTTATATTTTTTTCATTTTGAAAGTTACAGCTGATTGAACTGGAGACAAAGTTGAAAGAAGAGAGCAAATCAAGAAACAAAGCTGAGAAAAAGCTCAAATATTTTATAAAAAAGCTTGAATCAATGAACATATGTTATATTTCAGATGAATCAGAGCACTCAAGTTTGTTTGATAAAAGTGAAATTTCATCTGTTACGTCTACAACAACTACTAGTAACAGCAGCAAAATAATTTCTGAACAAAATTCCCAATTTAAAGACTCAATGATCATTGATTTTCAAGATTCTCAAGAGCTCATATCCCAAGAAAACAATTCTAAGGAGCTGGAATTCTCAAATTCAGATGCTAATAGGTATGTAAAATGTCTAAACTCAACGTTCAAAATCTTAATAGCTCAGTTGATTGGCTATTTGAACTCTCACTGTATTGATGAGGTTCAATTCTTCACGTTATACTCCTCTTTCCCTACCCTAATTTTGAAGAAGAAGAAAAAAATCTAAACTATAAAAATATGTTACTTGAATAGTACAAGGGTAAAATTACTCCAAATCAAAGAGTAAAAGGAGTAAATTTGACCCAAATGAGAGGAAAAAACGATTAAGTTAGAGAAACTTTTTCATTGTCATGTCGGATGTCAGTTAGCCCCGAAAGGGATATATTTGGACGCTTAGACCTAATATCTATTGTCTATTTGTTCGGTAGAATTAAAACCTTTTCGAACAGTATAGGGTAAATTTGTTCATTTTCCCTTAGTTTCTTTTATTTATATTATTATTACTATGTGATATCACCAAATTTAACATTGGTCTAACTTTTTATCAATAATTCTAGCTCAAAGTCTATAGTCCAAGAGGAAGAAAAAAGTGAAGAAGACAATGTCAATAGCTCTTTGGCATTAGTTCCTATAGATTTGCCAAAGCCAAAATCAATTGATCCAATTGTTCTTGATACTACTGTTAGAGAAGTTCTTGATGCACTAAGGCATGCTAAAGAGAAACTCCAGACACAAATGGAGAGAGGACGCGGTACGATTAAAGTTGGCTAACTTAGATATATAACAAATCTTGTTCGTTTTGATCTGAAGTACCATTAGGCGGCTAATCAATATTTATAGTCAGTGAGTTCAAACTGAACGTGGTCATATTATATATGTATATATTTCAAATTATTTCTTTGCACCATTTATATGTTGATAATGTCATACAATGTGTAAGCAAACTGAGGTCGATGCCATGTGATACTCTTGTAATAAAGGATATTATTTGGTAACGAAAGATATTTATTGAAGTATAATTTGTCATGGTAAGTATAAAATATTAATTCAGAAACATATTGCATATATTAGATAAAATAATTTTAACAAAAGAAAAAGTTTAGTTATATTAACTATTTGATAATAACAAACTAAAATTTAAAAGTTATAATAGTTGGTTAGGAAAATAGCTTCTCTTGAAAAATGACATTGGTAATAATAATAATAACAATAATAATAATAATAATTAAAAAATTGATGACCTACCGCTAAAATCCTTTTGTTTCTTATTAATAAATAAAGTTTCGTATAATATTATTATTTGAAAATTTTTCTTCTTCTTAGAATAATTATTTTTCCTTATAATTCTTTTTTCAATTAAAGACAACTATTAACTTAATTAACATGTAAATATTAATACGCGTGGTAATACAATTTCTCTTAGATCCTTTAATTTCGTAAATACGCGTAAATCGTTAATATCGGAGTGACAATAGACAAAAGCTTGATGAAAAAGAAATTAAAAATATAATTTTAGCCTTATAATAAAAAGACGTAGAGAGAACCTTGACCGCAATCACAACCATTATAACAATAACTTAAATTGTTCAAAAATATAACAACCATGAACCATAGAGACACTCAAATAGAGATAATTACGGAGGTTCACCATTTATTATATATACCCACCGAATAAAAATAGAAAAAGATCAAAACCCAAAAAGATCATTTGGTAAAGAACTTCCAAAATCCCAATTTTGTTTTCTTGTTTCCCATTCCCTCTTTTGATCCAATAAATTAAACAAACTATGTCACATCTTTTTATGGGTTTTTACAGCTAAGGCTTGTTATTGAAAATCGACACATTCATATAAGGACCAAAAAGGATTGAACATATATACTATATTCTTTGAACTCACTTTAAATCTTTTTCTTCAATTTTGCCCATACACATTTAAATTATTTCATTTCTTTGGAATTTTGTTACATATTCATGCCTCTATAGGCCTTGTAGTTCTTGTCCATCATTCAGAGTTGGAGTCAGCTATATGAATCCTCGCTTGTTGAATGAAAATATTCCAAATTGCTAGTTATTATTTGGAGAAACCGCGTATTCATATATAGATAGTACTAATTGCAAGTGGAAAAAAAAAACATGGTTATGCTGTGTTGGAGGCGTTCTGGTAAACGGAATTGTAGTCATAGAGGAGGAGATCCAAATGGTAGGTTTAAAGGATTAATGTGGTATAAGGATTTAGGAGTTCATGCTAATGGAGAATTTTCAATGGCGGTTATACAAGCGAATAATTTGATGGAAGATCAGAGTCAGCTGGAATCAGGGCCATTGAGTTCTGTTAAATTAGGTCCTCAGGGAACATTTGTTGGTGTTTATGATGGACATGGAGGACCTGAGACTTCGCGGTTTATAAACAACACTATATTCTCCAATCTCAAGAGTACGTATGTTTTTAAATGAATTGTCTGAATTTGATTGTGTCCAATATGTTACATTGATTTTGTCTATGTCGAATACAACAACAACATATTCAGTGTAATTCCATGAGTGATTATCTGGGAAGGATGGCGTGTACATAGACCTTACCAGTTATCCCTATCTTACATGTCTAAATGATTGAATCCGCTTCTAAAATATCTTTATAATCTTATTCTCATTTTCAGAATTTGCATCAGAACATCAAGAAATTTCTGCTGATGCGATAAGAAAATCTTTCTTGAAAACTGAAGAGGAGTTTTTGTCACTTGTAAAGAGACAATGGCAAGAGAAGCCACAAATTGCAACAGTAGGATCATGTTGCTTGGCCGGCGTAATATGTAGTGGACTCTTATATACCGCGAATGTTGGAGATTCTCGTGCAGTACTAGGCAGAGTAGATAAATCTACAAAGAGTGTAGCAGCTATTCAATTGTCAACAGAGCATAATGCTAGTATCGAATCCGTGAGAGATGAGCTTAGGTCATTGCATCCTCAGGATTCACAGATTGTGGTACTCAAACACAACGTTTGGCGTGTGAAAGGTATTATACAGGTATGTATTGATAAATATACTCTCAATTCTTTGGTTATCTGTTGTTAATAACGGAAGCTCTTATTTTTTCGTACTTCTCATTCCTTACCTTAATTAGAAGTACTATTTCTCCATCTGTCTGATCAAATTCACCTACATTAGAACTACTCGTTGATCATTGATGATTCTGTATGCAACGTCTAAATGTAGTTCTGCATCAAATTTATCAACTACTCTCAGTAAACACAGGCAATGTCAGCTCGATCATATGTTTATATTAGCAACAATAGAGGGTCCCTAACGCCCTGAGCCAAATAAAATTGAAATACATCTAAGAATTGTTGATGTGATTGATCTTCAAAGGCATTTGATTGATCGTGATGTTCCTAATATATCGTCATAATATAGGTTTCGAGGTCCATTGGTGATGTATATCTTAAGAAGTCAGAGTTCAACCAGGCACCATTATTGGCAAGATTTAGGTTGCCAGAGCCCTTCTCAGAACCAATTCTCAGCGCGGAGCCATCAATATCAGTTCACAAACTCAGTTCCAAGGATCAATTTGTTATATTTGCTTCAGATGGTCTATGGGACCATCTTAGCAACCAGGAGGCTGTTGACATTGTTCACAGTCATCCTAGAAATGTAAGCTTTGAATAATCTCTAATAGTTATCTCTATTTTTACCTATGTTGCTCTGACTATGCAAAATGCTCCCCAACTAGAGCGTTGGATTTTCCAAAAATGCGCTACTATTGGAGGATCCACCACGTACCTGGCAATATTTTTGAAGAGTTTGAGCAACATAATCACTACTGAATGCATAGCTTTTGAATCAGATTGTTAACATATACTCCTCTTGACTCTTAGCAGGGAATTGCTAGAGAACTTATCAAAGCTGCTCTACATATAGCAGCAAAGAAAAGAGAAATGCGATATTCAGACCTAAAAAAGATCGATCGAGGAGTAAGAAGGCATTTCCATGATGATATAACAGTTGTAGTTGTGTTTATTGATCCATATTCTATGAATAGAAGCTCTTCCAGCTCGATTCTCTCCATTAGAGGAGGCACTCCCTCCTCTCCAAAAATGTAGTTCCAAATGACACTTCATGAGTCAATCCACTTGCCAGAGGCGGAGTCAGAATTTGAAGTTTATGAATTGTGACTTTCCTCGTGATTTTCAGCTCGTTTTAGTTACAGGGTTCGATTTTCTAATACAAATAAAGGGTCTAAGCAAAAATGGTTTTATCTGAACTCGTAACTAATAGCAACAAAAGAAGATAGCAGAGCTTCTCTATGTGAGGACTCAATGTCTTGGTCTTCTTTCATTTCCATGTAGTTCTAGAATTGAAGTATGCTGTTCCCTTTATTATTATTATTTTTTGAATTGATGGTTACTTCCTCAGTAACAAAAAAAAAATGTTAGATACAAAGTAAACAGTAAATCTGAACGGCTATTTGCATTAAAAGATCCCCTTTTTGAGTCTAGCATATCCTATTCAGCATGCACATTTTGGAGTTCAATCAATTATAGTGGTGCAATCTTTTATAGCAACAATTATAACTTGATTTGTAATTTGAATCATGTGTACTATTTTATATCACCAACTATATGGTTATAATATTAAAATAACAAAACCACTTTTATCTTTTCTACAAAAATTAAGGTTAAAACATCCGAGGATATAACTGTAAGTACTATTTTTATATTTTAAAAGTGAATTATTTTAATTTTTAAATGGTATCGTGTACATTTAATTTTAATGCAATAACCTAAACACCTACAAGAAATATATTTCTATTATTAATCTATACATATATATATACCTAATTTCTATAAAATAAATCTATGTACTATAATTTCGACTTTGTATATTCAAGGATAAATATATAAATTAAGTAGTCATATCACATCACCAAAAACATATAACGTTTCATTATTTAATTTGACTTCAATTAGTATCAATATCCTTTAATTTTAGATCTAAATAAATAAATATTTAAATTTACATAAAATTAAACGTATAAACACATGTATTCTAGCTAGTGTCTTAAATAGCCAATTTGTATTCTACGTGACATTCTATATTTATTATGTTTATAACTAACTGAGCACAAGTTAAATAACACATATTTATACGTTATACATAAAAAAAAATAAAAATATTAAAAAATTGATATTATTTATAAGTGATCGAGAAATCTTAATATTTTGGCGGATGAACCTATGGAATTATGAATGCGGCCAATTTTTGAGGAAGGTGGATGAACCTATCTACACTTTTCGAGAACGTTCCAATTGAATAGTGATAAAATTAGAGTCAAAAGGCAGTATACAATTTCCGTTTCATTTATATTAACGCTCAGCGAAGACGCACTTTCTCACACTTTACTAAATTTGCTCAGTGCTCACCAAATGTCCCAAACCTCTCCATCACCCTATAAAATATGCAATTTTTTCTTCACAATTTGATCATCAAAACTCAAAAATTGTATCTTCCCAGCAACATTAATGGCTACTCCGTAAGTCTCTCTGCCTTCCTCCTTTTATTCATTTTGGTTTCTAAAAAAGTGTACGATCGAGATAATAACAATTAGTTGAATGTTTATCGAAAAATCAGTTGTTGGAGTGATAAGTTTTATTTTTCACTTTAACTTTGTACAGAAGTGTACAAGAAATTCGTCCTGCATCTCTTGATTCTACTTCCGAACCGCCAGCCCTGTTTGATGGAACTACAAGGTTAATATCCTTTCTCTTACTCTCTCTCTTAATTTTTTGTTTGTTACGGCGAATTTTGACTGAAATTGTTGTTACGGTATCAGACTTTGAAAAGGTATTTAATAATATCATATATTATTATAAGTGGGAAGCTCCTAACTTAAAAGTTGAATTACTATTTTACCCGTTATCTCTAAACTAAATAAATATTAATATATAATTAATTTAATATTAAATAATATTTTTTTATTTAAATTCATGCTTCTAGACACAATGGTTCAAATTCTTTTGGGAAATAGTTACAATGAAGAGGAAAGACCAAAAGTTTTATATTCCTTAATAAATGTGTATAACAATTCTTCTTTATCAAAAATTAATTTAATTTTGGCTTGGGACTGTGTCAGTGATTATTTTTTATCACCTTTTGTTGTTAATAGAAAAAGATATACAAGAAGTAGTATAGACACTAAAGGTAATTTCATTCATATTGAATCTTAATGTTTTTTCTGTATTATTATTTTATTTATTTAATCTTGATTTTGTTTATTGTATTTTAATATATTTTCTTTAAGTTTTTGATCTTGTTTTCATCAAATTGTGCTAAGAATCTGTAATACAATTTGTTAATTTTGTGTGATCTTTTTAGTGTAATGTGCTTTTGATTCTTCTTTCTTAATATTAGATTTTGATGTATTCTTTGAATATCAACTTTTTTATTGGTTTTATGGTATTTGATATACTTAGCCTCATTGTGGTTTCAATCTAGACTAGAAGAGGTTTACACAGTTATTATTTTATTTTTGTGTGGTCTTGTTAATATGTTGTATCATTGAATGTTTTTTTTTATATTTATTTTTTTGACTATTTTTAGTAATTTTGAAATGTATTCTTGAGGTATTACTCAATTTTATACGTTATGTGATAGTTTTCTATTTTTTTACCTTGGGATTTCAATTTTTGTTGGTTCTTTGACGAACTTTTTCATCCTTTAAGAAATATAGTTATTACTGTCAACACATAATATAGGATCATAGAGACATTAGCTTTCAGAAAGTCATTGTAGTAATGCCACTTTTATGGTAATAATTAAAATAATAAGGTTGAACCTCTCTTTTATGATACCAATTAAATTGAAAAATTGAGAAGTCATGCATATATGTAATATATACAAGTGTATGTAATACAAATGACCAGTGAATAAATATATGGTTCTCATATCTTTATTTGATAATAGGATAATATTACTTGATGTTTCAATTGATTCACAAAATTTGGAGTATACATATCACCCTTCATTGTTTTAAGTTTATGAGTATTTTTCTAAAAAATCTACTTTATGCCTCATTTATATATTTTATACTTGTGTCATCTAAAAAAACAGAATATTAATTAATAGGGTACACGTGCGTCGCACGTGAGCAAAGACTAGTATTTTAAAAATATGTGGACATAAAAAAATATTTCCATTAAAATACATTATTAAAATAGTTGAGGAGATAAAAATTCTCCGTAAAGTTTGATATTATAAAAATAATTAATTTTGGGTAAAATTAAAATATTTTTCAGATCCTTCTCCGTTGAGAAATTATAAAAAGGGAAAATAATTTGACTCCTCAAACAATGTTTCTCTAATATTTGATAGATTTTGAACTGTGTTTTTTTTTTTGAAGGTTGTATATCAGTTATGTATGCCCTTTTGCACAGCGTCCATGGATTGCCAGAAATTTCAAGGTTCCTTAATCAACCTCTGCAAATTCATTTCCGTGTTTTTTGTTGTTGATAATATTATAATTACTGACCTTGTTCTATATTTCTTTTTTTGTTTTTGCGTACACTACTAAGATTCGTTAGTGTATGTTGATGAATAATGGTCATAAATAAACTTTGAAGTTATTGACAAATGCAGGGTTTGCAAGATAAGATCGAATTAGTTCCAATTGATCTTCAGAACAGGCCTGTTTGGTACAAGGAAAAAGTTTACCCTCAAAATAAGGTAATTTCTATTGAAGCACAAAACTAATATTATATCGTCTATCGATCCAGTATATATATAGCTGAACTTATACTAGCTGTAATGTTAATATCAATGCGAATACTTTTTGCCTTACTGAGAAAAGTAAGTGAAACTGGCCTAGTGTTGTCAGGGGTGGATCTACCGTTTAAGTTACACGTTCGACAGAAGTTCAGTAGCTTTGGCTCAAACTTTGTGTTTATGTTAAGAAATTCACTTAGTATGTACGAAAAATCTATTCAGAAAGCAGTAAACAAAAATGGTTGTGGTCGTGAAGATGTGAACTCATAAACTTAAAATCTTGAATCCGACTCTGAGTGTCATGATAGTTTAAATGCTAGAGAACTCGAAAATGAGATGAAGTGTGCTTGCAACCTTTAAAAAAGTAATCTTTTTTCTTCAAATTCGAGTTTTCTGGCGAACCTGATACATGAAGAGCATATTATTTGCTTCGATCTGGTTATGTGTTTTGTTCTATTCTTCCGTAGGTGCCCTCTCTGGAACACAACAACAAAGTGATTGGAGAAAGTCTCGATCTGGTTAAATATATCGACAGCAACTTTGAGGGTCCGTCTCTTCTACCTGATGTAAGCTGCAAAACTCATTCTTTGCCTAAACAGACTTCTTATTTTCAACCCTCCCCTTCTTCCCGACATGGCACTAAAATGTTGACAAAAGAAAAGGAAGCAAAAGTTTTAAATTTGATGTGATTTTGTTAAATGGTTTAGGACCCTGAAAAACAGAAGTTTGCTGAAGAGTTGATAGCTTACAGTGATACCTTCCTGAAAGAAATATATGGTAACTTCAAAGGAGATATTGAGAAGCATGCTGGTGAGATTCTTGAACATTTGTGTTTTCAACTTCATTTTGTAATTTTCTCACAAGACGTTAACAATAGTCCACACTTGCACCAGGACTCCAATTTGACTACTTAGAAAAAGCTCTCGACAAATTTGATGACGGACCTTTCTTCCTAGGTCAATTCAGTGAGGTCAGTTATATTAGTACGATGTGTGAAGTGTAAGATGGTATCTTTAGCTTTCCGAATTTTAGAAGTTCATCATATTGATGTTGAAATTTGGTGCATCAGGTCGATATAGCGTATGCTCCCTTCGTTGAAAGGTTCCAAATCTTCTTGAAAGAGGTGTTAAATTATGATATCACATCTGGTAGGCCAAAACTAGCAAAATGGATAGAGGTATGAATTATGATTACTCTGTGCTAAACTTTTCTTGCCTTAAGATTGTATCATAAAAGTACCTGGCGGCTTTATTATAGCCGAACTAGTTTAGGATTGAGGCATAGTTGTCTGATTAATTGATCGAATCATTGTTTTGTACGATTACCCTACAGGAACTGAACAAGCTTGATAGCTACATTCAAACAAAAGCTGATCCTAAGGAAGTGGTGGACTTATATAAGAAAAAATATTTGGTAGTTACTCATAAGTAAAGAACTTGATATGTTAATTTTGCTTGGTGTAAGCATTCTATGCTAATTCTTTCTCCATCTGTTCATTGCAGGCGTAGAACTAAATAAAATGCTCGATCCATCAACGTTGTTAAATTGGGAATAAGGGGTTCTTCGTGCTCGGTTCATGTCAAGAACTTGAAGGATTATGCATTAGTATTTTTACATAAATAAAGTGGTTCTATGTTTGTTTGTTATCTGAGAGACTTATATCAGCATAGTAATAGCTGTTGTTGCATCTTATGTATTAGAATTCTATTTTGTGTGTGTATGAAGCTAAGTACTTAATGAAGTATTATTGTTCATAATTCTTTGTCGACCTCAAAAGTTGATTTTTGAGATTGTTTCACATATAAAGATGAGATGGGACGATACGTTCAGAGGCCACAGCGCGACTAACATAATCAAATTAGAAACATAAGTTTTATATATCATAAAGAATAATACGTAATCATCAAACTTATCAAACACACAAGTCTAAGAAATCCCTTTAGTCATGCATACATGACTGAACCATATGTAAAAATGAACTGAAATTTCTCACCAGTGAGTTTAGAACACCCAAAACTAATTCACATAAGCTCAAATTTGCAATTAAATTTCATGTATCACATTGTGGTGTCTGTGGCAGCTTGTGTGCACATCGACTAATTTCTCAGGTACTTGTTACCTTCCACCAGTACAACTAAACACTGAGTCCGCGAGTGGCACAAGCACTTCAATATTTGATTTTCAGCAACACTTATCAGTTGCCATCACTCAGGACAGGATTATATAAAGCCTGAGTTACAGAATCATATTTTCCTTGAGCAATATAAGTTAAAGATGTCACTACCTCTGCCATGGTAGGACGAGTGTGAGGTTGCTTTTGGACACACGTGCTTGCGACTAGAACAGCTTGCTTCAAGCCTGTAGCAGGATAATGTCCTTGAAGTGCTGGATCTGCCATTTCTGAAAACTTGTTGTCTTTGATCAATGGTTTTGCCTAACATACAAAAGAAGAACAACATATCATTTTCGTCACAGATAGCATACTAACTTGCACGAAATTCATACAAAGGGAAGGCATAAAATTACCCAAGCAATAAGACTGGACTCTTCTCCACTTTTTGGATTTCCGATATCTTCCCTTCCTGTAATGATCTCTAAAAGGACAACCCCAAAGCTGTAAACATCTGTTTTCACACTCAATAGTCCTGTTTGTACACTCACCTCGCATATCGTGGCATGCTCTGGTGCTTGGTGACCATAATTTCCCTCAAATATTGCAGATACATGGGTTTTACCGTCTGGAGGCCCCAGTTTTGCGAAGCCAAAGCCAGATAACTTAGCTTGATATCCCTCACCAAGCAAAATGTTAGAGCAGTTTATACCGCGGTGTATTACAGTTGGCTGTTGTTTGTCATGTAAATACTCTAATCCTTTTGCTGCTTCAGAAGCTATTTTCATTCTAGTGTTCCAATCAAGTTGCTTCTTATCAGGAGCGGAATCTGCAGAAAATTTCACTACAGACACCATATGAAAACAACTAAACACAACAAAAAGCATAACAAATTAAACTACGAAAACAAATACCATGAAGATGCTCTTTCAATGATCCTAGTTGAACGTTTTCATAAACGAGAAGTCTATGATCACCATCAGCACAATAGCCAGCCAGACTAACAATATTAGGATGGCGTAACCAACTTAACATACAAATCTCAACAAGAAAATTCCTTCTTCTATCATGATCCTTTTTCTGGATAGCAACATCCTGCACCAAATCATATAGAAGGTTTCAATCTACAGTTCTGGCATAACTTGGACATCAAATGCATTATAATCAAGCGTAATGTCATACTGAACTAATTAATTTTATCAAATGATCCTGGTCATCGACACATTAGATTTACTTCAGTTCAATCTATTGTTGAAGGAAAACACGGTGTGCCATATCTACAATATGAGGCCTCAGACATACAGTTTTGAGAACGCCTTCCACTTCTCTCTCTGTCCTATCTGATCAGTAAGAAAACCATAGGAGCATTAACCTGTTTGGAATCGATTTTTCCTTTGTAAACTCTTCCATAATCATTCTCTCCAAGAAGACAATCCTCATGAAAATTGCTTGTTGCAGCTGCTAATTCCTCGAATTTAAAAATCTTGACTGAAATATGAGCGGAATTCATCATTAGCAGCTTTGTAGCATGATGACAAAATTATGCATCATCAATTTACAAGATACAACTAAAACTAAGCGGAATGTGTCCAAATATGTCAAGAGTAACCAGCTGATGAACAAAAACCAAGCGAAAAATCAAGAAACTGGTACAAAGATTCATCTTTTCATTTGTTACAGCTAACATCAATTTTTTAGAGAGTTTACGGACAACAGATCAGCTTCCTGAAAGAAAGTATTATCCTTGTTAAGTGTCCCACTTTAATTGAGCAACGGTCTCTATTCTCCTTATATAGTTTTGGATAAACCACAATTCATCTAAATTTATTTATATCTCTAGTCACGTGGTTAACAGTTACCAAGTACGGTTGCAATAATGAGCAAGTGGCCTTAGCCTAACCAAGTAACATTGCAGTAATAGTCAAGTGGCCTCAGCCAACTGATCTGAACGAGTTTTTGAGATAACGATCTATTTTAGAAGGTCTATAAGAAACTATAGTTTGATAAGTAAACCACTCACTAACCTCCGATAAAAGGATGTTATGAAGAGACAGCTAATGCAACATAGGCTTTCACTAAGACATCTTTTATGGAAGTGAATTGGTGCACTGATTGGCGATTGCCTACGACAGTTTGAACTTAAGGCTAGCTATCAAGGCAGTTTTTAAGTGTGAAAATAGCAGATTGAGGGGTTACCATTGAAGTGCAACAGAAGGGGCACAATAAGGCTATGGCCTTGAAAAAGGAATTCTTCAGAGTGATTACACACTAAACTCTTTTTTAACCACAGGTGTTTGAAACTAAACCCATGTTTCTGGGTCAGCTTGTGCACCTAGACTAACTCGACATAATACCTACTGCCTCCCACCAGCAAGGGCGGGGACAAGTGGGAGCAAGGGGATTATCCGAGCCCTTTAAATGGAAAATTATATTATATATACAAGGTTGAACTAAAAAAGAACTTGTGTATTTATGTATACTAGATTTAGGAACGTGCGTTGCACGTTTATTCCAAGATACTTCATATAAATTTTGTATCGTAAAATTTATCATTGTTTCGATAGAAACTACATATATCTTCCTAGTAAAAATATTATATCTTTAATTATAAAATTGACTAAAAGTGCATAAAGTAAAAATAACTATCACACAAATTCAATATTCCAATGAAGATATTAAAATACAACATGATAGATTAATGTATACAAAGCAACAGGCCATAGTAAATTATCAATAATAGTAACACAACAATAGAAAGTACGTTGTACAATAACAACAAGCAAGAAACATAAATGTTAAATTAAATAAATAAAAAGAGACGAGAAAAGAGAGCATAGAAATTTTCTCATTTTTTTTCAATTGGTTTAAGTTTATATATTATTGTGTGAAATGTTACTATTTATTATTGGATAACATTGAGAAATACAAAGAGTTGTCATAAATAAATATTAATCCATTTGAGATTATCGATGAGAAATGAGAGTAATGAACATAATGAATATAATTAGTGAGAGTCACATACATTTACAAGTTGATGGTAAGTTATGTATACTAATATGATGATTTACTATTTACTATTTAATATTAACATTTAATTTATTAAACAATTTATAAAATTCAAATGTACTGTGTAAACAAAACTGTAATCTAAGAATAAAATATATAAAAGAATTCAAATATACTAAATTTGTAATGGAAAATCATTATGACTAAGTATTAAAAAATTTATACGAAAATACACCATTCAATCAAATACATTCTTAAAATAAAATTACAAGTACAAAAAAAAAATCAAATATGGGAGCAAGTTTAGCATAAGGCTACCAACAAAAATGCAAATTGATAATGTAAATTGAAGATATTCCTTTCCATATTTTTAAGACATTCCTTTCCCTGTTTTTTATTGATAATGCAAGTTGAAAAAAAGCTATAGTAATAAACATTTAACCTTTGACCATAAAAAAAAGTTAAAAGTTTTGGAAGAGAAGTTAACGAAAGCGACATTCAACTACATAAATGGAGGGGTCTTATCATAGTTCTAATCTCGGCAAATTACAAAAACAAAATACATCAAACTCCGATATTCTAGTAATTGAAGTGTTATTCATCCCTATAATTACATTCGCCTTGTAATCTTGACAGAAATCCTCTTTGCCTTGAAATTTTCTTCACTTGATTAAATCTTCTCTAGTCTTCCACACACAAAAATTGTATCACGTATAAATCTTTCTATGAAAATACTATTAGAAAATTTTCATAGAAAGATTTGTATTTATAGGGAAAAAAATATAGTTTTGGAATATGAAGATTCACTTACAAAGTTGAAAGGTCAAGTATTATTATAAATTAAAAACAAATATTAATTAAAGATATAAATTAATTTGGAAGATGAAACACATACATGTATCTATTCAAAGGGATAACTCTTATTTTTAATATTTAATTAATTATTTATTTAATAACATTTGAATTTGGCATAAGGGTAAAATTGTAATTCAACTTTTCTACTTTGGAGCTTCACACTTATAATAATATATGATATATAAATAGATGTCGGATTCCTTTAGACTTTTTTCGTATCATTGCTTCTTTTATGTTTTGATCCCTTAGTAAAAAATCTGGTCACTATCCACCAACACGTGTTGGTGGATAACTATGTCCACGAAGGCTTGGACATATTAGGAAAAAATAATTACAGATCAGTTTTTTTGGAGTATGATGAATGAAATCACCAAATTCTCTTTAAATTCTACTGTTTTCTTCCTCTTTTCTCCAATTTTCTGGAATTCCTAGAAAATTTAAATGCCAAATTGAAAAATTAGTTGTAATGAGTAAAGATTTATGGATACCTGCAGCAACAGGTCGCCGCCGGTCAACCTCCGGTGACGTCTTCTTCCATTGACCGGTGCATGAAAAACACTTCATCGTTGACTTTGTATCGCTGGAAAATTATGACTGTTTTTTCATGTACACATATGTAGACAAACTAGTCATGGTGTTATAATCAATTAGAGAAAAGTATAAAAAACGATTCAAATTATTAGTTTTGTCTTTGAACAGTCGACAGATAATAATGTCTTATCAAAAATGCATTTAAGTTCATTTTAGTCAAACCAAGAGGTGTTCTTAAGGTTGTTTATAATTTAAATAAGAGATATTTTTAAAACTATTTCTAATAATTTAAGAAAATTAAATATCATTTCAAGTTTATTGTCTCGCATCCATGCAGTCCCCACAACCCATTCCCCTTGACCATGTCACCCCTGAACCCCCACTTCCTACCTTATCTCACTTCATAGTGTTTTACTTGATATTAGTATATAGTAATTCGACTTTCAGGTTAATATTTTCTTGTTTACTTACCAAATATTTGAAAGTAAATATAAATTTACTTTTCATTTATTTTTCAAGAAAATATTTTTCTTTCATACCAAACACATCCTTAATTCCAAAAGAACAAATATTGAAGTATGCTCTAAAACCGGTAAATCAGAAAAAGAAGTTGATGAGTAAAATTTGCAGACAGAAAATAAAGCATTAGGCTGAACTATGAATTTAAGATTCTAGTTATTTTAAGTTACTGAATTCTAAGTTAATAGTTTGTACTATTAAATGAAGAGAAAAGATGCACACTTCAAAACAGTATAATAAGGTATCAAAAAAGCTAAATAAGAAACTCATATTTTGAAATAACTGTTTGTCAACTTAACAATTTAATATTTATGTCTTGAACATATATAGATAACTAATAAGAGGCCGATTGTTTACATTCTTGATGCTTGAAAAGATCTCAATAGTAGCCTCTTCAAGCAAAACAGAACTCCCAAGCATTTGGCGATCTCAGATGGTTTAGCAAAGGAAATATAATGACTACAGCAATAAGATTAACTTCATTAATTTCCGATTTGCTAAACCATCTTCTTGATTGTATAATATTAGCATGTAGTTTATTTTTGCTGGGATGAGGTTATTCTGATCGCGGACACTATGATTTCTCTTTCATAGCTGAAGATTTTGAGCTTGTCTTGGATGCCTCTGAATTTGGTCTTCTGTTTGGAACACCATGGTTGTGTTTTCCCTCATATGTAGTAATAAAGGCTTTTGGATCATCCATGGTTCTTTCAACAAACTTACGCATGCTGCATTTAGGACTTGTGCATCTATAATAGCTTCTGTATACAGCAGCAATCAAGACATGATGATAGGAAAATATATTAGAGGGAAATAGGCCAAACCGCCAAAGCATTTTTTGTTCTTCTTCTCAATCATTCAAGATATTATGTGAACTAATCCATCAACGAATGTAACGAGTTAAACTTAAATTAGAACCATGTATTGTTATAGTAACATAGACAACTCTAACATATGATGTATACATTATATCATGCATTCTTCACACCTATTATCATGTTACCACAGACGCCTGTTATCATACATAAACAGGATGAGATGCCTCCCAAGTGGCCAAGTCAGTTCAGTGTATCTAACTTAGCTAGAGCTCATTTTTCTCTGAAGACTTGAAAACAAAGTGTTGCGTTTACTATGCTTTATCAGTTAGTTACTTTAACATCAGTTATAAATGGCTCTGACCATTCTCAAGTCCCTCACAGACGCCTTTACATACTCATAAATCATGATGGATACTTCCACAATATGATTTTGTGTGTTGATTTTTTATCAACCTATTAGTTCTAGTAGGAAGGAGACCGATGTTTGACATTCGAGAAGCTACAAAATTCATGCATAACGTAACCTTCATCATATGCATGCTTTGTGAGTTATTATAGTGTCATTCCACCCTGTATGGTATTTGCTTGGATTTTGTCTTCTAAAGTTTGTGCACAAGGATGAGAAAAGAATTTTACCTGGGATACGAACTTCCTTTCACAACCTTCTGTCCATATTTTCTCCAGCGAAAGCCATCCTCGGTAATTTCAGAGTCAGTGGTACTTTGTTTTGGAATATAAGGAAATGTACTTTCCCCTGATGTACCTGCTCCATTGCATAGGCCTTTAGTTTTCCTGGAAGGTAAAACCCCATAATAGTCACTATTAGAAAGTGATAACATGAAAGACTACAGTTGTATTTCCGAATAACAACTACCAAAGTCGAATAAATATTCAAATACACATAGGAAAAATCTCACCTAAAGTTCTTAGAAAATAAATGTGAACAATGAACTAATAGACAAATGACTTAGCAACAAGAATGAGTGAAATGTAGGGTGCTAGCAACGGTTCTGTAGATAGACTAAGTTATGATAGGTGATAAATATAATTGAATTTACTTGCTTCTTACCTTCTTTTAGTTTTTGTGTCACCACAAGTAGCCTTCAACTTTTTACTTCCTTCAGCAGAATCTTCAGAATTTCCGGCATCAGTGTGCATTCCTGCAGCTGCAATGGGATCATAAAAGCATGGTGCTTTGCTAGAATGAGCTGAATTTATAGTCAACCCGACATCATTCGGATTTTCTATCCTACAGACGTAAGCTTCACTTGTCTGAGGATGTTGGTTACTCCATGCAGGGTTATTTGTTTCTTTAGAAGTGTCATTGCATACGGCTGCTCGCACTTGTACGTCTGACAAGTTGCGCTTTGGAGGCTGAGGCTTTGGGTGGTTGTGTTCACCCCTGTAAACAATTTCAGCAATCTGACCATCATATGATCTTTCAACCTTCTTTTTCACAGGACACTTTAGATGCGTGCACTTATAGTAACTTCTCGGGTATTCACTTCCTTTAACTTGCTTTTGTCCATATTTTCTCCAATTATATCCATCATAACTAGGACGATCGACATTACTTGTGTTGATCAAAGACTGTGGAACCTCTTCTGTGCTCTCTGATACGATTGTTGAATGCACTATTCTTTTGTCTTCTCCTGATTTTGCTAAGAGACTTCGTTTAGATTCTGTCGTAAGGTCATGATGTTGTTTAGCTTCTTTTGCTGATTGGGCATCAGCCTTAGCATCAGCTTTTTCTCGTCGCTGATCAGATGCAGAGCTTCCCTATGCATAAGATGTGCTAGAATTTAAACAATATTATAGTACATTTCTTCAGCTATTCATTACTCGTATTGTGAGACAACAATTTGAATAGTGCAGGAAACTTGATCCCGCCTGAATTTATGCACTATTGTACACTAACAAAAAAGGGTCGTCCCATCATCGCAAGTCGCAACCTATGTAGCTAGATTCTACAAAAATGTGCTACTTTTGGAGGATCCGCCATGCACCCATTGACATTTCTAAAGAGTCAGAGCAACATAGATCGCAACATATAAAAGGAAACTAACCTTATTTTCAAGGAGAGGAATTGTTTTCCTTGGTGCAAGTTTAGCTATGGGTTTATACAGGACCTTGGGTTTCTCTACCGATTGCAGGATGTAATCTGATCGACAACCACCTGGTGCCTCAGACACGCCAACCTGAAATAACAAGTTTTACTATAGGATTAAAAAGTTCTCAGCAAAACAATTTGAATATTTATTCAAGATGCACAATTGAAGTATAACGAAACAAAGAAACGTTTAAGCCATACATGATGGAAGCATAGAAAGAGAGAAAATCGACCTGTGAAGAGCTCTCTCCAACTAAAGCATGGTTTGTTACAGGCTTCAGCCTTACAGTCTTTGGTCTTATGGCAGTAATCGCCATTTCAGAACGAACATTTGTGGATGAGATATCTACCGCACCAGCTAAGAGCTCTGAGAAAGATTTGTAAATAGGACATCTTGGCCTTGAAGCTACTGGTCTAACTATAGCTATTTTCGCAGGTTCATTGACCTCCATCTTGATCTGTTGTCTTCCATGTAAAAAAATGAATCAAAGTAAGGACTAGAAATATGCAACAGATATATAGTACAAAGTACATAATCAAAAAACATACTTGTAGTAACAATAGACCAATTGACAGAATGTTTTCAAGTCCTTAAGCCTTCGAGTTCTAAAGTTTTCCAGTAATGTAAAGGAAGATATCTACTCGATCATTTCGTTTGCACTTGACTGGATTTACATCACGGAAATTCTCCAATCTTACCGACTCTATCACGTACTAATGTAACTCTCTGATTCAACAGCATGACTACAGTTAATACTTTCTAACGAAGATTACTATAGCATCTTCGGATATATATAAAGAACACATAATCTCAAAAGTTAAAGTTTTGACAGAAAAACATTGTGTTACTCCTTGTCCTATCAGTCAACAAATGATATAGCAACTTCAAACTACTCAAAAGTACTAATAAACAAATCAAATTCAAGTCCTTTTCACTAATAAAATTTGCTCCACAAAACTTCCAATTTAAAAGATAGTAAACAAAATCAACCACCATAAAAGCAACTATCATACTCCCTCCATTTCAATTTCTTTGTTTTACTCTATCATACTCCCTTCGTTTCAATTTCACTGTCTTACTTTCCTTTCAATCCATTTCAAAAAGAACGTTTCTTTCCTTTTTTGTGAACTCTTTAATTGTAACTTCAATACAAGATTAACGGGCATTTTGGTACATTATATATATCTTTACTTTATAATCACAAGATTAAAAAGTTTTATTCATTTTCTTAAACTTCCTACAAAGTCAAAACCAGACAAACAAATTGAATCGGATAGCGTAAACTTCATTTTTTTTGCTTCCACCGCATAAGGCACAAAGAGGAAAGCGCTTCCTACCAAGATTTTTCTATTTTCGACCTCTGGTTAAGAGCGGAGCAGGAAGGATAGTGTCAATCCCACCCACACACACATAGTTAAGAACCAAAGAAAAGGATCAAACCCCAAAAGAACAAACCTTTACCAAATGGAGATAGAGAAAAAACCTAAGAATTCATCAAAGCTCACACTGAATCCCATTTACTGAACCTGCATTGCAAAACCAAACAATCTTAAGAATGTTTCAAAAAACTTAAATTCAATAAATTTTTAAAAAAGTCCAACTTAACCTTGAAATGAAAACTTCTTATTATGTTTTTTCAGTATGAAAAATTGTCCCTTTTTCTTAAGAACTACATACAGATAAGAAATAGGTGTAAAGAAAAAAAACAAATTAAGAGATTTGTAATTAATGTATAGACAAGAGAAGATTTTGTTTAGTCTCTTTCACTATTAGTTATAAGCAAATTGTGATAAGAGTATGGAGGGACTGAATAAAAAATAGAAAAAGATAGTGTTATACAATTTTAATAAAAAATAGTGTCAGGTCTAGTGTGTGTCTCAGGCCAACTAACTGTCTATGTTAGCTGTTGCTCTTTTGACTTTCTGATGAGTGTGTGATGTGCTGCTTTTTTTTTTTTGTATTTAGTTGCTAGGCAACCCAACAAACTTTTCCACCCTTCCAACTCACAACATTTTTTCCGGGCGAAGTCAGAATTTTTATTAAAATGTTAAAAAAAGGAAAAGGATAAAATATATTTATGAACTATCGTAAGTGGTATATGCGCTATGCAGATATCCACTATGCATACTTTTGGGATATTGGTGTCTCTGTCATTTAAAAGTGAAGTATATATGTTCTTCACTCTAACGGAAGATTAAATAGAGACACGTGTTGCAACTTTATCCATCGAATTGGATATTTAATAAATATCGGGTCGGTGAATAAGATTATGACACGTGTATTTCAACTAGTATGAAGGATATATATGTTTTAGTTTTTGAACGACAGAAACACCAATATTTCAAAAGTATGATGGAGTATATATTTATCCTTTTTCTTTTAAAGAAATTTAGTAACTCTTAATTGAATATCTAAACTTTCGTCTTATTAGTAAGAGTGCGACTCCTCATCTTATGAATTCTTCTCTCATTTTCCCTTCAACTGTCTCTAATAATTTTATTTATTTTTGAAAAAATGAATTATTGAGTTGTTTAGCCGTAGGTTAAAATTATACAGGTAATAATTATGCATATATTTGTATATCATTTTAAGAAATGATTAGTTACGGAGGATCTACTTATTCATGTATTGCTTATTTAATCTCCTATCCTACACAAATCAATACTTCGATTCCATCATAACTTTATACATTATAAATTTTTAAATTGCAAAACTAACATGATATTAGTTTTATACGTGAATGATTTACTTATTAACTAGCTATCAAACGTGATATTATTGATATGGAATTTACTACCTACGTAGCTCATTTCAAATCATTTATGCAAACGCGACAACTAAGTAATTCAAAACATTAAAAAGTAATAGATACATAAAGAGTCAAAGGAATTTTATAACCGTCGCAACTTACATGATATCTTTTATTGATATAATGGAGTCGAAAATATTACTACGACATTCAAAATATATAAAAGAACATAAAAAGTCAAAGAAATTTAGTATTTATACGGAAAGTAATTTAAATTATGAAAAAACTTTAAAACTTGTGTTTCTAAAATAATCTTTGAATGTCTATAAAGATAAACCATAGAATGAAAATTTTAATATTTAAGGTTACATATTATTTTAAAAAGTTACATAAAGAAAAAAAAAGAAAAAATGGTCTGAAACTCCTCCAATCTATATGCGAAATCTCAACTACACACTCTAACTTCACGGGTGTCCTACTACCCACCTAAACTTTATATTGTTTTATTTTCTACACACCTAAGTGCTGACCTGTCATGGGAGGTGTTGTCACCACCTCTAGGCACGTCAGAAACAGAAATTTGACGATAAATTTCTTCTTCTCCACTGGTCATCTTTTCACCTTTAAAAAATCCATTGTTTCTTCTTCCACACCATTAATCCTTGTTCCTTTTATAAAAGAATCACAATTTCCTCTCAAAATTAAGAAGGATTTAGTTGTTAATGTTCATTTCTACTACAAATCTTGAATTTAGGGTTCGTAATCTGCTCTAATTTCTTATTTAGGTCCGTAATTTAAATTTTGAATTTTCTCAAAATTCATCAAAATTGTCAAATGAAAACTCGAATAAGCGTTGTATGAATGAATCAGACCCAATGCTCAACACTGTAGAGAGATACGAACACGAATTTTGAACCCTTTGATGAAGAAGACCCACTTATTGAAATTGTTGTAAACATCAATTGAGTTTCTTACATCAATCTTTGAGAAATGTTATAATAGCGCAAGAAGAAACAATATCAGTGATAGAGTTTTTAGAACGAGATTTTCTAGTGTTTAAAATTACGATGAAGGTTGAAGATGCGATAGTCGTCAAATTCAGAAAAGCTTCAAAGAAAAAGAAATAGAGGAATGGAAAAGAAAGAGAAAAGGAGAAGATGAATATATAAAGCAAAAAAAAAAATATAAAAGAATAATTAAAAAAATTTTACAAAAAAAGAGTAAATATTATGTGGCAGCGCGTGTAGACCACTGCCTAATATAAATCTGAGCGTGAGTTTATAGAAAGCTAGATATTTTACTTTAAAAAAGTTTAGAGAGTGATAGGACCCCATAAATAATAAGTGTGTAACTATAAATTCGGTAATAGCTTAGGGGGGCTTTTGGCCATTTTCTGAGAAAAAAAAATTAATTGTTTTGCTAAATTGAGACGGAGGAACTGAGGAAGTACATACAAATCTGACTCAGACAATTTGACAAGTAAATCAAAGAAATTAATGATAATTTTTATTAAGCAAAACATAATTATTTGTATATAGTATTGGAGTTTAATATATAATTTAATTTTTCACTTCACAAAATTGCAATAAATATTTGAGGATTTAACCTAGTAAAGTTAGGTGGACACGTGCAATGGACCACAATACCAAACCGGTAGTTGAACAAACCTTTTGTGAGTTTCACATATAGCCATTAAAAATAATTTAATTATTCTTTACAGCTATAGTTTGATAATTATAATTCGTATTTACATGTTATAGCAAAGAGAGAGGCGAGCGAGACTGGGAAAGAGAGGAGAGAGTAGAGAGAGAGGTGTATTCTGTATGTATATTGGTTAGATAATTGTATATTATATATATGTATTTGTATGTATGACAAACAAGATTGAGAGAGAGAGGAGAGAGGCGAGCGAAATTGAAAGAGAGGGAGGAGAGAGGCGAGCGAGATTGGGAGAAAGGGCAGAGAGTTGGAGAGAGATTGTATATGTATATTGGTTAGATAATTGTATATTATATATATGCATTTGTATAAATGGAAAGCGAGATTGGGAGAGAGAGCATAGAGGTGAGTGAGAGATGACAAATAGTGGGAGAGCGGTGAATTGTATATGTATATTGATTAGATAATTGTATATTATACATATGTATTTGTATATTCTGGCGAATTATACATATACAAATGTGGCAAATTATACAAACTCGAAGTTAGCCAACATAATTAATGTATAATGTTAGTGATGAGTAGTAATTATAGCAAACTATAGTTATGATAAGTAATTAAGTAGTGTAAATTTACTTAACCGCGTAATTTTTTCAAAAAATAATTACTCCTATAATCCTTATTCATAATAAATAATAATATTATTATGATGTAGTAAAAGAGAGATGAGACAAAGAAAATATTCCAACTCTTCAACTATATTTACTATACAAAAGTGAGTATTATGTGTTGAAGGAAAGTGTTCTTTTTGTGGAGCTTTGGTCTTTTCAACTAATCCGGAGTTGCTTGAGTTGTACGACGTTGTGGGGATGTTGTATCTTGTAGGGGACAAGTCATGAGTGATACTGCTTGATCGATGTAGATTATGCCGCAGTGGGCTTGAATCTCGTTAAAGAGAGCGAGATATCTACGCCTTAGCCTAAAGATTTTGTTTATTTATTTTTGTCATTTTGCTTTCAACGGTAATATTTTGTATTTGTAGAATATTACACCAACACTTATTGTGTGATATTTCTCATACCTGTTCAATTTGATGCATTGAAAATAGTAGAGTAAATTTTAGGAATAGTAAACATAAAATCATACTAGCGTCCTATAGCTACACTTTTGTTATTTGTGCTTCATAGCAAACTATGTTTGTTATAAAGCATCATATTTGTAAAATTGCAGGGATTTGTATAAAATTAGGCGTCTCTGTCTATGAAAATTGTGTTTGTGTATGTATATGTCTTTTTGTTAGGCCAGAGTGGCAAGAGAGATTAGGAGAGAGAGGAGAGAGGTAAGCGAGAGAGGGCAAAGAGTGAAAGAGATGAATTGTATATGTATATTAGTTAGATAATTGTATATACTATGTATATGTATTAGAGATTGTGTTTGTATATCTGCATAAAATATGAAGTAGCATACAGTTGAATCGAGTTGAAACATTTGTATTTGTATATCAAATCTCTTTCTCTCATTTTATAAAAACACAAATTGTACATTGTATTTGTATAATTTGTATTTGTGTAAAGCGAGAGAGAAAGACAAAAGAGAACTGAGTAAGAGAAGAATGTATTAATATAATTATAAGTGAATAGGATGAAGAGATATATATTTGTATTTGTATATACACTCTCTCTTGCTTTATACAAACAGAGACACAATTTATAAATTTGTGTTTGTATAAAAGTGAAAGAGACGAGAAAGAAAAAAAATAATATGTGTTGCATAATTTTTTTTTAAAAAATATTTATTACAAATATATCCTCCATGGAATTAGTTGTTGGAGAGGCTCAAATAAAGATTTTCATCACACAAGGGAGTGTTACTCATTAGGCCCTTAAACTTAGTAGTGCTGAATTTGTGCACTCCCTCAATCTTTGTAGTGCTGAAATTGTGCCCAAGGGAATAATCTAGTGCTTGAGTGCTTTAATTAAGTTTAGTTTACAATAATAACATATGAAATATAATCCTAAAAGTAGGGTTATGATTAAGTTTATTTTACTATTCTGATCTAAATTCTTACTTGAGTTGATGACAAGAGTGATTCAGGAGGAGGTATGAATTGGATTCCATTCGAATTGAATTATACTACATCATATTCTTCAGAATAAGAAAAAAAAATACCAAGTGTAAAGAATTTTCATATCGAAAAAAAATAGGAATTTAGTTTTCTTATATGGATTTGGACAATTCTATGCTCGTAAGCAAGCTTTTGGAATTGAACTAGGCCAAACATTCATCCTGACATGGTATTAGAGTCAAACTCATCTCAATTCTTTGTTCACCAAAGTTACCCCCTCCCCCGTATTATAGTGTTCACGCCAATAAACGAGGTCTAGGTGTGCAAGGGAGTGTTAAGAATTCTCACATAGTAAAAGAAATAAAAATTAAGCCCAAGATCTAATTTTACATCAACTCCTGAAGTGAATTTTTTAGAGTTTATTTATAGTTGTGGTTGTAACAATAATCAATAAGATTAATAAAAATCTTAAATTGGGAGGATGATCCTCCTTATAAGTTGATTTTACCTCAAAATCAACACAAATGATCAATAAATTATTATATTAGGATGCTAGAAAGAATCAGTGTCATTTTCTGACATGTAAACTCATATTGTGCTCAATGAGTCATCACAATTTGATTTAGAATGGCCAACATTTTGGCAAAAAAATAGAAATGCATTGGGTAAATATTTAGTGAGTGGAATAAAGCTATTTAACATTAACCGCCAACTATTTTGTCATTCAAAAGGATATATTTAAGAACCTTTGGACATGAATATTGTTTACATGTTTTCAAAATGATTTTTAAAAACTAGTGCTTGATCACATAATATTCAATTTTAAAGTATAATCTATTTTTCAACTCACCTTTAAAGTTGTGCTTAAGTATATTTAAACACGAACATTATTCTAAATGAAAAAATATACTCAAACATAATTCCATTATCAACTTCAACTCCATATTTTTTAAAAAATAAAATTTATTTCAAAACATCTACTAAAATTTGAGAATCACAAACGGTTGATTTATTTTCGTTTCGTTCAAACCGTCTCGAGGTACATTTAAACTTGAAAAATCATCCATACATCATGGAAAAAATAAAATTAAAGTATATGTGTAGAAGTTTAAAATTTGAAAATCACGTAATGATGATTTACGTCAGGATATTTTGAAAATAACTTATTTGTGTCACGACTGGAATCTAGACCCCAGACGAGACCGGCGTCGTTGACCTCTCAGAGGTCGCAGACAAGCCTACTTACGTCATTCTTACTTTACATAGATTAATTTTAGCGGAAAATTTGAAATTGTTGATTCTTTAATCATACTTACTAAACATTCTTAACATTTCGTAATCGTTCATCATCAACCATCTAACATTTAAGAGATAGGCAACTGAAAGAAATAATTCATTAAGTATTAATTGTATATCGGCCAAATAGCACCAATACAAAGTCTGAACCAAAACAGGAAAGAAACGCTAGCGGAACATGCTCCACTAGCTCAACTCTAAAACTACGCTAGAATGTAAAACAGTAGCATCCTCGAAAGCATGAGGACCTACCAAACTCCGGATGAATACTGACGTCCGGATAGCTGCAACAACGAACCTGTAGCTCTAGCGTCCACCTGTGCCTGCACCTAAAAGTAGATGTTCGTATGGAATTAGTACACACTTGTACTAAGTATGGGTATATGCAAGCACACACCAGGGACATGCATGAGAAAGAAGAGCTCTTCCCTAACAACATGATGTTTGGAAGTCAAGTCAGTGGACTTGCTAAAATGAGATTAGGAAAGTTATGCCATGAGAGTGACATGCATCATTATAATCATCGTATTGCACACAAGACATAACATCTTCACCTATCACATAACATATAACACATAGTTTCTTTCATATTATTCATTCATATACCATGAGACCTTATTATCATAGACTTAACCTTAAGACTTTCCAAAATGAGGGCTCAACATATGGGACCTCAACTAGGGAGCCTTCTTTAGCAAACACAGAGTCTGCTTCACTCATTCATTCGTATTTCATTTCAATTCATTCATAGGCCAGTGCGAACACCAGCTATACCTAGGATGTAGTTTAAGACTTTCATCGGGTTTGCTGTGCAATGATCAGGAATGACCTAATGTCATTACCTGAATCTAGCTCACCTCTTGATTATCCTATCCTAACACCTTCGGTATCATTCATTTCTTTATATGATTCATTTGAGGCTGGCCTCATTCATTCATTGGGAACTTTAACTTTAACCGACATAGATCATGTGAGCATCATGAAATCCAGTGTCTCCCCCACACCGAAAAGAGGTGGAATCACCGGCCAAAGTGATTCAATAACATGCTGGCGTTTATGGGAATTTAACCCCGCCAGATCCCTATAGTGGCAATATAGGTTCAAAGACTAGGAGATATATGGAGACCCATACCCGGCAAGCCGGACGGTCTCATCTCATGAGAGTTACGTGAACCTCCGCCCTTCCCGAAAGAAGGCATCACCGCTCATAGCTAGCCTATCGGTGCTCGGTATAAAGTTCCATTACGTTCAACTCATACATCATGGAAGTTGGCTTCTAGTATAAGGACATCATAGCTCAATAGATGATTTCTCATCTCATCATTTGTATTAAGTGTTTTAAACTCAATATTTTCATTAGAGTGTTCATAGAGACTGATCTCTTCATTATCTTAAACTCTCATTGGTGAGTACGTATTGGTACCCTTTACTTAGGCTCATTTGAGATTGCTCTCATCATATACATTAGCCTCACATCATGGTTGTCACCACATTCTTCCTTTCATTACGTATATCTTAGGTTCACTTAATTTGAACGTATGTTAAACTTATGTGTCTATACATACAAGCCACGGGGCTTCATTTATAGTTCGTTAAGTGATTCTTATTTTCCTAAGATTATGTATTACAAGACTTATGTATCTTGTATATATACCAAGATCTTGATTTTTGATCTAATTAGATGACATTATTCTTGAATATTTTACTCACGTATGACTTATGTATCAATACGGAGGTTTGGGCACGGGAACCCAAATCTTGAATCATTTGGATATCGTTTATATTTTTCATTGATTTTATTTCTAATTTTCATAACTTTAGAACTCTAAATTAAATCTCAACATTTTCATGACATAATAAATTTTCTATCTTAATTAGAATTCTAAATTAAATTTCAATCATTTACATGAAAGAATAACTTTCTATTTCTAATTTAAATCTCAATATTTACATGAAAGAATTAATTTTCTATTTTAATTAGAATTCTAATTCAAACTCCTTTTTTTTTTTTTTTTTTTGTTTTAATTTAAAATAGCTTGAATAGGGAGGTTGTGGGTTCGAACCTCCACAGCCCCCCTTATTTTTCAGCTAAATTCGCTGAGGAGGAGGCTGTGAGGTGGTGGGTTCGAACCCCCACAGCCCCTTCTTCTTTAATTTGTTTAAATGGCATCTGCAGTGAGGTTGTGGGATCGAATCCCCACGGCCTCACTTTTTTTTTTAAATTTTTCGCCTACTGAGGTCGTGGGATCGATTCCCACGCCTCGCATATTTATTTATTTTTTTAGCGAACGGGGGTCTGGGTTCGATCCCCGCCCCCAGCATCTCCTTTTATCCTTTTTTTTTTCTTTTTTCGCGAATGGGGGTCGTGGGTTCGATCCCCGCCCCCAGCATTCCCTTTTTATTCTTTTTATTTTTTTTTTCGCGAATGGGGGTCGTGGGTTCGATCCCCGCCCCCAGCATTCCTTTTTTTTTTCTTGTTAAGGCAGCTGCAGGGAGGTCCTGGGTTCGATCCCTGCAGGCCACAAAACGTTTTTTTTTAATTTCTTTGACATCCGAAAATTTCCAGATTCTTTTTAAGCCTATTTCTAAGTTTTTGGAAAGTTATTCCACGATTTTTCTGCACTTTTTCGTCAAATTTCACATTAGTTCTTAGGGAGATTTCATGGTTCATTCAATTCACTATACTTCGTCAAAATGAACATCATATTGTACACCCATTACACACATGAAATACATGATAAATACACAACTTATACACCTCAAAACAATGCCTAAAACACTGCCCTATACCAACCCATACATCAACTTTTCCGGTCATATTTTGATGATCATTATCGTGATTTCCCGCACATAAACACATTCATATTTAATTTAAACACATCATTCAAGCAAAAATCTAACAGCACAACATACCCATCCTACAAATTCGTTAGGGATCTAAGGGCAAGGAAATACGAAGGGGAACAACCTTAGTTTTCAAGAGTTTAAGAAACGTGCGAAAGAAAGTACTCTTGGAGAAAGAATTCCATGAGAGAAACCCATACCTTAATCGAAGTTCAAACTTTAAATGTTGCTGCCCGGAAAACTCCTCTAAACCACCCCCAATTCACTTCAACGTACACCTCTCTCGACAAACCTCTCTTAGCCTTGACGTTTTGATTACTTTTTCTTTTGCTTAAAAATTTTTTGTTAGTTCTTCAAGCATGAAAACTGTTGATATTTTGGCAGAAATAATGTGAGGAAGATGGAGAACGTGAGAGAGGGAGTTAAGGAGCGTGAGAGAGAGAGGACTAATTGGATTAGGAGACTAATTCAAGAATTAGTCAAATAACATTTAAAATAAATAAATACAAATCTGTTTTATTTATTTATTTATTTATTCATTTAAAACGTGAAAGGACAATTATGCCCTTAAATACCTATTTATTCTTATTTATATAATTCTTTTTTTTTTGAATCGTTACAATTTGTCTTCACGAAATCGCGATAAGATTTATATACACACTAATACTATCATCCTCGCATGAGAAATTTAGAGGATAAAAGAGCGTTCACCCAATCCTTGATAAGTAATTACATTATATATAATTAAGACTTTTTTTTATGTACAAGAATCAAAGTTAACACAATCGTTCAAGGATTCAAATTTATCTTGAGGTTTCAAGTTTAACTTCATCCTCTACTTTATGTTGATCCTTTTGATAGAAATTCTGAATACATCACTATTCATTCTCTGTTTATCAAATTACACAAAATATATTACTCCGTCTGCCTCAATTTACATTACTCTTTTTCCTTAATTTGTCTATTTATTAATTAACAATTTAACTTTAAAATGTTTATTTTATCCTTAATAAAATAATTTATAATCATACAAATATCTATCACTTATTTTAAACTATAAATTTTAAAAAAAATCTTTTTTTCTTAAATTCTATATCTAGACAAACTGATCTATATAAAATGAAACGGAGGAAGCAGTATTGTTTCATCCTCATCCTAGGACATGTTGGAACACCATACATATATTGCAAAAGAAAAAAGAAAAACCAAAAAAAAAAAACATGAAGTGCTTAAATTTGGTTGTGGTTGGCAAGCAAGAAGGGGCAAGTAACCAAATATTGTTGGCCAAATGTTGAAACTGAATGGATAATCTCATGACAAGTGTCACCCAATTTCCTTTTTATTCAAATCAAATGGACATATTGTTCACCACATACATACACTAGTGTGGGTCCCATTGAAGATGACACATCAATGTGAGGAAAAAAACACAATCTTTATCTGCAAGTAGGAAGTGACAACACCCCATAAAAAAACCCCACCTTAAAAAAAAAACAAAAAAACTAGTGGACATCATTAACACATACGTAGTATGGTCCCTTTTTTACTTTAAACGCTCCCGATTCCTCGCCATATTATCAATTAATCGCCCCTTACTTAAAATACTTTTTTTTAAGAGTACTAAAATATACTTTTATTTAGAGCATACATTTTCGAAATCGAATCGAAGTTGATCGATAGATAAGTGCATCATTCTAACTTGGATCATGTTAGAAGTATTAATTACATGTCAAGATGATGAAACACGGTTCGTTCATTCTAATTTGGATCATGTTAGAAGTATCAAGTATGTGTAAAGACAATGAGATATGGACGTAATGTATTTTAATTTCAACATAAATAGAAAATGTTTGTTATTTCAGGTTCTACTTGCATCAATGTCCTTCAATATTCGATGTACATAAATAGATATGTAACTTTTTAAAAAATTGAATAAGGAGACGCATGTGTTCGATGTAAACTCATGTATGTGAGTTAGGATCAATTTACATCCTATGAGACATTTCATGTGTATTATCACGTAGAGCATGTGCATCTACTTATTCAATATTATAAAAATTTAAATATCTACTTATATATATTTAAAATCAATGATATAAATAATGATTATAATAAAATTAAATAACATATTTATGTATTGTCTCGTTCGTTTAATTCAGTTCTTTGTAAGAAAATGAAGAGAAAAAAAGTCAAGCCCCACCAGTCCCTGATTAAATCGGCGTAGACCACTTGTGCTAGATCTGGCGATTAATTGTCTGGTTTGTATTGATTTGCGCAGACGGTAATGCCCAATCAAAATTACCCACCTCACATCACCTCATTTTGTTTTTGTATATTTTTTCATTCACTTTGAATGGTTTTGAAAACATGAATTCAAGCTCCGAAAATTGTACATCTATGGCTAATAATTCTACTCCCACCGACGCTTCTAGCAAGAAGGTACGGAAACCATACACCATAACCAAATCTAGAGAAAGCTGGACTGAAGAAGAACACGACAAGTTTCTCGAAGCTCTTCAACTGTTATGTCTCTTCCTCTTCTTCATCCTTTTTTAATTATTTTTTGACTTTTTGAAGTTGAAATTTCAAAATTTGAGTTTTTTGAAGTTATATTTGTACATGTAGTTTGTTCGGAAAAAAAAATTTGAAGACTTTGTGAGTACAAGTCCCAAAAATTCTTCTACCACTTTTTTTGAAGCATGAAAATTGAGTTTTTTGAAGTTGTATTTGGATATGTAGTATATTTTTTTAAGTTTTGTTAGTAAAAGTTTTAAAAGATGATCTGAGCTGGTTTTTGGAAAGTTGAAAATTTTGGATTTAAATTTGATCAAATTTCATGGTCAAATGTATATGTGAAATAAATTTACTCTCAAAATTTGTTCTTTTAATTGTGAAGAAATGTGGACTTGTACATATAATTGAGTTTGTTGTTGGTTTTGAATTTTATATATATATATATATATATAGTTAGTTAGTTAGTGGAACTATTCAATCTCAGTACACTTTTTGAATTTTGAGATTTCAGTAAGTTTCGTAGCAAAAAATTATGCATCTTTCAAAAATATGAACTATCTCAGATATATAAATTTTGTTTATGCAAACTTGAAGAATTCCATGTTCAAATTCATGTTCAAATTTAAACGGTTTGAATCGTAAAATATGTCACATAAATTGTAACATGTGCATCTAATAGTAATTTATAGGTTTGTGCTCAAATTGAAGCATTGACTAAGTAGATTTTTGGGAGTTATTCCGGGGTTGTGAGACAAGAAATTTAGAAATCCCTACAGTTGATCTGTTCTAGCATTGACTCTGAGCTAGTTTAAATTTAGCTCCTTCGTGTTACAAATTGTTTGTACGTGTCATCAGTTTTAAAGCTGAATGCATCGTTTATAATCGTACTTCAGAAAAAAATTGCATTTTTCTGAAGCTTGGTTGTTTCTTTTTGATTCGGGTTATTCAGGTTTGACCGTGATTGGAAGAAAATTGAGGATTTCGTAGGCTCAAAGACAGTAATTCAGGTGCGAGTTCAATTGTGTTTCATCTTTCTGATGAAGATCAGAAATACTTGTTACTTTTGTTATGTGTATATGTATTTGTTATATGTTGTAGATCACCCCTTAGTTATTAGTATAATTATATGTGATTGAGTCATTCGTAATCATGTGTGCATGAACAAGTACCAATTCTCTTTGGATAGCATTTCATTATTGTTTGTGGTTTACTTAATGTGTACTGTATGTTGCCAGGTACATTTGTAAAGCTTTGCTTACAACTTTAAGCTCTTTGGAGTTAATTGTTGGTGTGTGACATGCATTCAAACGTACCTGGTATATAATCTAGAGCCGTCTTATTCAATGGGAATTTATTTGGCCATGTGTTAATGTGCGCGATTTTTTTGTATTTTATTAGGCCCTTTTTCATTATTCAATTTGGAGAAACTTTTCATGAATTCCTTTAGTTCTGTTTTGGTTCAGAGCACTTGGCATAACATAACGATGTATTAGAGTATGCTATGTATGTATACATGGAAAATCTGTTTATACGGAACATTTGCCCTAATATTATCGGTTACAGATTCGCAGTCATGCACAAAAATACTTCTTGAAGGTCCAGAAGAATGGTTCAATAGCACACGTACCACCACCTCGGCCCAAGCGTAAAGCAGCTCATCCTTATCCCCAGAAGGCACCAAAAAATGGTTGGTTGGCCTTTTCAAAGTTTGTTTTATGTCTTATTTGGTATATCTGATCTTATATAGCTCCTCACTTTTTTCTTGGAACTACTTTCGAGTAGTGTTAGTACCGTTGCAAGCATCCATGGGTTACCCTTCTTCAATGAATTCCCTTCCACCTGGATATCCAACATGGGATGACGCGTCCGTACTTATAAATTCTCCATCAGGCGGAGTAATGCCATCACAAGATGAATACCATCTTCAAAGAATTCAGGGTACGTAAGTGATTGTAACATGACACTTTATCTGCATACATTGTAAATTTTCTTTCTTGTTCAGTGCACTTATTTCAATGTACACGTTACTGATTCAGCTGATAATGGATCAAAGGGAGCTACATTGATTAGTAACTGCAGTATGAGTGGCATTAGAAGTTCCAACAGAACGGCACCGAGTTCTGAACTACCAGACCAGAATAAACTAGGTTCTGTTCCTCATGGTAAGGATCTCTAGCATAATTTTTTGAACTTAGCCTTGCAACGCGTTGCTTGAGTTAAACACTATATATGTTCTCCATACATTTTGCCTATTATGTCATAAGGTTTTCTCGGCATATAAGTTATATAACTTTTCATTCTTAGTAGTCCACTTGTCCTACCTCTTTATTTGGTACCACATATCATTTCATGGTGGTATATACAGCTAATAGTGTCTTGCTTATTTCCCCGCTCATGCATGAGACTTTACTTGGTCTTTGTTGTGTTGCCACCTCTTCCATCCACTTGCCAAATCGTAGTTCTTAAGGAAAATCGCAACTTTGATTCCACCGCTTAGTGTAATTCCAATTTTGGTCCATGGCTTATCCAGATTTGCATATTAAACTTTGTATCATGCAAATGTCAAACTTATGGTGCAATAATAGAAGGACTGGTTTTAATGAAAAGAAAAAGTTCCTCGAATATTGTTTGCACAGAGCTTGCCAAAGGGGGGTAAACTCAACTGGGGTAAAATGTTTCTTTTGTCAATTTTCTCTTAATATTGAATTATATGGTGCGGAATTTCTAAATTAAATATATCCGTAGAATTTATAACTTCTCTAAGTTGATAGTTGTCTTACTTCTTTTGATTTTAAAGTGTTTTGTCTGTATTGAATGGAAGTGTGTTCCCGTACTCCCACTACAGGCATACCGGACTTTGCAGAAGTCTATAGCTTTATTGGGAGTGTGTTTGATCCAGACACTAGAGGTCATGTACAGAAGCTGAAGGAGATGGACCCTATTAATTTCGAAACTGTGAGTTTTCGATCGATGTAAATTAAACATTTTACATTTGCTTCATATATTATTGTAGTACTGTTCTGTTACTATATGTGTCTCCTTTCCCCTCTCACCGTCCTTATTTAACGTAATTTAAATATGTGGATCTGCTAATCGTGTTCGTGTGTTTCCTCTGGTTGCAGGTTTTGATGTTGATGCGAAATCTTACGATGAACTTATCCAACCCGGACTTTGAACCCATTGTGAGTGTTCTCCTTTCACTATACACTTAATAGATGTTTTATCTATGTAGCTTTTACACGAAGATGAGAATCTTTGTTCATCGTCAGATATTAAGCGCATTCCGTGGAAAGGATATATAGGAGAATTATATGAGCCATATTCAAATGAACAAGTTTATCCATCCATTGTCCAGTAACTTTCAACCATGAAATATTTTCCCGCCTCCTGTTAAGATTTGAGAGGTTAAAAACGATTTTCTTACCATTGGAAAGATCGATTTGGATCCTTTGTTTGTTTTTCAACAGCTATTATACTTTTTCAAATCGATGGTGAGCTTTTGATAAATGAAACTCAAATATCGAGTACTAGTAAATTTTTGATCTATAATTTAGTTTGATCATGTGTCAAAACAATCAACTTCTGTGATTCGGGGGTCGAGGGCCAGGTAACTTGAGGACACGTTGCATAACCTACGCCTTCCCCTCGCCAACTGCTTGCCCTATGTATTAATGAAAGAATTGTGCTATTTGGAAAGAATACTGTATCGTGTGCATATTATACCCACGCTACCAGAAAAGTCTCCTATTGGAGAAACTCCTCGATAATATTATGTTTCAACTTACTCGCGAGGAAATCACAATGCTTTATATTCTCTGCCTTAAAAGTCCTTCATAACTGATTGTGTTTGCCATTTCTTGTGCAGAAAAATGTATTGTCAACGTATGATCTCAGTTCAAAAGTTGTCGGTCTTCCTACAGGTGGTGCTGTCAATAACCGCAATGATCTATCATGTCAAACCATATGATAGAAACTCTAGTTACTACAGTCAGTATCTTTTCCTAGCTCTCTTCTCTAAATTTCTTATTGTTCCTTCGTCATACTAAGAGAGTTAATCCTCCTTTTCAGCGTATTTGTCTGTAAGACTCTCCAATCGTACATCTTCACACTCTTTAAGAGCTGATAATTCTTCATCTCTGGAAAGAGTCTCAGAAACGTGCCTACGGATAAGAGCATCTTCCTCTGGTCACTGGTCATGGAAGATGTTTCATTTCGAAGTTGAGCTTAGCTCTAGGTTCCTTTTCTTTTCTTCCTTGAAATGTATATCACCTCAATTTTGTGTAGTGTAATATTTGGAGTTTGTGTACAACTTGTAGCTTTAATAGGAATAATATAACAAGGAAAAAGTTCTTTGTACCTCTTTTAAGTATGGATGCAGGACACAATGAGGCTGTGCATATTATAAAAGGGCCAAATTGTGCTTATTTCTTATCTTTTTGTTTGTGTTGTGTGCTGAGTATTGATATTTGCGAATCGCTTTCGTCGAAAAAATAATTGTATATTATAAAGTTTGTCAAATTCAACTCAAATATTGTCAAAAATGCTACTTAGGGATTCAAGAAAAATATGATATATGAAGTTCTAAGCACACCTCTATCTTGGGCCAAAACTTCATCAATTAGTCCTAATATTCATGTTTATACCTTTCAATTGAATCTTCACTAAACCACGCAATATTTATTTGACATTAAATTTTACGTGTAAAATATAAGTTTAAGTAAATATTCACGATAAAAATGATAAGAAAGTGAGCTAGATCATCATAAATGTTTCGAATATTGTGGTCAGTAATGATGGTATTGATGAGAATTGGATGTTTATCGCATCTGAATTGCTATCATAGGTTATATTGCATTGTGCAAAAACATTTTACACTGCGTAAAAAGCTAGCGATCTTTCCATATAAGGTGAGATTCTCACATTTTAATTTGGGATTTCAAACATATTCTCTAAAGCTGATTATCAATCTTCATCTTATCCAATGTTTCTAAGATTTTTCAATAAACACTTATGTAAACTCAATTTTCATATTAGAAAATTATTTATAAAAAAAGTAGAGTAAATTACTTCAATAAAAAGGTAAAGAAGAAATAATGGGCTTTAGAGCCCAGTAGGCCCAATTAGTTACTCTTTCTGTACTTTGAAGATTTGCAGGCCCAGGCCCAGGCCCATTTACAATTCTACATATAAATTCTTCATGAGCGATAGAGCTACACTCTGCTCTTCTCTTTTACAAACCCTAATACCTTCTCGCCGTCAGCAATGGCTACCGCTGCCGCCATCCCAACCACCACTGTTCAATCGTTCGAAAATGACATGGCTACTGACGGTGGCTCCGCCTCGAACTCCGTTCCTCTTCCCGCCGTGATGAAGGCTCCGATCCGTCCCGACGTTGTCACTTACGTCCACGCTAACATTTCGAAAAACGCCCGACAACCTTACGCGGTGTCGAAAAAGGCTGGTCACCAGACCTCGGCTGAGTCATGGGGTACCGGTCGTGCCGTTTCTCGTATCCCGCGTGTTCCTGGTGGTGGTACTCATCGTGCTGGACAAGCTGCTTATGGTAACATGTGTCGTGGTGGTAGGATGTTTGCTCCGACTAAAACCTGGCGCCGTTGGCACCGTAAGATCCCGGTTAACCAGAAGCGTCATGCCGTTGTTTCTGCCGTTGCTGCATCTGCAGTTCCTTCACTGGTCCTAGCTCGTGGACATCGTATTGAATCAGTTCCCGAACTTCCTCTTGTTGTTTCTGATTCAGTTGAGAGTATTGAGAAGACTTCTAATGCAATCAAGGCTCTGAAGCAAATTGGAGCTTATGCTGATGCTGAGAAAGCTAAGGATAGTCATGCTATTCGCCCCGGAAAAGGTAAAATGCGTAACCGTAGGTACATTTCTCGTAAAGGACCACTGATTGTTTATGGAACTGAAGGGGCTAAGCTTGTTAAAGCATTCCGTAATCTTCCTGGAGTTGAAATCTGTCATGTGGATCGATTGAATCTCTTGAAGCTTGCTCCTGGAGGTCATTTGGGAAGGTTTATTGTATGGACTAAGTCTGCATATGAGAAATTGGATGAGATTTACGGTACATTTGATAAGCCATCTCAGAAGAAGAGGGGATATCTTTTGCCTAGGCCGAAGATGGCCAATGCTGATCTTGCTAGGATCATCAACTCTGATGAGGTTCAATCTGTTGTGCGACCAATCAAGAAGGATGCTAAGAGGGCAACATTGAAGAAGAATCCTTTGAAGAACCTGAATGTGCTGTTGAAGCTTAACCCATATGCTAAAACAGCGAGGAGGATGTCCCTTTTGGCCGAGGCACAAAGAGTCAAGGCTAAGAAGGAGAAACTTGACAAGAAGAGGCATCAAATCACTAAGGTATATTCTTCAAATTTATACGATAATCTATAGTCTTTGATTTACCTTAAAAGCGTTCTATTGATAGCTTACTTAATTGATGATAGAAAAGAATGAACTTTAATATATTCGACTGCCTTAAGCTAATCATAAGCTGAATATTGAAGTAACTTAGTCATATACTTGGAAATATAAAAAAATGTGTATGCGATGTCTCATAATTGTGATCCATTTGTTTGCCTAGACATACAACTAATGTTTGCTTTCGGCTTACAATTTGCGTGATGTAATGTAGCATCACTGGAAAAAATGATGCTTTTGCATCTGCTATGATGGTTTAACTCTTTCTATATGCTCTGCTTGCTTAAGATGAGTGTTATGTGATGCCATTATATTCCTTTCCCTTCGTGAGATTGTATATCAGAACAAGTAAATAGCTTCTGAAGAAAGAGTGAATTATGAAGTGACAAGGGATCCAGTGTGATTCTGTTTGAGTGGATGGTTCGGTGTGCAAAAAAAGGAGTTGAAAACATCTTTTTATTTGAAGAACTTGAGACTAAAATGATACAACAGTTTCATTTATTTGCCTATATATATGTTGGTTGCTTACTATCTGCGTGCTCCTGTCATATGTGTTTGTGTCTGCTATATCACTAGTATGAGTGTTCTCTACTTGCTTAAGTTGAGTGTTCTGTGATGCCAATGCTATTATATTCCACTCCCTTTCCCTTCCTTAGATTGTATATCCTGAATGTGTATTACATCTTTGATATCTGCGAGCGAAGCAAATCATTTCACGAAAAGAGTGACTTGTGAAATGACAATGCGTTCAGTGTGCAAATAAAGAGAACCTTTTTTTCTCTTTTTTGCACAATTAACACAAACAAATACTTTTTCGAGAAACATAAAAACTAAAATAGTAGTATAGTGCTTTCACCGCAGCTAAGAGCATCTTCAAGTATGGCAAGAAAGATCCTGGTTTTGGTTGTAATCTTGTATTTGTTTTATGCTTTTCGCTCTTCATTGTGTGTGGTCTCTTTACTTTACTGTCACTGTATTATTTACTCTACTTTTTAATACTACAGGAGGAAGCATCAGCTATCAGGTCAGCAGGCAAAGGTTGGTTCAAGACAATGATTTCAGATTCCGACTACACCGAGTTTGAAAACTTCACAAAGTGGCTTGGAGTTACTCAGTGAAGGGATTTTTCTGATTGTCAACAAGTTTCTGGTCTTTTTTTACATTTGTAACTTTTGGTGTTAGTGTGATGGATATTGCGCCCTCAAGTCATCTTAGGTTACACTTGAAAGTTTTTTAGTGCTCATATTATGGTGTTTTTGTTGGAGAATTTTGCTGAGGAATGGTATCAAATATTTAATAGAATATTTTGTTATTCATGCAACTGCATGTTTGATCAGTTTGTTTGGCTTCTCATGACGTAGCTCATTTGAAGATGACAAATAATGTTTGTTATTGGTTTTTATGCTATCAAAAAAGTTTATCATAAGTACTATGAAAATTGAATGGTTTCACAAGGACTTTAATGACAAGTATTTTTCAAGGGTATATATTTGTTGATGATATCGCATTATCGACGTATATCCACCAATATTTTATCTCTGATTAATCGCTCGTTAAAAATGTGGATGGTTTTGAACTTGTGACCCTCCGACTTTGAAGTTTTGTCTATACGACAAGCTAATGTCAAAAGTTCAAGACCACTAATCTTCAACGCCAATACTTGAAGTTATCCGTCTAGAACCGGGTAGGGCCAGTACACCATGTTAGGCCCAGCCGAATAGGGGGTCAGGATTGGGCTGAGACTGATACAAAACAAGATTGGCCCAAACAAAGAAATCAAGAAGCTATGAAATTTTTCCTTTTTTTTTGGACAATTATTTAGTAAATAACTTTTTTTTCGTATTTATAAATCTTATGAAAAAACGTTAAATCACGATCTAAAATTGTGTTTGATTCAAGGGAAGTTCTTGCTGGAACAGTAAGAGTCTATTTTATCTTATAATAGCAGAGACAAAATTTAAATAATGGAACATTTGGCAATCCACATCAAGGTTTTATTTTCATATTTTGTGTGTCCAACATAGTTTATCTTTTTTTAAAAAAAATAAAAAAAATAAAATTTACTCTTATAAATTTAATTAGTGGAAGCAGACTGCATATTATAAGTGCATCTAAACTTTCACTTTTACATTGAGTTGTCTCTTTTTCATGTCAAAAGACAGAAACACAATTATCAACATTCGAATCAGCAATAGTAAATTTCAACAGAGTGAACCTATCATGGACACACATCATTTCTTACAAATTAACAAAATTAATTTTTTTTTTCTGTTAAATTTTTTAAAAATTATTGAAAAGGTGTAGGATTGTGGTAGAGTGGTAAATACTCTTTATTCGTACCCCAAATTGAAAGACAATAGACAAACTAACGGCAAACGAGATTAGGAAATTAAGCAGTTGGCCCTACGTGTAACCACAAAAGAGTCTTTCTCCAATGAGAATAAAGAAAGTTTTTGGATAAGCAAGAAACAAACCGATTCTATGACACCAAGAGATAAAAGATGATTGCTGGCAATTATTTGGCGTAGGGAATCTAGAGGTCTCGGATTGGAGTTGTCTTTGTAAAGAGTTCTTTACACTGAGCTAATCTTGAGAGACTTTTTCACACATCTAAACTTAATCGGACTTTAATACGAATATCAGACACATATTAACCAAATTTGCTAAAGATTTTAAGATCTTTAGCTTGATAAGATCATATATTTATGCCTAACCTAATTTGGAGGATCTAAAACAAACTTTATTAGGTTGAGTAGGCTAACCTTTTGCTTATCTTATTGATTAGCTGTTTTTAAGAAAAAACCCAAAAATTTGAGTACAATAATATATTTTCCCTTTTGGATTTATATCCACGTAGCATATTATATTAACAATTATTACTTAATTAGAGTAAAAAAAAGTCCCATTAATATACATGATTTTTATGGTTATCATGATTATGGTTAATTCCAAGTCATAAACATTATTGTTCTTCCTTAAAGATGAAAGTGATATTTCACCTAATACATGTGAAACATTAATTGTTCATCGCTAATTGCATAATTAATTACTATATATTATAATACTAGTTAGTTTCATTATTCGATTCTTGGCATGGTAGCTTTGTAACATAAATTTGATGAGTATCAGAGTCGAAATTTTCATTAACAAATCTTAAAATATAAGAAACTAAATATATAAAGAATCAATAAATTATTCTTTGACTAATATTTTTGAATATTTTGTTGATGTATTATATTCCAACAATTTATTTATATTGGATTATTAGAGGGAGCATATACTATAAAAAAATAATTTGAAATGACACTAATTAATAGTAACTGTTAAAACATGTATTTTGCACAGTGGATTAGGACAAACCTAGGCCAATTAATTTGTCTTTTATCACTTTTCTTTGACTTTTCACTGCAATATCAACTATTATATTTATTTTCCTTTCTTTTTCCTCCCTCTTTTTGGGGTTTTATTAATAGTATATTTTTGTCCTTTCTATTCTTATTTTTAGAAAATCATGAGTTTTTTTAAAATAAGATATTTTGTCTTCATCATCATTGATGAAATTAAACTAGAATGTGTTTCGTAAATATAGCATTGTGGTAAAATAATTGAGACTGAACTTAGAAATTTAAAAATAATAACTTATCATTAGTGTTTTCTAGAGAAGAAAAGAAATTAATAAAATATTTTTTTTATTCTTAATAAAAAGTTTTTGTTTGATCTTTTTCTAAATATTGAACCATCACGTAAACGCTTTCATATAAATTTAAATTATATCGAATTTAAATATAAATATCGAACGCACAGATAAATAGGTGAAGGGAGGGAAACAAAAGAGTGTAACCGTCGATTAGTTAAATGTGTTACACAAAAGGCACCTCATGGCCATGTGAAACCAAAGGCAGGTGATGTGAACGACGCGCAACAAATACGCGTGTGTGTCCACTCTCTCTAATTTTATACCGTTAAATAAAGGTAAAAAGGATAAATTATCATTGAACTATTATAAATGGTATGCAGATAATTTTTATCATATTTTTGACACATTGTTGCATTGCATCTGTCGTTCATAAACTAGAGCATATATGTCCTTCATTCTAACAGAAGACTAAATAGGAACACGTGGCGTAATCTTATCCAACGATAAACGTCAGATCGGTGGATAAGATTATGATACGTGTATTGTTCGTTAGTATAAAGGTTATATATGCTCTAGTTTTTGGACGGCAGGAGTACCGATGTCCCAAAAGTACAACGAAGGATATTTACATGCCATTTACGATAGTTATATTACATACATAAATCACACAGTGTAAAAATTTAGCTCGATAAATCGCATCAAAGAAAAATATTTTTTTTACAATTTGTTATACATAAGAAAATCATCATCTGAGAAAAAAACCTTCTAGCATGTCGTATTGTTTTTCCATAGTGATATACAATAACGACAATTATCTATCTAATATAATTTCATTCGATAAAATTTTATAATTTTTATCTTTATGAAAATAAAAATGTTGTTTGCAATAAATCATAGGGTGAAAATACGAATATGAGAAAATACGACTAAAAAATAAAGTATTGGTGTAAGCATATGTACATTCTTTAATTTCCCTTGCCTATAGTTCAGTATTTGCCTCTCGGAGATGAGAACAAAGTCCGTATACAATTTATCCTCTTTAGATTCTATATATTGAATATGTTATTGTTATTATCATCGTAGATTTAGTTATTTACCACTATTTATTTTTTCAGTATCACTAGTCACTTCAACAATATATTTAATCCTCCCCCATATATCATCTACAGCAAAATTACTATATATGAACAATGCACATAACTGTTGGAAGTTGATTGATTTGTTTGCACACAAAGTAGCTAAATCAGAACTCAGATCATAGGAATAACTTTATAAATTGGAGTGCAGCTAACACTTATTAATCAAGAAATTAATTAAGAATGACATTGATATATAGCCACAATTTTATGTAATTAAAATTAGACCTAAATTAATCTAACGGTGAGATAAATAATTCTAGGTGGTAGTAAATATATTACACTATTACCTAGTAAGATTTCAATTACCTAATGTTTACATATATTTGTATAAAGTGTTTACACTAAATCGATTCAACATATCAATGTCAAGTGAGAAAAATATATGCAAGCCTCATATTTGTTTGGTGATTTTTTAAAACTATTGTGGCAGATTTTTTTTTAGTTTTTTATCATTGAATATCTATACTGAAACTCGATTAATTCAGTGAATTCGCTCCCATATAGCTCGTAAATCTTGTAATGCGTGAATGATGTAATTACTAGGCTCATAATAATAATATAATCGTAATAAGCGAAACATAATTCCTTTTTTTTTTAAATATATCAATCGTTGATGACATATTAGGAGTGATTTGATAACATGATTGGGCTACTTCTCAATTTGGTTAATTCTTTTTTGGTACATAAAAAATATTATATAAATTTCTTATATAATTTCTTAAGCTATACGACTTAAATCAGTTAGGAAAAGAAATTTCATATTCTTTAAAAGTGAAACTTCCCAAATAAGGAAATGTCTTCTTGTAAATACCTTTAATTTTTCAATAAATTGACACCTTGATTCACCTTCTTTTATATATGTGTAATAGTGGACTTTTTGGCTTTTAGCAAATATTTATGAATTTTAATAATAATCCTTGACGGATAATATCGCGTTTCCTTTTCATTCATAAGTAGATAATGTGTTGAAAACACGTCTAACACAATATATATATATATATATATATATATATATATATGCAGTAGAAATATTTTCAGGTGTCAGTTCGTTTAAATTCATAATTTTAATTCAAATTTGAAATTATCAAAAATATTTAATTACAATCTCATAATTTTTTTAAAAAACATATATTGTTAAACTTCGCAACTTAAAGCAAATATATTTATCGTTTAAGAAGTATATATATATATACCTCATTGTCTAACAAATAATGTAAATCTACCCTTTTCATTAACAAATTCACATTTATTGAATTAAAAAATAATAATCTACAACATATTTTTTAATTTAAAATGTCAATTGATTTTTTAAAAAAATTACCTCACCCTTTTCTTTTACCCTTCTAGATATGACTCAAATGAAAAAATTTAATCACTCTTCTACTTAATCATAAATTGAATTTGGGTCAAATTTATAAATAAATTAAGATATAGCAACAATTCTATATTAAATATCGATTCATCCACACTTTTATTCTTTGTAGAGGAATACTAACGACATTTAATTGAAATTAAATAAGCAATAACATCCGCGTACAACTTCATAGAGAAGATCGATAGAAGTTTCATTGTTATAATATGAATCATAAACTCAAAAAATTAAAATTCTTAATTCATCTCTACATTTATAATCCACGAGCTATGACTATTATGGTGAACAAATAATTAAATACAAAAAAATTGAAAAATATTTTTCTCCATATCGAACACACCGATTCGGATGTGAATCACACGCTCTATGTGGTGGGAGTGAGAAAATATTTTTGAAAGAAGAGCATAAAACGCCCCCTGCTTTCGGAAGTCACACTATTATACTATTTCTTCTTCACTCAGACACCCAACAAATTTCCAATTTTTTTTCTCCATTAGAGACAGACAAAATTCCTTGTTTCCTTCTTCCCCACTGCCTCTGTAATCTCCATTGCCGGCTTCTCCCATAAACCAATGCGATTCTCATTTGTCACTTTACTATACCAAACTCAAAAAATCCCAATTCTTTCTTTGTTTTGTTTCTTTTCTTCAATTCTGGTTCAGTAATTCAGGAGTGAACCATTTGATCTTTCTATACTTTTTTGTGATACCCTTTTGGGCGCACTGTAGTGGGTTTTCGAGATGTTTGATCTTAATCTTAGTTTTGATGATGTTTCAGTAGAACCCATCTCTGTTTTAGCGTCGGAAAAGGTTGATGAAATGTTATTTAATCAAATGGAAAACTCAGGAACTTCTAATTCCTCTATTGTTAACATGGAGACTTCAAGTACTGCTGCTGATGATGAGTATTTTAGTCCTGATCATCATCGCGATGGTTATGCATTTGATATATTGAAATCCGATAGGGAAGCTGGGGATCGTGGTGGGTTTGTTGTAAAGGAGTTGTTTCCGTTGGTGAATGGAGAGGTGGGGTTGGATCTTTCGGCGAATTACGGTGATTTGAATGAGCAGAGGATCGGTAAAACTCCGCAACAGATATTGCAAGCGAAGAAGAGTAGAAGAGGACCTAGGTCTCGGAGTTCTCAGTATCGTGGAGTTACATTTTATCGAAGGACTGGAAGATGGGAATCCCATATCTGGTTAGTGATCATCACTTGTGTTTTCATTCCCAAGCAATGTTCTAAGTAGTTGATTTAGTAATAGCAACGTTTAATTCCGTTCATGGAGTTGTTATTATGACTTTTTTTCATGAAATTTATGCGATTGCGATATCAGAATCAATGGACTACACATAATCTAAAAATTGTTGTGTTGGGTATATAGACTAGTGATTTGCTCGAATGGTAAGTATCCTATACTTGGGTTCGACTCACCAAGGAGCAAAAAGGGCGGGAGCCTCTAGGGAGGGGTTACAAAAATTAAAATATTGTGGTGGCGTACATAAGTTTACGGCAGTTTGACTTTCTGGCTGTCAACATACTGCAACCCTCCTCAGTTATCCGTGCTTAGGACATAATCGAACTGTTTTTGCTTTGGTATGTTAGGCGTCAGCCCATTGCGACATTCTTCACTATCGGTGCTTAAGTCTGGACAAAATTAGTGGTCGTTCATCGCACACTAACATACTGAACTTATGATACACGGGTTTGCTTGAAGTTGTGGTTCCAACTATCTAGCAGTTCACTAAGATATTGAACCTATGCTTATGCGGTGTGCTTGTAGTTGTTAGTTCCAATCTAGCAATTCGTTAAGATACTGAACTTATGCTTACGCAGGGTTGCTTGGAGCTGTTAGTTCCAACTATCTAGCAATTACTAATAAGCCGCTTCCACTTTGAAGTTTGATAGCAACAGATAATAAATGCATTAATGTGAATTTGAATAGTTTCTTTATGGGCTTTGCAGGGATTGTGGCAAACAAGTTTACTTGGGTAAGCAGTCGTGTTTATAATCTCATGTTTTATTGATATGAAGTATATTCCAGCTTTATTCATGAATTGATTTGCTGACTGCAAGCTTCATTTGTCATTTGGAACTTGTATTCGCAGGGGGTTTTGACACTGCACATGCTGCTGCTAGGTACTGTATAATTTTGATTGTGTTTTATCTTAGCTCCATTCCTTGATTTTTGTACTTCTTAAAAGAAAGAACATGGATAGTTGTAGGTCTGAGTTTTTATTTTACTAATATCAGGGCGTATGACCGTGCTGCAATTAAATTCCGAGGACTTGATGCAGATATTAATTTTAACATCAGTGATTATGAAGAAGATCTGAAGCAGGTTGGTTGAAGTCCCTTTTCAATTAAGAGTAGGATTGCTAATTAATCTAATTGTCTGTGACTGGCATGTAGATGAAGAACTTTAGCAAAGAAGAGTTTGTGCACATACTTCGTCGTCAGAGCAATGGCTTCTCTAGAGGAAGTTCAAAATACAGAGGAGTCACTCTACATAAATGTGGGCGATGGGAAGCACGGATGGGGCAGCTTCTTGGAAAGAAGTGAGTGACCACTTGTTTTAATGTGGCTTAGAAATGTCACACAATTGTTAATATGTCTGTTTCAAGTTCTTCACTATCTACTCACATGATAGCACTGATCTTTACAAGTTAGAGGGAGTATTGCTAACTAGTTACTGTACACTATGTTCCTGCAGATACATCTATCTTGGACTATTTGACAATGAGATAGAAGCTGCAAGGTCCAATGATCGACCTGACTCTTCATCCCTTTTTATATTATGTGGTTTAACCTCTCAACATTGACTGAACTTGGTCTTTGGGGTTGTCAGGGCATATGATAAGGCTGCTATAAAATGCAACGGGAGGGAGGCAGTCACCAACTTTGAGCCAAACACATACGAAGGGGCATTGAGTTCGGAGGCTGACACTGGAGGTACTATTAAGACTTGCACACTTTTCTGGACACCGCCTTTATGTTTGTCTCTTTTTTCTTCAGCTCCACTTAGCTGGTTGAAAACCACCAATCTTTACATGTGATGCAGGCACAGATCATAATATTGATCTAAATTTGGGCATATCTCTCTCTTCCTATGCTGAGAATCAACATGGAAACACTAGCCAAATTGGAAACTTCCAGTGCCAGCATGGTTCAAATGGTTTACCTGAACATCATGGAGAAGTCCGGGTAATTTGAGACTTTCATGATCTCTATCCCCAATTCATGGTCTTCCATGATCTGTAACAAAGGTAGATTTGTATTCATCCTGTATATCTAAGCAGTCTACTTGGTCTTGACTCTCTTACAGACCCCTGCTTCTACAACACTGAAAAGTAAACTGCTACTTCATGGTGAGCATACGCTAACTCAGAACCCCCTCCATTGGAACGGATCAAATGGCAAGGTATTCTTTCCAGCGTTGCTTGAATTATTTTCGGTTCTTCTTCTAATAAGAATGGTGCACTAAATGTAACATTCATTACCTAGGTTCATGTGCATGTTGCTTATTTCTCTCTTTTCCTGCATGGTGATTCAATTTACTATCTAGTAGTTCAATGTATATGCCTCGTATTGTGAATTTTAGTCAGTACAATGTACCGAATAAACACCGTATGATGCTTCCTCCAGGGTTCAGCAATAGAGAAGGGCTTGGAAGTCGACACCTCTTTAAAATGGATGGGGCATGACCAAAATACTTATGATGGGAGTCCTACATTGCCACTCTTCTCTACTGCAGCATCATCAGGATTCGGAAATTCAGCAAACACTGCACCCTCAGCTGCCATTCATCAGCTGCACTCTGGAAGTGGAGCACTACCTTTCCCCCATTCTCCATCCCTCACCAACATGAATCTTTCACATCATTACTGCAGGAGCTGAACAGTCGGCTGCTAAACCTATTACACCGGTCAATATCTTTTCTTAGGTTGATCAGGACCATACGAGTACACATCCGATTACTATGTGTTTAGTTTTATTAGTTAGGAAATGAAGACTGAGTTTGAGACAATTTTTTGCTTTGCAAAGTTCAACTAGGCCATGAATCTTAACGGCAACTATGTGATTGAAAGCTGTTCATTGGCAAATTTCTTTACCTACTCGACGTATTGCTGGTGCTATTTTTTTGAGAGTACATTTGGTTTCATTTTTATATCTCTTCCTTCTTTTATGTATTAAATCTTCCAAAGGAGGGTTCCTTGCTCAAACTTGGTTCTTGAAATTAGCAAGAACTGCTGATACCTTTGACCTATTTACCCTGATGAAGCACATAGAGTTGTCATCAACACTGTATGTATCTTGCCTCTAAAGATATGACACCTTAACGTAACTCCACCACATAATTAAGCTAGCTCATGTGGGGGACGGTTTCCCAAGTCTATACAACTTGACCATCAATTCTTTCTCCAACTAACATGTGGCTCTGACCCACTTCAACAATCCCCTTCATGCTCTGCTCTAACTCAACTCCAAAAATCAGCGCGATTACCTAGCCCATTCCCCAACAATGCAATTTGAGAGGACTTGAAATGATCTCTCAAGGGAAAAAAGAACTGATGAGAGTGTCCTAGAGTACCTACGTTGGATTAAGTGACTGTTTTACTATTAATAATAGATATTTTTTTTACATAGTTAATAAATTTTTCAATATAAATATAAAATCTCAAAAACCCGCGGCCGATACCCTATATTGCTCCTTGTTTCATTCAACTTTAATTACTCTAGACTAGGGAGGCAATATATAGTACAAACTGTCAGCTGGCTTATAAAAGCAAAACTTAAAGAATGCTGTTTGCAATTAGTTCAAACAGATATACTACTTGTAGATTTCATTAAAAGTACATTTTTAACAGTTAACTACTAAGTTTACATCTGCTCCTAATTATTCCACTCATGTACTAATCTAACTAATAATCAGTCATTTCCACAAAATGTTCTTTGTCTTAAATATCTCTAGTATAAAGTGTTAGGACCGAAAACAATCGGAGTATCATGTGTAATTTAGCAATGCAAAACCTCAAAAGATTATGATTAAGAAGACAAACGAGAAATATACCAAAACATTTAATGTGGTTTGATTAATCGATCTACATCCATCCACAAGAGGAGATGAGTAATTCAAGAGAGCGTGCAGAATATAGTGAGGAATAACCCCACACAATTCACTCGAAATATAAAGAGGTTCACATAAGTTAATCGGAGGTTTGGAAACATTGCCCCTAGTTAAACCCAAATCTACAAGATGGATGAAGAAATGGACAAGGCATCCGTCATTGGCTAAACAAACAGTACTTGAGTATGGTATCGTTGTTGAATATGTCCCTGGTGGTACTCCCAGATCACACTTAAAAAATCATGTAAAAAAGTTGCCATTGATTTATGTAATTCAAACTAGCATTAGATGTTGCAAGAGGGTTGAGTTATCTTCACAAGTGTTGAGAAATTAACAAATAATATGAGACCCTTTTCCGCTTTGCTTCAAATAATACCTTAATCTGTCAAGGTACTACTAGAGGACTCTGTGCTGTATGATTAAACCGAAGTTAATTGGGATGTATCTCTGCTTGTAATAGTTCTAAGGATATGGTAATATGTCCAAAAGATATCTAATTTAGTTCATGTAGCAAAAAAATGTTTAACAGCAACAAAGTCATGTTTTTAAAATTGATAACCCAAGAAACAACATTATTCAACAATTACTTTAAGCATACATGCGTCGAGCTACTTTGACAGAACACTCTTGGGAAGAGTTACAAGCTAAAAAAAATGGTTCAGGCATCAAGCGCTGGAGCTACTACTATAGGACTTCTTACGGTGTGACAACCAATATTTTCTACCCAATAACTGCAGCTGAAACGTTCGATGGCCAGGCTGTTAAAATTAACACTCCTGGTGCCACAATATCTGGCTTTGCAACTTGCAGATAGCTTCGTGAAGGGCATCTCGATGAAAATGAAGAAACAATTGGAGCAGGCTTAACATCAATATGTGTTTCCTGGAAACTGATGCTGGCTGTAGGTCTAACACTTTTGGATGCATAGTCTAATACTTGTTTCCCTTCCTTGGTGCTAATCACAACTCCAGGATTCGGAAAAAAAAAGTTGGCTCACAGAACATCTGGATAATCAGAAATGTAGATGGCTCCTCCAAAGCTCGACTCTGAGATAGCCGCCATTTGATCCTCTATGTCTACTGCAGTGCTATAACAAATTATGATGCTACGTCGAGCATTAGGGATTGGAGATGATGGGTCAAATGAATCACAAGGAGATATACTTTTGTTGTAAAGCACTCGCAAATCCTTGATGATGGTTTTAACTGGAAACAAGCTAAATCCAGTAATCTTTAAGCCATTCCCTAGAGTTAAAGTCCCAGGGAATGTTCGGTCAGAATCGCATGGTGCCACAGTAAATATCCAAGGGACTCCATTATTTAAAGTTCCCATTTCAGGGACACTATTCCCAGCTGAAGCAGAGACTAAGACACCTTTCATCATGGCACCAAAAGAAGCTATCGCGATAGAGTCTTTATACAACGGAATGTTAGTCCACCCGTAAGAAATGGTTAGTATGTCAACTGTTAGTCATCAACACCATATGCAACAGCTTGATCCATAGCAGCAATTATATCAGAAGTGACGGTCCCTTCTTCGAAGCTAAACTTATTCACAGCTATCCTAGCTCGCGGCGCCATAGCTCTCGCTGTTCCAGGCGCATATCCAAAATATGAAGCTCCTTTAGAAAAACTACCAGTAGCAATGGAAGCAACATGAGTGCCATGTCCATCAGTGTCCCTGGCAGAATTCATTGAAATCTTCACAGTAGGATCACTAGCCAAAAGCCGTTTATTGAAATAATTAGTCCCAATGAGTTTCCTGTTGCACAATGAAGTATTGAACTTTGTACCTGGCTTGCAAATTCCTTTCCACTTTTTGGGAATTTCAGATAGTCCATCATCTCTGAAACTAGCAGATTCTGGCCATACACTAGAGTCGAGTACACCAATGATCACGTCTTGACCAAAACCAGAAGCCGGCCATAGCTTAGAAGCAGGATTGAGGTTAAGAAACTTAAGGAATGTGTTGTGTGAGCTTCAACAGGCCTATCTTTATTAGCTGAAAGGAAGCCTGGTGACTTATTGAGAGCTTCAAATTTATCTTTAGACAAAAACAACACTGAATCCATGAAGCACACTGTCATAAGAATAAAGAAGCTTTGAAACTGGACGGTAGCCATTTTGGGTAATGGGAGCTTCAATCTTGATGGTATCAATAATAGAAGAATGTCAGTTTTGGTGAGTAGCAAAGATTTTAGGCATAAATTTCTTGTCCAAATGGACAATGTAAGTAGACCTCTCTGCTAATAATAAAGAAGGGCCATAAAGAAACCAAGAAAAGAGAAGAAAAGGTACTCCTCTCATAGTTTTTTCTCTACACTTTGTGTTTCCTGCTATAACAAAGACTCCTTATAATATACACCCTTATGATAGGTTATCTGTATTTTTCTATAACAGATGAAAAGATTTTGTGAAGTAGATAGTGCAATTTGACCAACCGGTTAGCTGTCATTTTCCAAGACTTGTCTGTTGAGTAAGTGGATCTGTGGAGACTTTTGCTATTCAAACATGCCGCTGGATGTGCGTTAGATCCTTAAAAAATAGTGCATTTTTGGAGGACCCAACACAGGTGCAGCAACACTTGTTAAAAAGTCCAAGCAACATAGGTGTTTACTACACAGGAAATCGTTTTTTAACCATATTTGTAAGTGATAAATTGAGGTTGGAATATATATTGGAGTAGCAGTTAATTCTAATATTAAGCAACAAACAATATATAGAAGTATGATGGAAGTCCTACATTGTCACTCTTCTCCACTGCAACATCATCAGAAATCGAAAATTCAGCTGAAATAGTTGGTTTGTAAACCTATGAGAACCCGTCTATACCAGTAGTACAACACATCTGATACAACTGATTGGGTTTATTTATGTTAGTTAGGAGATGAAGACTGAGTTTTTAAAAGATTTTTTTGTGCAATTTGGAGGGAAAAAGAACTGATGAGAGTCTCTTGGCGATGAAATTCTGTTTTGTTGCTTTACAGGGTAGTGGAAGTACTAACATTTACAATCCTCAGCCTTGATTTTAGAATCAAATACTTACATTGTGAGTTGAAATCTCCCTGTTTGTCTTATAAAACATGGTGAAAGTATTACTTTAATATTACAAGGATTTTCTTCCGCTTAGATATGAGACAGAAGATCATAATTCTAAGCATACGCAATACGTTAACAATAACGTAATTGTATGCAAGGAACTATCACAAATTTCTTTCAATTCAGATCATCAATCAGATCATCAAAGATAATGGAAAAGTTGGAATTATATGAATTCGTTGAGCAAGAAGTTTCTGGAGACGTCACCGTGTTAGTCTTGGATGCCTAGTGACTGTGACACGTGACATGGATTTGGACTTCAAGGTGAAATGGACCTTGGACTTGTTATTGACAAGGCAAAATTATGCATCATGTCTCTGCATAGTATGCTCTATAGAATTTTTTTGAGATCGTACAATCATGAAAAGCCAACTGTATGAATGTTACAACAGATTAATGATGACTAGTGAAGATCTCATTTTAACGTCTATCGGTAAACATGGAAGTGAATATTATGTTCTGTGGTCATACTTATGAGCTCATGCAATATACTCAACGACTTGCTGATCAAGTTGACAAACTTACAGATGCCTAGTTTCCTTAATGTGTTCCCTCTGATAATTATTTGTGTCGTTTTTTCTTAAGAAATTACAAGTCTTCTTCATATTGAAGAAGGGGAAATGGAAGAGGGATGGTTTAGGAGTTGTAATAGTCCGATGCACAGTTCAGTGCTTCAAATCAGACTACAGGACTTAGTAAAGTAAGGTTTTCCCCTCTTCAATCCATACGACTAAATATAGCTAATCGGTTTCTGTGTTCGTGTAGCTCTGCTTGTCATAGTTCTTTCGAAATATCTGGGAATATACAGTAACTAAAGCATCTTAGGCACTTTAAATTTTCAGTTTCCTTGCTCTTTACAACAAGCGGATTAGAATTTTCAGTTGTACTAGCATTACATCTTTTATGCAGTCATAGATTCTGCCGTGAGTTCATTAAATAGATATACTACTTTATCGTGATATCTGCAAGCTGCAACAGATATGTAATAAGCTGAATTCTGCATCAGCTTATTTTAGTTCATGTAGCAAAGAAAATGTTAGACGAAAACAAAGTCATGCTTTATTGATAACTCAAATGCAACAGTTCCAACTTCAACAGTACTCTCTTAGAGAGTTACAAACTTACAAATGCAACAGTTTTGCCAACTGCAGCATTTCAGGTCCAGGCATCAAGCGCTGGAGCTACTACTATAGGACTTCTTACGGTGTGATGACCGTTTTCTTCAACCCAAGTGATTGAACCAGATTGTGCTTGGTCATCTGCAATGCCTTTGTAACGTATGGTAAGAGTGTAGTCCTGCTTCTGATTTTTCTTCTCAAACACTAAGGTTTGTGGAGAGACAGAAATTGTTGAGTTTTTTGGGGCTATCACTTTTGCTACATACTTAGCTGCACTGGCTCCGACATTTGTGACTGTCCGCCTGAATTTCTTCTCCAACCAAGTGTAGTTCCCAATTGGGTTAAAGAGAGCAATAAATGATGGGTAATTGATATCATCAGATAGATTTGAACAGTTGTGTTTAGCTGATGATCTAGCAATTGTTTTGAATTGATCTAGTGTGAAATTCATGGAACAGAGAAGGTTCACATAGTCTTGTGGAGTGGCATCATATATCAGGCCTGGATCAACTGCACGGTTTGGATCAACAAGTCCGGCTCCCATAGCTAATGATGTAGTATCGCTGTTATTATCCTCGGTTTTGATGGGGTTTTTAGTGTTATCCAAATGGTTGGCAGTGGTCATCATGGCTGATCGAATAGCTGAAGGACTCCAATCAGGATGTGCTCCTTTAAGCATTGCAGCGATTCCAGCAATGTGAGGAGCAGCCATGGAAGTACCTGATACAAGACGGTAATCACTACCCAAAAATGTATTGACACCAATAACTGTATCTGAATTGTTTGATGGCCAGGCTGCTAGAATTAACTCTCCTGGTGCCATAATATCTGGCTTTGCTACTTGCAGATAGCTTAGAGAGGGGCCTCTCGACGAAAATGCAGAAACAACTGGAGCAGGCTTTACACCAATACGTGTTCCCTGGAAACTGATGCTGGCTTTTGGTTCAGCATTTTTGGTTGCATAGTCTATCACTTGTTTCCCTTCCTTGGTGCTAATCACAACTCCAGGATTTGGAAAAAAATTGGATGACAATACATCTGGATCATCAGAAATATAGATGGCTCCTCCAAATTTTGACTCTGAGATAGCAGCCATTTGGTCCTCTACTTCTACTGCATTACTATAACAAATCATAATGCTACGTCCAGCATTAGGGACTTGGGCTAATACATCAGATGAATCACATGGTGATATACTTTCGTTGTAAAGCACTGGTAAATTCTTGATGATGGTTTTCACTGGAAACAAGCTAAATCCAGTAATATTTACGCCATTCCCGAGAGTTAAAGTCCCATAGAATGATCGATCAGTACTGCATGACGCCACAGTAAAAATCCAAGGGACACCATTATTTATAGTTCCCATTTCAGGGCCGCTATTTCCAGCTGAAGCAGAGACTAAGACACCTTTCATCATGGCACCAAAAGAAGCTATCGCAATTGAATCTTGATACACTGGAATCCTAACCCACCCATAAGAAATAGTTAGTATGTCAACACCATCTGCAACAGCTTGATCCATTGCAGCAATTAAATCAGAAGTGAAGGTTCCTTCCTCAAAGCTAAACTTATATACAGCTATCCTAGCTCGTGGCGCCATACCTCTTGCTGTTCCAGTAGCATATCCAAAATATGAAGCTCCTTTAGCAAAATTACCAGCAGCAATGGAGGCAACATGTGTTCCATGACCTCTAGTATCCCTTGCAGAATTCATTGAAATATTCACAGTAGGATTATCAGCCAAAATCCCTTTGTTGAAATAATTAGCCCCTATGATCTTCCTGTTACACAATGAAGAATCAAAATCTGTTCCTGCCTTGCAAATTCCCTTCCACCTTTTTGGAATTTCAGGTAATCCATCATCACTGAAACTAGCAGATTCTGGCCAGACACCAGAGTCGAGTACACCGATGATAACATCTTGACCAAAACCAGAAGCTGGCCATAATCCAGATGCAGGATTGAGCTTAAGAAACTCTGAGGTATGAGTTGTGTGAGCTTCAACACTCCTATCTTTATAAGCTGAAAGGAAACCTGCCGATTTCTCGAGCGATTTAAGCTCATCTTTAGACAAAACAGCACTGAATCCATGGATGACATTGTCATAAGAATAAAGAAGCTTTGGAAGTGGATGGTAGTCATTTTGTGTAGTGGGAGCTTCAATCTTGATGGTACCAATAATGGAAGAATGCCAGTTTTGGTGAGTAGCAAAGATTTTAGGCATAAAAGACTTGTCCAAATGGACAATGTAAGTAGACCTCTCTGCTGAGGTTCCTAATAATAAACAAGTGCTAAAAAGAAACCAAGAAAACAGAAGTTTAGGTACTCTTAACATAGTTTTTTTCTCTACACTGTGTGTTATTCCTTCTATAACACAGCCTCCTTTAAATATACACCTTAAGAAACAGTCATAGTTGGCTGATTTTGTGAAGTAAATTTGTTGGTAAGCTGTCATTTTCTAAGACTTGTTGGTCAGTGGACCTGTGGAGACTTTTGCTAGTCTAAGTTGTGTGCTTACTGTGTTCACACTACACAGGAAGAATGTTAAACCATATTTTTAAGTGTTCAATTAAGATTGGAATATATATCAATCAAAATACTAATGATTAAGTAACAAACAGTATATAGACAAATATTATATTCTTCTTGCTTTAATGCATGCACTGGCCAATTTTTTTCACATACAAATATTATATGTACTATTTTTGTACTCTTTACTTATATTAGTGAATTCCTCATACTTGAGCAAACCACGTCGAATTATTATCTCGTTTGATATATTATTTACTTTTCGTACAAAGTTTGCATTGTTTAATGTTAGCTTCCACATTACATCAAAGTATTTCAGTCCTATTGTGTGAATGTTGCTATTGATTAATGACCCCTATTGCCAATCAGACATCTATTCAACAAAGTCTTTGATTAATTGGTAACACAAGAAAATAACATTAATCAACAAGTACTTCAAACATACACATGCTTTGCCAGAATACTTCCAGCTACTTTAACAGAACCCTCTTGAGGAGAGTTACAAACTTACAAATGCAACAGTATTATCAACTGCAGCATTTCAGTTTGGGGCATCAATCATTTTCATTTGGGACATCAAGCGCTGGTGCTACTACTATAGGACTTCTTACGGTGTGATGACCGTTCTTTTCCACCCAAGTGACTGAACCAGATTGTGCTTGGTCAAATTCAATGCCTCTGTAGCGTATGGTAAGAGTGTAGTCCTGCTTCTGATGTTTTTTCTCAAACACCAAGGTCTGGGGAGAGATAGAAATTGTCGAGTTTATTGGTGCTTTCACTTTTACTTTGTAAATAGCTGCACCAGGTCCAACATTTGTGACTGTCCTCTTGAATTTCTGCTCCAACCAAGCGTAGTCCCCATTTGGGACATAGAGAGCAATAAATGATGGGTAATTGATATCATCGGATGGATTTTCACAGTTGTGTTTAGCTGATGATCTAGCTATTGTCTTGAACTGCTTTGCTGTGAAATTCATGGAGCAGAGAAGATTCACGTAGTCTTGTGGAGTTGCATCATATATCAGGCCTGGATCAACTGCACGGTTTGGATCAACAAGTCCGGCTCCCATGGATAAAGATGTAGCATAACTGGTTCTGAGGTAATCCACGGTCTTTATGGGTTTTTCAGTATTATCCAGGGGATTTGCAGTGGTCATCATGGCAGATCGAATAGCTGAAGGACTCCAATCAGGATGTACTCCTTTTAGCATTGCAGCAATTCCGGAAATGTGAGGAGCAGCCATCGAAGTGCCTGAAAGAAGACTGTAATCACTATTCAAAAATGTATTGATACCAATGATTGCAGCTGAAGTGTTTGATGGCCAGGCTGCTAAAATTAACTCCCCTGGTGCCATAATATCTGGCTTTGCAACTCGTAGATAGCTTAGAGAGGGGCCTCTCGAGGAAAATGCAGAAACAACTGGAGCAGGCTTAACAGAAAAATGTGTTTCCTGTAAACTGATGCTGACTTTTGGTTTAGCACTTGTTTTTGCATAGTCTACCACCTTTTTCCAATCCTTACTGCTAATTACAGCTCCAGGAGTCGTAAAATAATTGGATGACAATACATCCGGATCTCCATAAACATAGAGTGCGCCTCCAAATTTTGCCTCTGAGATAGCCCCCATTTGATCAGAGACTGATAAGTCTTCTTGTGAAGTGCTATAACAAAGAGTGATGCTACGTGCTTTATTAGGGACTAGGGCTAAATCATCAGATGAATCACAAGTGGATAGGCTTCCATTGTAAACCAAATCAAAATCGTTGATGTTGGTTTTCACTGGAAACAAGCTAAATCCAGTAATCTTTAAGCCATTCCCTAAAGTTATAGTCCCGGAAAATGATCGGTCAGTACTGCCTGATGCCACAGTAAAGATCCAGGGGAATCCATTGGATAAAGTTCCCATTTCAGGACCATTATTCCCAGCTGAAGCAGACACTAACACACCCTTCATCATGGCACCAAAAGAAGCTATTGCAATAGCATCTTCATACAGTGGACCAAATCCATACCCATAAGAAATTGATATTACGTCAACGCCATCTGCAACAGCTTGGTCCATAGCAGCAATTAAATCAGAAGTGACGGTCCCTTCTTCAAAGCTAAACTTATACACAGCAAGCCTAGCTCGTGACGCAATACCTCTTGCTGTTCCAGGAGCATATCCAAAATATGAAACTCCTTTTACAGGACTACCAGCAGCAATGGAAGCAACATGAGTGCCATGACCTCTCGTATCTCTTGCAGAATTCATGGAAAGGACGATAGTAGGATCGCTAGCCAAAAGCCCCTTATTGAAATAATTCGCTCCAATGAGTTTTCTGTTGCACAATGAAGAATTGAAATCTGTTCCTGGCTTGCAAATTCCCTTCCACTTTTTTGGTATTGCAGATAGTCCATCATCTCTGAAACTAGCAGATTCTGGCCAGACACCAGTGTCGAGTACACCGATGATCACATCTTCACCAAAACCAGACGCCGGCCATAGCCCTGAAGCAGGATTAAGCTTAAGAAACTCAGGGGAATGTGTAGTGTGAGCTACAACAGGCCTGTCTTTATAAGCTGAAAGAAAGCCTGGCGACTTCTTGAGTGCTTCGAGTTCATCTTTAGACAACACAGCACTGAAGCCATGAAGGACATTGTCATAAGAATAAAGAAGCTTTGGAAGTGGATGGTGGGTACTTTGTGTAGTGGGAGCTTCAATCTTGATGGTATCAATAATGTAAGAATGCCAGTTTTGGTGAGTCGCAAAGATTTTAGGCATAAAAGACTTATCCAAATGGACAATGTAAGTAGACCTCTCAGCTGAGGTTACTAAAAACAAAGAAAGAAACAAAGAAAAGAGAAGAAAAGGAACTATTGTCTTCATAGTTATATCTCTTTATTTGTGTTTTCCTACTATGACAGAGGCCTCCTTCTTATACACACTCTAAGAAACAGTCATTGTGGATTAGCTTCAGATTTTCAATGGATGGTCACTTTAATAATATTACCAGTTTCAGTCAGTGGACCTATGGCCACTTTTGTTAATGGAAATTGAATTGGACATGTACTATACAAACAAGATTCTTGTACATTCACCAATTTATTAATATTAGAAGTGATAGATTGAGGCTATAATATATGTTAATCAAAACAGTTCTTCAAATAATAGAGGTTATATATTAAACAAATATTATATTTCATTGTCATGATTTTGTGACATTAAACAAACATAAACTTGAAAGTTTTAGACTAAGTTGAATTTGGTGGACTTGAGTTGAGAGTCTTTCGGAAATATCTCTATCTCCACAAGGTAGTGATAAGATTTGCATACATTTTATCCTTCCCAGAATCCACTTGTGGATTTCGCTGGTATATCTCTTCAAAAAAGTACTTTGAACTTACTAAGAACAATATCATATGCTTCTCTTTAAATGTCTCAAAAAATCCCAAAAAAGTATTTCATTTAATCAATTCACCACCACTACCCAATCTCTTTCTTTTGTGTAAAAGATTCCATAAACTTTTGTCATCACCTCTTTTTTGTCCTTCAAATGTGATACATTAGAAACACATTTTTTATATGGTGATAAAAAAAAATAGTCATTTTGATTTAATTATTTGGAGATGGGTTCATACTTTTCTAACTTATTATGCATGCCAACTCACTCATTCCCCACCCCTCTATGAATTTTGTATGTTTCTTACCCCTAGTTCATGTATAATCATGATCTGTTTACTTTTTATCATTTCTTCTAGTGTTACTTTTGATTAAAATGTTGATTATGTTAACCCTTGAGTGGACTCTTTCACTTTTGAAATCTTTGACTGGAGCTAAAATATCAATGAAAAAGGTGAAGTTACATCCAACAACAACATAAAACAATGTAATATCCCATGCAAGGAGTCTAAGAGGATAGTGTATTAACATATACGTAAATCTTACCCCTACCCCTACTAATAGGAGGATGTTTTGTTGAAACCGGTGAATTGATCTTCATCCTTTGGAAGTACCTTACATCTACTGTCAAGGAGTTCAATGTACTGTAACTTTGTTCATTATCACCTGGTGTTTGGGATTCCAAGTTAAATGGAACTGAGGAGAAAACTTATCCAGTATTGTTGGTGTTTATATTAAGTATATGAACACAAGATATGTGTCTTGCACATAATCTTTCCTCTCTACAGGATCGTAGACCGTTTAAGTTTCTAATCTCCTCATAAAATTTTCTAAACATATTGTTTGTTGGCTAAAGGGAAAAGGTTGACTTCATATCTTGAGGATCTTTACAACAAGCCTTATAATATTCAGTTGTTACATAGATTTTTCTTATGCAGCCATAGATTCTCCTTGAAATTAACAAGTGGATATACATCATTGTGATATCTGCAAAAACATCTAATGACTTTGTTCCATGTAGCAATAAAACATTAAATGATCAACAAAGTCTTGATTTATTGATAACACAAGAAAAAAAAAGACATCATTCAACAATTACTTTGCTAGAATAATTCCAGCTACTTAAACAGAACCCTCTAGAGGAGAGCTTAAAAACAAAGAAAGAAACCAAGAAAAGAGTAGAAAAGGTAGTACTGTCTTCATAGTTATTTGTGTTTTCCTACTATGATGGAGCCTCCTTATACACACTCCAACTAACAGTCATTGAGGATTAATTTCAAATTTTCAATCAATGATGGTCACTTTAGTAGTATTATTACTAATTTCAGTCAGTGGACCTATGGGCACTTTTGTTCATGGAAATTGAAGTGGACATGTACTACACAGACATGATTCTTGTGCATGCACCAATTTATATGTGAAGTGATAGATTGAGGCTAATATATATCTATCAAAGTAGTTATTTGAATAGTAGAGGTTATATAAGAGACAAACATTATATTACATTGTCATGAATTCATGATTTTTTGACATGAAACAAACATAAACTCGAAAATGTTAGACAAGTTGTGGATTTGCTGCCCTTGAGTTTTTCGAAAACAATTTCTCTATGTAAAATATACCCTCTCCAGAACACAGTTACGTGATTTCAATAAGTATGTTTCTTTTTTTAAAAAAGTACCTGGATTATTTCTCAAAAATATCTTTCTCCACTCACATAACAGTAAAAAAAACTTACAAAACGAACAATATCATGTGTTTCTCTTGCAATGTCTCACAAAATCCCACAAAAGTGTTTCGATCGGTCAATTCACCAGGACAACCCAATCTCTTCATTTGTTTTGTCCTTCAAATATGATAATAGTACAAACACATTTTGTACATGGTGATAAAAGAGATTGTCATTGATTGGTTAATTGGAGAGAGGGGGTCATACTATTCTAACTTATAATGCATGCCAACTGACTCATTCCCCACCCCTCTATAAATTTTGTATGTCTCTATAGGAATTAGTTCATGTAGAAACATGACTTGCTTACTTCTATGATCCATCACTTCATCTAGTGTTACTTTTGATTAAAATGCTGATTATTTGTGGAGATAAAATATCAATGAAAAGGGTGAAAGTAGTTGCTGCGTAGACCTTACCCCTACCTTCCAGAGACTATTTTAGTACGTGACTACATCAAGGGAAAGGGGGTGTTTGGAAGTTCAATTACTCTAAACTTTTTAGTCCCAAGTTATGTGACAGCTTGGGATTGTCACCATTGGTGTTTGCATAAAGCAAATGAAACAGGAGACATATCATGGATAATGATGTGATACAAGTCTCCTGTGCCATCCTTCAAATCAGCATTCTGAAGTAAACTAATAGGAAACTTCTTCCCCATCCAATACAGAAAATGCCCATTTTCTCAAAGCACAAGTATTTTACGACCTAAAATACATACAATTTCTGTTCTTTTGTTCTCTTACCGTTATGTTGTGGTTGTGGGGGTTTTGAGAAGCAAGATGGTGTTAGGTAACAACAGAAATGAACCAAAATTTCAGTGCAATGTGACTACATTAAAGATAGTTGCTCACAAAGTACATACTCAAGAAAACTAAAAGTCCATGGCAACAGTATCTTGGCAAAATGGCAAAATTAAGATCTTGGTTTCTCCTTCTTCTCCTTAAAGAGAGCCAAGAGAGAAACACCAGAAACCTTCACAACTTTGAACCTGACACCAGGAATATCTCCTACGGCATGACCCTTTCGACCAAATCCAGCAATCAACACCTCATCCTGCAAAAACAAGAATCAATGTTAAGAACTTGAAAAAACTAACATCAAAATCTTGTTTTCTGTGGCTAGATATGTGGAAGAAAAGGACTCACGTTTTCTTCAATGTAGTTCAAACAACCATCGTTAGGAACGAATGCAGCAATCTTCTTCCCATTTTTGATCAATTGAACCCTAGCACATTTACGAATAGCAGAATTGGGCTGCTTAGCCTCAATACCTCTGCAAAAATCATTTCAAATAATTTTGATTGGTTAGATGCAAGGGCCAAAAAACAACAACGCTAAAGAAGAACAGCAACAAAAAACTTTACAAGAGAACTTACATCTTCTCAAGCACAATGCCTTTAGCATGGGATGACCCAGCAAATGGCTTCTTCCATTCATTTCCAAGATGGGACTTCTTGTAGGACTTGTCAGCCCACCTCTGTCTTCTACGGTGGGACTTCAGCTTGCGTCCAGCTCCCATACCACGTGTCTTCCTGAAATTTTTACCCCGTTGAGTGACAACATCACAAACAGAACCATGCTTGTTTATGCTCTCTCACTTTAACTAATATGTTCTCAAGTACTATTGGAACATCTCTACAATTACTCAACTTAAGGCGATGAAAAAGCAAGGAATTTCATTTCCACCACAACATGGACAAAATATCTACCTACACAAACAATGATCTTCTGTATCAACCCCCATATGCTAAGCATCATAGCATTCGTCACTATAATCATTCCAGAATTTCTGAACATAATACGCCATCTCCTTGTATAACTGTACTTAAAACAACTACATAAATAACACTTAAATCTGCTAATTTCACGCATCATCGATTCATGCAACAGATATACACTGTTCCAATAATCTCAATTTCCACCATTACAAATCACACTGATATTATTTTTTGTTATAAGTATTACAATTACATTCTTCTAACAATCATATACTTCTAATTTCTCAAGTTCAACAATAACCACACACGCAGTGCAATAATCCCGAGTGTGAGCAGACCTTACCTCTACCCCGTGAGAGGTAGAGAGGCTGTTTCCAAAAGACACTTAGCTAAAGTTCCAAACTTCTCAAGTTCAGCAATTTATTAAGCAATTAATACATATTGGACATCAAAACGCTATAATTCGCATCAGCTAGTTTACTCATCTAACTTATCCTATATAATTCAAAATATAAACTTTTCAAACAGACAACTAATAGTATCAAAATGCGAAGATATTATGCAGAAGAAAAAAAACAATATCATGAATCCGATTAACAGGGGATGAAAAACAGGTTTTTTTAATAATGCAACATATAAAAAATGATCAAAGAAGAAAAAAAATAAATCGTACCCCATGTTTGCTGAGTGAAGAGAAACTCAAACTTCAAATTAGGGTTCGAGAGGTTGAAGAAGAGAAGAAGCAGCAGTACGTAAAACCCTAATCCTTATAAACAGCTATCAAATTCTAAGTATTGAATTGGGCTTGTCCAAATTGGGCTGAAAAGCTTTGGGCTTGAGGAAATATTTACATTCGCTAGCCAAAATATTATACAATTTTTTTTCATGTGGCTGTTATTATGTCAATTTACTTTTTTTAAAAATAAGTATGAAATTTGTTTATTATATCAATTTACTTTTTTTTTAATTATATAGTTAATTAAGGAATTGAGAATTAAACTCACCTCTATTACCACGAAAATCCCATTGGTATCACTAATTTGTAAGTTCTTATAACAATGTAAATCAATTTCTCTTGTTTTTATTTAGGGTTATAAAGATAGACATTATATTGTTCACGCTTTAGACGTCCAATCATGAACTTGTGGAACGATGTTAGAGCCCCCACATCATTTATGAGATGGGAACATGGACTTTTTATACAGTCTTGAGCAATCCTTCTCTCGTGAACTAACTATTAAAATTGAATTAGATCCTTGCACATAATGAAGATGAGTCAAGAAAAATATATGAATGTAACCGGACACCACTAATCTACAATGAAAATTCATCCATATTACTATCTTTAACATAAAAACCTGAAGAACAAACAGTAGATTTTCCGATTAATCAACTGCCCGGGGTTTCATTACACTTGGTAGAAACATTCAGTAGTGGCAGGTGAGATCATAGAGGTCTCAACAATTCTGGAATAGCTTTACAAAAATCAGCTAAGAGATTTTTCCAGGAGGTTGAAGCTCAGCAAGAGTACCTGGGAAGGGAAAATAGTAGATTATGGTTACTAGAGAAGAGAGCAATGTTTATTTGAAACATGCATGATATGCATCTATTTGTGGCCCTTTTTTAATAAACTACCAATCTTCTTCAACATAGTGCCATTCTTCTTCTTGGGTGAGTAATCAATATCCATGTCTTCAGATAACGGTGAACGCAGCTTGCCACCAATAGTATGGTAGTCCAAAGAGCCTGTTCTCTCGACGCATCTCCCATTATTGTTAGTTGAGAGCATAGCTGCAGCTGCTTCAGCAGCTTTCCTCCATTGATCAGATTGTACTTTTAACCTCCTCAACTCAGCTTCCATATCAGAGTTACTTGTCTGCACTGCATCCAACTCCTTGATGACTTGTGCTGCTTTTCTGCTACTTTTATCTGCTTCCTCACTCAAATACCCCAGCTTCATCAGGGCTTCTCTTTCAGCAATTCTAGCGGCTTCTGCTAAGGCAAGAACCTCATCATTCACTTTGGTACTCTCCATTTCCCTCTTTTTGATTTCTGACTTCAGCATCTCATTTTCCTCAGTAGTACTCTGCAACTCTGTCTCTTTGTCAGATAAACTTGCCCGTAAATCTGCTAAGACCGACTCTGATTTCTTCAGTTCATCTTGTAATTCAGACTCACGGTCAACTGACTGCAGTACTTCAAGTTGTACATTCAGGCCCTTATTTTCATCTGAAATCATTTGTAATTCAGCTTCGCTGTTCATCAATTTCTCCTTTAACTCTTCCATAGCTGCTTTTGCAGCACTTAACCTTGAGGTCCATTCAGTCTCTCTTTGAATTGATTCATATTTTGTCTGCTCCACTATCTCATAAGCACTTCTTATCTGCAATGTGTTCTGAATGCATTCTTCCTGATACTTCCTCTCAGAATCCTCCACTGCAGCTCTTAGTTGATTTACCTCGTCTTTAAGATTGCTGAACTCAGTTTTTAGTTCGTCAGCTTCGACATCGATTCCAATTTCTTGTGCAGCTGCAGAACTTCCTGTAGGATCTACCAGGTTCATGTTTTTGCTGCTTTGATCAGACTGGAGTTTGTTGACACGTTCCTCCAATGCAGCCACTTGATGCTTTGACTGTTCCAACTCCAATGCCAAGGATTTGCAAGCCTCCATTGCCTTCAGACCTTCCGAGCGTAAAGTATTGCCTGTCATCTTTGCGACTTCCAACTCCAACTGAGCTTTACTCACTTCTTCAAGCACAGTAGCTTCAGATTCCTTGCTTTTGTTTAACTGGTTTTGCAATTGCTGAAGCAATGTAAGGGTTTCTTTGAGTTGTACCCTTAAGCTTTGGGTCTCAGAATGAGCTGATTCAGCATGGCGAGCTTGAGTGGCTTCAGAATCAGCTACTCTATCAAGCTGAAGTTTAAGGTTCTGGATTTCATTCAGGGCAGACGCCAGAGCAGCAGAGTCCAATTCATGCTGCTTTTGTACAGCCTCAAGTTCAGATTTCCATTTTCGATCCCTATCTTGTGAGATCTTGTGTAGCTCCAAGAGTTTAGCTTCCTCAGAATCGGAGCATTTAAGAAGCTGCTTCTCAGACTCCTCAAGCTTCTCTGACATGACTGCTAACTGCCTCTTAACTTCGTCAGCCTCTTGTTGAGACGTTTTTTTCAATGATTCTGATAAACTGAGTTGTTCCTTTGCTGCCTTCACCTCCTCGCGGAGTTGAGCAAGCTGGTCTTCCAAAGCGGACATTCTGCCTGGACGCTTTTGCTGTGTTTTTCAAAATAAGAACAATGGGCATCTTAGTAACAAAGAGAGCAACTTAAACAGAAACAAAATATATATAAAAGAGAATTCGTGACTTCTCAACTTCTAAAGTTGTATAAACTAAGGTTTCCATCAAACAGTGCAACTGCCGGCAAGTGAGACAGGCAACAGCAGTCAAGGAATAAGCAAGATAATAGAAGCACCATGTTCAATGAGTTTGCAACAATCCTCAACAGAATAACAAGTCCAACAGAGCAAACAAAGCTACAGATGCAGAGGGTTCCGCTTATTTGATATACCTTGTCTCGATACTGATAATCATTGACAAACACTAAAATCAAGGGTTTTAACATTCTTCAAGTAATACAAATATGCAATAAATTTTGGGCCAAAGAAATATTCAAGATTAGTATATTACTCAAGTACCTCTATTGCTGGACTTCGTGGTGACCGGCGACCAATAACTTTAGGACTCCTGTCTTTTGGTGTCCTGCTTGCAGGATTTGGAGATGAAACAGAATCAACCTCTGGCCCTGAAGTTCTGAGCTTTCGAGCTGTCTTTGTTGTAGACGAAGATGTCCTTTGCGGCACCTCAACAGAAACAGTCCTTCAGCCAAAAACATGTGAGAAGGAGAACGAGATACTCAAACAACAAGCTCATACAAGAGATGAACTATCAGCAGAGAATGATTACACAACAATCATGTAAATTAACTTAGCAGAACTAATGCAGCAGTAGTAGTATTTATTTTCTAATAAATTATAGAAGTTAAATAATACTCCCTTCGTCTCATTTTTTTTTGTCTTAATTTCCTTTTTAGTCCGTTTCAAAAAGATTGCCTCTGTCCTCTGTTGGCAACTCTTTAGTTTCAATTTTCCATATGACATATTTAAGATTGATTAAATGACATTTTGGTATGCTACATATCTTTAGTTTTAGTTTAAGACCACAAGATTCAAAAGTCTTCTTTACTTTCTTTTAACTCTATGCCAAGTCAAAACCAAACAGATAAATTGAACGGAGGGAGTATATATTTTCAATTATGGATCACATATCAAATAATCTGCAGCTGCAACATGAAAAGACAAAATGGAACTTTGAATTATTGTTATAACACTCCTTCCTTTCCTCAGGATCACTTCAGTGTTACTTTCTTTGAGGTAGAAAAGCTGATCACATGTTAATTTTCAAAGCACAAATATGAGCATCTAAAAAGTATCATTCAACAACTATAATTAAGAATGTAGTATTTTCGTTCACTGTGAGCAGTTGCGCACACAATTCATTGCTCAAAGTACCAATGGCTCAAGACAATCATCATCTGCTGTTTTAGAAATCAAGTTGCCTATACAGGAATGAAATGAAAGGGACAAATTGAAACTGTGAATTCATAGTTGTTGCTTAGTTAAGATGCTCTTTGAATTGATCTAACAATATAATCAAGAAACCACTTTATTCAAATCTCATGGAAGAAGGGGTTAAAAACATAAGAAGCAAGATTAAGGCCTTTGAATTACTTGCAAAATTCACCAAAAGCAGCGTGAATGAATTAAGAAATACCTTGCTTTTGGTGTCTGCATGCTCATTTCCTCTCAATGGAAGATGTAGAAATGACAAACTTAATTTGTTTTCTTCAAAGACCAACCGCTGCAACACGAGAAACATTTTAGCAGACTTCGTATATGTTAAAGAAATGCTATTGAGGGATCTGAAAACTCTCACATTCGTAATAGATACTTATAAAAAAAATACAAACAGCACTATCCATTCAAGAAAACAACATAGAAACTGCCTCCACTTGCACCAACAAACCTACTGCCGGAGGAAGAAACCAAAAAAAGAAAAAAGAAAATTGGAAGACAGGGAAATTTGCAATCCAAGAAAACAAAGTACTATCATTATGTAAGCCATTTATCAACTTTCTTAACTTTTACTTCAACTTTTACTGCAGTGCTTATACTGTATAGAAACAACATGGTGCATAGAAAATGACATTAAACCACATTTTAGAAAACAATTCAAAAGTCCCAATTTAAGGATTAACAAACAGATGATGCTTTTCAAAAGAAGGGAAACTTGAAAATCCATCAAGCTGCAAAGAGACAGCTGATACAGCAACAAAATAAGATCCATTATTAACTTCTCCACAACCCATACCCTCTACCCAAATGGATCAATCATGTTTACACTTGAGATAAGAAGTCACTTGTGAGTTGTGGGACTTCTTATTATATTTTTTTTATGTAAAAACACAAAGCAATACTAAATAATCTAAAAGTTTCTGGGTGATATTTTCCTCTCCTTTATGTTAGGTGACATAGATCCAAAGAAATTACAAACTCTTCATTGCCCTCCCCAAGTAGACCACAAAACAAAAAAGTTATATCTGCTTGTCGAAAACAACAAAGCCTCCAAAATCAGAGCTCTAAAGCTATGTCTACCTACAGTGAAAAAATAAAACACAAAAGCTCCTTAAGTTTGAAACTTTATCAAACAAGAAACCAACCCACATGAAAAATCAGACTTCTAAAGCTATGTCAACCTAGTACATTGTAAGACAAACTCAAAATTTTTCCAAAAACTGAAACTTTATCTATAAAGAAACCAATCCACAAGAAAAATCAGTGCTCTAAAGCTATGTCAACCTAGTACATAGTAAAACAAACTCAAAATTTCTCCTAAGATTGAAACTTCATCAAAAAAGAAACCAACCCACATGAAAAGGCAGTGGTATAAAAGCTATGTCAGCCTAGTACATTGTAAAACAAACTCAAAATTTCTCCAAAGACTGAAACTTTATCCAAAAAGAAACCAACCCACATGAAAAATCAGTGCTCTAAATCCATGCCAACCTAGTACATTGTAAAACAATGGCATCTTCAAAGACTGAAACTTTATCAAAAAAAGAAACTAACCCACAAGAGAAATCAGTGCTCTCAGCAAATACAAATCACACCCACATAGATATAAACAGATAAAACACTAACATTCCAAAGAACAAAAAAACAACCCTTCTCCAACACTTCAGCAGATAAATGAACAGTTCCTTAAGACTTACCCAAAAAAGATCTCAAGAAAGTGAAAATCAAGAAAAACAAGCTGGAGCAGTTCCCTTTGTGGGGGTAAAAAATGAAAGAAAAATGTGGCTCAAGCTCCAAGACAAATGAAGCAGATGAAAGAACCCTAATGGGGGTGAAGCAATCGAGGATACGTAGCTTAATTTACGTTCGTATACACACAAACACACAATAGATATAGCTATCAGCTAAGCAAAACACAGTTTCCCAAGTCACTGAGCACTGTCTTCTTTCACTTAACTGTGTTTGTTTTTGTCTGTTTATATGGGATAAAGAAAATAAAACTAACTTAACTACTAAAAAAGAAAGAAAAATTAATGTAAGATAATAAAGGCCCTGATATGGAAGACCCACCCTCGGGGAACAAGCGTTTGACCACTCCGTGTGATCGAGGTGTTTATTATCCGAGCAATATTATTAATACTTTTTATTTTGGTATTGCTAGAAAAAAGATATATTTAAACGTTCAGTGTTTTAAAAGGTAAAGGCGTGAAATGAGACATTTTATAAGGTATGAGGTGAGGCGTAAGCCTCAATTAACAAAGCGTAAGTTTCATAGATCTATAGGACATAATCGCATGTATATTCAATTTTATAGTTTTATTACTATTAAAATAAGCAAAAGTAAATTTTTCAATGAATTATATTTTTTATGTGAAATAAGTATTAATATTCAATAATGAAAAAAAAAAGAATTATCATTATTATTTGAGAAATATCATGACACCAATAATAAAAATATTATTTAAAGCAAAAAACAAATAAATTAAAAACGATTTGGTGTACGTTTTTACACCCAGTACTTACGTTTTTATGTTTAGAGCTTATGCCTCAAATTTTAAAACTTACGTCTTAAGAATCTATGTTTTTAATTTATGCCCCAAAATCGTTTTTGATATGCCCGGCTTCGAAATTCACCTTGAAACTCGCCCCAAAAACGTTTTTGAAAACACTGTTAAGACTAAATGAGTAAGTTTTATTGTTATCACTTAATCATAATTGGATTAAGGACAAAAAAATTGTGAATTATTCGCTATAGATCAATTTTACTTTATTTTTATCTTTTATTTGAAAATATTATTGTTGTTAGTTAACTAAGCTCTAAAATAACGTTCACCTAGTCAACTAGCTTAAAAATACTCTTTTTACTAACGATTAATCCAAAAACAAGAGAAAATTGGTCATTTTTCAATTGAATTATTTCTAAGGAGGCAATTTTGTACTCCTTTTGAAGTTGTTTTTACTTGTAAAGAGTTGGAACAAAAACTTATATTAGAGATTAGGAGACTATGTACATTGATTGTTTGAAATGACAATTTTCTCTCTAATATAATCCAAGATTTTTCCTTTCAAAACTATTATACTATTAACTGAAATCTGAGATGGCTTAAAGTTACCGATAAGTATTAGAAAATAAGGCCAAATACGTCACTAAATTATTAAAAATATCTTGGCCATGCCACTAGCTTGCTAAAAGTTGTGCATATTCATATAATCGAACGTGACAAATTTTGTTCATACTTGTCATGTCCAGCTAAACACGCTTCGTTGGAAAATTACAATTAAATTTATCTAGTTTTTTGGACACCTAATCCATTTGAATTGTCATTAGTAGCACATCATCATAATTCTTGAAGGCATATACCAATTGGTCTAAAGACAGAACAACATGCAACAATGTCCATTGACTAAATAAAGAAAGTCTCTCTTGTTTCACCATTTCGTATACATAATAAAGATGGAATCATATATAATCACAAACGAGAAAATGCTTCCTCTAAAATAAATTCACAACTATCACAATCTCAAATCATCAACACTCGTGGGAGAAGCGAATATTTAAAAAACAAGTATCATTTTTTTCTCTGATAAATTAAAAAATCAAGCACCACGCAGGAATGCACATACAGTAACGAACTCGTGTTGATTTTATGGAGAAGTTGAAGTTGCATTTAGTCGATGAACGAATGCCTTTGTTCCAAATCTTCATGTATCTCCTCTGCGTTTACCTGGTATAGCAAGGCTGCGGTACAACTTATTACTTTGTGATAAGACAGGCTAGTTGACAACTCCATTCATGTATTTCTCAACATTAGAGGTGTTTGTGGAGGTAATCTCGACCTTTGGTGGACCTGAATGCCGTCTTGTAATGGCTGGTGAAGGTGAGTAAGAGAGTCGCTTCTTCACAGAACCTGCTGATCCCTTTGCTGGTGGTGTGCCATTTTCCACGCCTAATGGACTCTGCAAACGTGTTGTTCTTGCTTTTGCTGACTGAGTAGATGCCATATAACTTGGTACGGATGAGCAACTTCCCAGGCTCTCATCATCTCTTACTGATGATCCTGCAATGCTATGTCTCCTGTTCATTTCTGATTGAACGCTAAATACGCTTCGTGTGTCATCTTCTTGGTTTATTGCACTGACTCTTGCACTTCCTGGTTTCGGTTTTCTAGCTGTGGATGGCTTGGAAGGTGTAGTAGGAGACTGGCGGCTTGAAGGACGGTTTGGTTTTTGGCTTAAAGGAGAAGATGGGAGTTCAGAATTCAGCTGATGACGGGCAAATGCCTTGGTAATTTCCCCTCCAGCCATGCTCATGCTGGCACTCCTTACGGACATTTGATCACCTTTTAGTTCTTTCTCGGACATGTTTTGGTTTTCCCTAGACCTAGCACCCATCCACCGCTCTAACCAACTCCAACCCCATTGAGGATTGGTTGGATCCATAAATAACAAATTGGTAGCTTTTGATGACTTCTTCCAGGTTTGCTGTCCAGACAACATTTTGACATAATCAATGACTAGTAATGTCGTTAAAAGCTCACGAGGAAAATCATATATGTTTAAACATAGTAAGTTATTCCTTTGAAGATATGCATGCATAGGTTATTGGTTATTACAGAAAATCAAAGAGAAGAAATGAAGCCAAGATATCAGCAATAAAATCATCGTTAAAGTTTTGATTCTTCCTCTGGTAAATATCATTGTAAAATTTAGACTATGCAAAAATATGACTTTTAGAAACATCTCCTTGGCATAACTCTAGAAGGCTACTTCATCACCATTTGCATACCACGCAACATAGCCTTGGGAACTGAACTGCCCTCTTTTCAAAATGTTAATAGTTGTATATGAAAAAAATGATTAATTTAGTACCTGATGGGAATATGAATACGCGAGTGCTCTTTCTCGTCTCATTGCAGCTTCATATCTGCCGAGCAAACTTGCTTCAATTTGCTCTTTTGATTGTAGAGTATCATCCCACTCCTCCCCTCTCTATCAAAACAGAAAACGTTAGATGAGGCGCAATTAATAAACCTCACACGCCCTTAGACAAGAGGACCCCCCATCCCCAAATCCTTCAAAGGAAACAAATAAAAACAAAGAGATCAACTTGGGCTGTTAGCACAATATATGTTACAAGATCTAAGCCGTTAAATACTCAGCTATAGTATATTGTTAAAAATGCAAAAATGCATTCACAAATTACACCTTAAAGATTTTGTTCACAAATGTGGGACAAAAAGATGAATTGCTCCTGGTGAAATTTCCAAACACAATCTTTTTACTGTGCAGCGATATAACAGTTACCAGTAAACTTCACGAGGATACTGTCACGGTCAATTTGAGAGAACAAATTCATCTCAGTTATTCTAACGGAAAATGATTTTCCATTATTCCAGCACCAAATCCATTTCTTATAAAAAGTTGGAATTAAGGAAGAATACTGACCCTCAAACTCTCAAGTTCTTTTGCATGTTTCTGCATAAGCTGCCTCTGGAGAGTTCTGTTCTCTTCCAACAACCTGCTCCTTCTAGAACTAATCTGAGACTGCGCACGAGATAAAGTCTGCATGCATTTCAGAGTATTTGCAGTTTGCCGTTTGACAGTAGGTCCATCAACTAATGTTTTGAGTCTGACAAGTCCTCTTAAAGCTCTCAATGCTCTTCTGGCCTGCAAATGAAACCCCGACCGCAAGTTCTATCTCAGTAACAAATCATGTTTTCTCAAGTAAAGTAAATTAAACTGTAAACAAGCTTTCTATTGTTTTTTCTTACTGAGAGAATCAAGTCTATTATAAACTAGCTGAAAGAAATTATCCTAAAAAGGGAAAAATCACTTGAAATGACAAAATATGAGAGTAGAATTGCATACCAGATATCCTCGAAATGTCGTCTGAATCCTGATTGCAGCTATTTCCTCCTTGGATTTTCCTGGGAATTGATTGACTGTAGTTAATCGAACAACCTCTGCAGCAGCCTGGGCAGCTGCAACAGCCGCTTCGGCTGCTGCAGCTGTAGCAACTGCAACGGAATACACATGTTTAGTCTGTTCTTCTTCCACTTCAGCCAATTTGACCTCTTCCACTGGAGGAACAGGTTGCGGAGGAGACACTGAGGCAACCACCAAAGTTGAAGAGTCCGGGAGAGGCTGCTTTTCTTTCCCAAACCATTTTTTCTTTGATTTACCATCTTTCTGAAATAACACTCAAGAAATGTCAGGCACCAGTTGTATGTGTCAAAAAAAGGTTACATCATGCTAGAGAAGTACTAGTATATGATTATTTTAACATAACCTTGTCAGACTTTTCCTTAGAGTTTGGGCTCAAAGCCTTCTTTACTGAAGAAAACCAGCTTCCTTTCTTCCCCATCTTCTCGTTCGACAAATTGTCTTATCTAGAAGACAAAAGACACTACATTACAGGGATGATTCAACCTTTTCAATTGTAGATTTAGATAAACTTAGTAAAATAACAGAAAGAAAAATAACCAATCTAATGCCTAAAATGTACTTGGTATGAAGTATCATGTGAAAGATCACAATTTCACACTAATGTACAAATGCCTAAAAGTCGTTTGTCCATAAAATTCCGGAATACGACTTCAAGAATTTGAAAAACACCAAAAATAACTGTTTTCACTCCAAATAACTCACAAAAAACAACTTAAATTTGTATTCATCGCCAAACACAACAATTATCAAATATCATGTTTCACTTTGAAAACAAAAAAAACTACTTTTTCAAATACTCACAATTTTCATGATTAAACACCATAATTTACAATATGCTTGTCTTAAAGGAGAGAGGGGGAACCAACACAAGCTACAAGTTGAAAAATGTAAGAAATAAAAGATCTATGGATAATACTTTATGTCTAACCAAGTTATACAGTTTTTTTTGTGAGCCTAGATCATCCAAATCTATTTTTTCAACCAGATATACAACCAAACAAGATTCTGAATACATAAAACTTGGCTGCTAAACAAGAAAATCTCATCCATCCATAAATTGACTCTCATACTCAATACTTCAAAGAAAGAAGAAAAAAAATACAAACTCGAAAGATTAAGATAATGCACCTATAGCCTCAAGAACAATGTCATTTCAATTAGCTCCTTTTTTCCCAATGGCTCAATATCAAATAAAGATTCCAACTTTATGCACTACCAACATACCAAAACAGCAAGAACTTCAAGAAAACATAAAAAAAAACATCATATTCAATGATTTGAACAACACCCTTTAAAATTAAAAAAAATGTCAACTTTTCAGAAAACTATGCACTACCCACCTACCAAAACAGCAAGAACTTCAAGAAAACAGAAAAAAAAAACATCAAATTTATTGATTTGAACAATACCCTTTAAAACTGGAGCTGCACAGATCTCAGAAAGCTTGTATTCTGTTCTTGTATTGTTCAAAGACTGCAGCTTTATTCTTCTTTTTTTCCAACTTTCAAAAGTCACAAACAATGTGGCATCTTCTTCTTCTTCTTCTCTGTAACAGAAAACAAAAAGATAAGAAAAGAGTTGGACCCCTCTATCTTTTGACCCTTTTTTGCATTTTGTATTGTGAGTGAGTGAGAGAGAGAGAGAAAGTAGATCTTGATTAAAGAACAATTCCAACTAATGAATTGAGAGAAATTGAAAGAAGAACAGCTGGTTTTAGCAAGTGTGAGGGGAGCTGGAACACTGGACCCTACATTAAATTATCAGATTCTTCACCCCTCAATATTTTTGTACTATTTGGTGAACAATGATTAAGCCGACACAATTTTCATTGTACCGTTAAACATTGATGCCATCAATGAAGAACAGTTTTTTACATCCCAAAGAGCAAAAAAAATCAATTTTTATGGCTAGTTGGAATATTTTTACTTTTTTGCGGAATAATCTAGGAGATCTCTTTGTCCGATCACTTCGTAAATTAAACTTCTAGTTTGTTGTGATACATGTAAAAAAAAAAAAAAGAAGGATTGATATCATTGAACATTCACATAAGTTTTTAGTTTCGTTCTTTAACTATTGACATACACCCTGCACCTATCATGAGACTCCCTAAACTTGACGAGGACATATTGCAAGATCGGGACAGTTAGTCAAGTTAAAGGGTGATTTTAAAACTTATTAATAAATTTGGAGATAAAATTATTAATACGGGATGAATTAAGAGGTATTTTGTAATACTTCTCTACTAAAAAAAATAAAATTGAGTCTAAATCAAAAAATTAGCTGACAAGAGAAGAGTTGTCCAAATCTATATAAAGAGTCTAAATTCGACATATTCTATTGATGTTAAATTTAACAAATCTATTAATGCAATTTTAAATATGATATATAGAAGTTATTGATCGAGATATTTAAGTAGAGAGTTGGACGTTATTTTATTAATCAAAACAATAATTTGGAAAATTTTAACCTATTCACTATAGTTCTTTTTCATCCTATCATTCGATTACGGATGCTGCCATGTTAGATAAAGTTAAAAACAAATTATTATTACTATTCCTACAACTAACAAGATATAGAGTTGTTGAATATTAATAGAGTTGTGAATAATAAAGGACTTGTGACAAAGTTTAATAAAGCATTTATTCCTTCATGTCTCCAAAAATAATGAAACAAGTTATTACTATATCAGAAGTGGTCACAGAAACTACATGCATGTGGTCGGTCCTTTTGGTGTCTCACAACAATTAATGAAAAAAAATATATAATATATAACACATAAAAAAAATCGATGTGAGCTGATAAGTAAAAACTTCAATTTTAAATATATATATCTAGATAACGTAATTTATATTAATGGTTTGTTGAACCCTTCAACTTAAAAAAATATCGTTTACACAGTTCTTAAATTTATGTATCACGTCAACATTGAATGTCCATGGAACACAATAACAACGAGTCAAAGTGCTTAGTTACCGATTGAGATCAAGTTGAAATGTCTAAATGTATACACTCAAAGTTAGTGAGACCAACTTTAAATAAATTACTAACTTATAGTTTAACAACACTGTAATTTAAATAAACTTATATGCAAAATAACTGTGACATATGGTGAATGGTCAATATGGATTGTTGTTGGATGGTTCGGATAGTATTGGTATTCTTTACATCTTATCTAGAGGTTTCAGGTTCAAGCTCATGAGAATAGAAAAATAAAAATAGGCTTTACGATATGTGAATGAATTTAATAGAATCTCAATATAAATATCAAAAATTCAGTAAAAAAAAAAAAAGACAAATGGTGATATATAAGGTTAATAACCAACTTATTTTGAATTTTCTAGTCTAGTAGATTCTTTAGCGAATGAAATATTTACGTTAAGTCAATAGATATAAGATATTTCTATTTTGTACGTATATCAAAGTAACATGTATTTTCGTAACATGTATTTTCAATTTAGTAAGATATTAATACTCTATACGAATAAATATTTACATATTAATAGACCAAATCTTCCAGCTGTTATCTTAGTATTTCTATATATATATACACAAAAGTGGCTAAAATTATTCGGATTATAATTTTGCTTCCCAACCAATAGACAACACTTAAGAAGCCAACTATATAGTATATCTGCAAAAATAGTTAATGGTGGTTGGGTGTCTGATTATAAATTATCCACTGCTAATTAAATTTTTTATGTAAATGGTGTTGTTCAACCTCTCCATCACATTTTTTAAATTTATTTAATCATATTAATTATGTAAAATTAGTTGTAATTATTTTCTTAATTAAGACTTAGGTGGAATTGGTTGTCATTTGAAATCATCTTTAGGGAATATAATTAGTCGTTGTTGTTGTAGTACTTGGCTGTCCAAACTCAATAATGATTTCTATGAATAAAACACAGTAAAAATTTACAAAAAAATGATATTTATCGAAACTTCGATTGCTAAATTTGATGAAGATGGTGAAAATAAGAAATATTTAAATTTAAAAGAGAACTCACATTTTGTAGTAAATGTATCATAGTTTTTGATCTATTTCAAGAGTAGTTCAAATCGCCTTTGATTATGCGAAGTAGATCACTTATACTCTATGTTATATTTTGAGATAAAATATACCCCAGTTGTTATCTCGGGAGATTACAAATACGTTCAAGAGTTAACGACTTAAACGCAACCTGGGAATATTATACAAACTATATTTGAAACTTGAGGATTGAAAGATAGGAACAAATAGGATGAACACATTGAATCTTTAAGACATCTACTGGCAAATCCTATTATTTTGGTGTGAGAAACATACTAATACAACATTGGAAGCTTGTTATATCCATGATCCACCCCACCCCCAAATCCCAAACTATTAATTTAATACAACTACATCTGGAAAACCTGATAATCCAAATTCAGATAGCATAAAACCATGTAATTGCTTATCTAATATATGCACATCTTGTTGAGCAACAAGCTCCATAGTAGTTAAGAGAACCAAATCAGTTGACACATGACATGTTCTTATTCATCAAGCCCATATTCTTCTCCGAAATAACTATCAACCAGCTCGTTCGCCATGCTCCTGAGTTCTTCATTTTCATGAAATTGATATCTTTCCATTGCATCAATACCATCTTCCCTTTCAACGAGCTTCGGACCCTCTCCATTTGGCATTCCTCTCAACACCTGTCAAAAGAGAAGTTACTAAAATTGTCCTAAGAGACACTGGGCTCTAATTATACAGTTAATATAAACCACACAAGATAGCAAGTCAGCTAGGGCAATCAAAGGGGGTTCAATTGAATCTCTATCGTTGGACTATGCAAATAGGTCGAAAACAACCATTTTTGTATATATAATAAGTTTTTGAATCACTTTACACAAGGAAGTTTCTAATGTAATGGCAAAAGTTGGATTGAAAATTGCTATAGGTCGCAGACTCAAATCCAAGAGTGGAATTCTTGCGGTTTTTTGAATCCCCTTGATTCTTTTCTTTCTTGCTCACTCCAACATCATTGTAATCTAGTTTTATGATCTGGAACAACTAATGATAACAATCTGCCAGAATGAACCATTATAAACCGTCGTTATCCATCCAAGTAAATATAAAAGTGTGTGTGCGCGCACGCGTGTGGGTGGGTGGGTGGGGGGAGC
>NC_028646.1:80832447-80840002 GCF_001406875.1 Solanum pennellii | reverse complement strand
GGTGGGTGGGTGGGGGTAGCTCTTTTTACTACCTTCGTTATGATTTTGTTGGGGTATATAAACCATAACAAGCACACTCTGTTTAGAGAAGGAGAAGATAAGTAAATAGAAGATAAGATTGATCAACAACAACCATTCTCTGCTTACCAGCTCAATGAATTGCAGTCCCAGTCTCGCTGCCTCAACATCAGCAGATCTTACCAAATCCAGAAAACCAGTTAGGCATCCCCCACGAACAAGATTGACCAAGTGGTCAAGAATCACATTTGGCCTTCCGGAACCTTCAGTAGGGGCGACACAGATGTTTCCCAGGACATACGCTACCTCCTTTTTTATGTCAAATGCAGCTTTAGAAAGAAGATTTAAAAGAAGCGGCATAGCTTCACTTGAATATATCAACTGCTTATGCTCCACTGAACCAGCAGCTATATTAGATAGCACCCATGCAGCTTCCTAGAAAATTCCAGAAGTTTTAATAAACAGTATAACAGTCTCTAAATATAAATATAGCAAGTACCATCAGCATACCTTATTCAAGATACGGTGTTCACTCTTTAAGCACTTTACTAATGCTTGAATGGCATCACCTGGTATTGTTGGAGGTTTAGATGTCATATAGTTTCTATGCCAAAAAAGAAGGGAGAAGTTCAAAACTAGCCTGTTAGCGCATGTCTCGCAACAAGAACAAAATTAGTTATATGAAGTTCACCAGCCACAAGATTTCCCAAGCTCCGCAGGACCTGATTAAACCATAGTTGTCAAAGACCCAACATTAATGACATACACACAGATGACGGAGCACATATAATGCTGATTAACAAAAAGATCCACATCTTCCATCACCAACACTTACCTAAAAGGCAACTGAAAGATGAAATTTAATTAATTAATTTCTGTAAGTCTAGAAATTTAACGATTATTTACCACACTAGCTCTCAAATGCCATTAAAAGCAATACACAGGACTTATCTAGTTATAATTTCTGCATCAACTGTTATTAAAGCAAAATCTTGTGCTAATCATGAAATAATAAGAGCAAGTGTGGCTCTTTTTCATACTAGAAGAGATATGTCATCGTGACAAAACCTTGAAGGGGATGCATATATAACGCCCCCCCCCTCCCTCCCTCCCTCCCTCCCTCGGGGTGGGATGGGAGTTCAAGGGTTCCAATGATGCTGTGAACCTGTGTGACCATAATTTGATTCCTGTAAACCACTTTTGACAAAAGTAAATTGACACGATCATGATATAAAACAAGAGCGGTTTTGATCTAACCTTTCAGTATTCACTAATCAAACAGTATAAATTAAGAGAAGACATATAATATTGGACTACCTGAAATCAAGTTTTCAGAGAAGTGTGGTTTTGATCTACCTTTCAGTATATACTAATCAAACAGTATAAACTACTAGAAGACATATAATATCGGACTAACTGAAATCAAGTTCTCAGAAAATCCTTGAAGAGTTGACAACTTAATACATGTGAGTCCTAAAATTTAATTGCCTGCGGCAACATCTGGATCGAAGCGACCACTTTTCAGGATTCTTTCCTCCATGTTGTAACACTAAAAGTGCAGTTTACTATCTTATCCTTTAATTTCATAAGCAAAAATAATGTCCACCAAGAGCTACAGAAACTCAATTAGCAATCCAAAGTTGAGAATAAGGACAACAGAATTGAAAAAGGGGAACAGAAAAGCCAAAAGGAACACAATGTTGCATGTGATCACATATATTTTCTATTCAACAAATAGTTTTAGTTTTTCAGAACCACTTGTCCTTTCAATTTGAGAGACCCAACAATGAAGTCAGATCAGTATTTTCATTCCATCAGCGATTTATTCAATTTTTGTTTTATTTTGACAAGTTCCATGTGATTGTTCTCAAAACTCAGCAAGTACAAATAATAAAAAATTTCCGGTAACATAAATCCACTAAACCAATAATATTAGTATGCATGTTACCGGGATAAGCAGTTGCAGACTAGTTGACATGTCCAATATTTCTACCAGTACTTGTACGAGATCACTCTTTGCCAGTATTGTAGTTGCAACATTTGAAAGGGCAGTGAGATACACAACGACCCATGCTACTTCTGTGGCCAACTCATCATCCCTGGATGTGCCCAGTCAAGTAATTAGAAAAGGACATTGCAGAAAGATATCGGATAATTTGAATAATTATCTAATCTTAAGAGGCAAGTCACTTCTCCTTATGATTAGCAATAGATATTACCATAACATCTACAACAAAAAAAAAGTGTCATACACTTGTAAGAAAGTATAGCAAACAAATGGCCTTCCAACTGAAGTGTGCACTGCACAACACGGCATGGGGCCCAACATTGGAACATACAATAACAGGGATGGACCTGGCTCTATTGCTTTGTACACAAATGGACCTTGGTCAAAACTCAATGACAAAAGCTTGCTCATGTGGTGAGAGACAGACAATCCATCCCTCAACCAATGTGGAACACTTAGCAATAGTAACATTACTAACAAGGTACAGTAGATAGTACAAAAAGCATGGACTTGTACATCACTACAAAGCAAGTGACTCCGGAACAACCTACCCTTTCTTTAAATGTCGAACAATTCTATCAGGTATTCCATCAATTTTTATCAACTCTGTTGCAGCTCTAGGATCTGGTCCCTACACAAAACAAAGAGGATCTTATATTTCAAAAGTTCAAAAAAAATCAGAAGACATCATGTTTAAAATAAAAATAAAAATCAGAGGACATACACTCAAGAGGGAAAAGAAGTAACAAGTAAACCATTCTCTCAGATTGTCAAAAAGAGTTAGTAGCATAAAAGCAAGGTAATAGTCAATTTGCTTTTGGTTATCACCTAAAGATGAATTGTACTGATGGGACAGACAGTAATTTTTTTTAAAAATAATCAGATAATATGCATGATAAGGAGAGAAACTTCATTCTTGAACCTTGATTAGGTTTGATAATGCCCAAGCAGCTGTTCTTACTGTTGACCTCTTGTTAGGCAGCAGCATCCTTGCAAGAGCTGGTAAGGCTCCTTGTAATAGGAGAACATTTCTCAGCTCTTCACTTTCACCAGCAACATTTCCCAATGCCCATGCACACTGCTCCATGACATGTATGGAACTCTTCTCTACAAATTAATAAGAACAAAACAGTGAATACTTAATCAAATGTAAAATTAACAAAAGAAATATCAATTCTATCCATTGTCCCAATAACTTAACTGTGAAGAAGCAATGGCTTGTTATAGTTGGTGTCAGGCCCTGCTACTGAGGGAATAACTACTCTTATGCTATAATGCTTGATCTTTATCACATAGAGACAATAATAAAATGCCATTTAAGTCTTTACAGTCAATGTGGCACCAGAGGTAAAATTTATTGCCTTAAAGTCTGATTAACTTCCAAAGGTCATAATCAGAAATAAGGTCCAAATACGATCATTTTTTCTCTGGTGGCTAAAAGTGTTATTATGTGTCTCCTTATCTCTGTGGTACCCATATTTTCACTGGTTCTTTTGTCAATTGGTAAAAAGATGTTGTATTACTTTTGGGGAAGTTAATAAGCAATCAAAGTCGAATGTGTCAATCTATTTACGGCCTCAATCTCCAAGGGCATGTTTCGGCTGTTCTAGCTCATATTTCCAAATGAAGCAAGCCATTCAGTATTATACCAATATTCTTCTTCTTTCTTTCTTTTTTCTGATAACCGAAAAATCTCCAATGGACAGTTACGCACAGTTCGAAACTCGGTGGTTAATGGGTCGGCCACTTTATCCTTCTCCACTTAAATATCAAGCTTTTCTTTATGGTAGGCCAGTAGGATTTGAACTTGTGACGCACACCTAATCCACACATCACATATTGTGGTCTTACCACTAGATCAAAGCTCGGACTTCCCTAGTTGCTTGTGTTCATGGCACTATACTGATCATGATCATAAAGGGTTGATCAATTTAAATAGCATTCTGTCATTTCTGGAGCAACAACTCGCAAAACTAAAATACCTTTTTGGAATAAAAGCGGCAGAACTCTTGTACGCTAGATCCGGACTTATTCATCCTCTAAGGATCCAAATCTTTCATTTATTCCTATATAATTTTTTTGAAACTGGTAACATTTCATTTATTCCTATATAATGGGGCCTTTTAAATGACCTAGGACTATATAAGAGATTTATTCACAAGATCAACTTTCTCAAAATCACGCAACCTGATATATCATTCATTGTTAGTGTGGTTATCCAGATTCTGCTGGCTTCTTGTAACAGACGTTGGTATGCTTTAATGCGCATTCACGGGTGTAACAATCGCCATGATAAGGAATTATTAAAAAGTAGAGGACGTGTATCAATTCTTGGGTATTTCACATATGGGCTCCGGCAAGCAGAAATTTCCTTGGATAGACAACTCACCTCATCGGGTCTCTTAGAAAAGTAAAAACCAAAGATGTGATGACCGAACCAAGAGTGGACCTACAGTATTGAGCCAAGGCCTTAACCACATGAGGGAATACGATAAAAGTTGTTTCTTAAGAAGCTAAAATCCAACAGAAAATTGATACAATTAAGCCACTCCGAAACCACGTGAGGGAATACGATAAAAGTTGTTTCTTAAGAAGCTAAAATCCAAGGGAAAATTGATACAATTAAGCCATTACAAATTCCTATGTTTCTTCAAAGAAAGAGAAATAGATTGTTGGCAAAATATTGAGCAAACATATGTAGCTATGACTTATGAGTCATCAATTCAGATGACCAACTAGTAAATATTCTTACATAATTCCAAGGTCCCAGAATAAGCGGCATCTAAAAAATTATAATTTTTTAGGTTACATCAATCTTTGTAATTGAGGTAAGGATTTGTGAGAATCTTCAGATAGCTTAAATAAGGTAGATGATTCTGTAATTTTTCTATTGTTGACAAGGGAACCCACAGCGCTATCTTTAGGGGGCGCATAGGGTAAACCCTGCTCCTGTGCAATAGCACGCAAACCACACATGAGAGGTAAATTGCACTAGGCAAGCCCCATGCGACGAGCTCAACCCCCTGTTGTCGTAGGCAAGGGGTTTCAAAAGCCCTCCATCTAGTCACTGTGTTAATATTTCATTATCTGTATTATATGTACTGCAAACTCGAGGCTGGATGTGGTAATTTGAACAAATAACTTAAAGTATGCTTGAAAATCAAACTGATGAAAGTGAGGCTTCCACCAACCTCCTAGATGAGCCACAAGCAATGGTAATGCAGGCAACAAAGCTTTGGTTTCCTCGGGTTTTCCAGCAGCAATATTAGTTAGGCACCAAGCAGCCTCAAGCAACTACATCAAGATAATGACCCAGGTAAGAAATTGTCTATATATAGGTGTCAAGATATTGAAACTTTTTCCCATTTTCTTTAAAAGAGAGATAAGGCCACCATTAATCGCTTGGTTACCAAGCATGAGAGGAATTTCTATATGTGATGATTCAGTAGCATGAGTATAACTTGTTAACAGAAGCTGCAACATTGTGTGAAAATATCACAAACATTTGACCAAATAAAAGTGTGATCTTCCATCAAGCACAAAGCAACTCCCAACAAAGTAAAAAGTACAACTGTACAAGTATGCTATGTGTCATATGAAAAGTCTTTAAAAAGAAATCAGAACTCTTTACATAAACAGTCAGCAGGAATTTGTAATGCATTCCTTTACCTGTTCATCTGGAGAGCCAAATGAAAGACACTGAATAAGAAGAGGTATAACTCCAGCCTGTAGAGCAGCTTCAACAGGAGGGAATTCCGACCTAGAGAGAAAGCGTCTCAGCTCACGAAGAGCATTCACCCTTTTCTCTGTTGCCCCTTTACCCCTAGCAATTGTAAGACTTCACTTAATCAGTAACTGAAAGGGAAATTTTATGGCATGATGAGCTGCCAAATACATAAAGCTTATAGCAAATCACCGGTGAAGACTACAGCAGAAATCATTTTCAATGCCCCCATCCATTAAACTAGGGGGAGCTCCAAAGATCAATGGCTAGGTGAACTCTAAAAGGACCACACAAGTCATTATGAAGTACCTCTACTACAACAACCCTTATGCTTCAATCCCAAACTAAGTTGCAGGCAGTTACTATACCTATTCATTCTATCTGGTTCTGTTTCTTTCCGACACTTAATAATTTATCTTTTTATACTGATTAGACATTCTCTATATATCACACTTATTCGTATGAAATTGCTAACTAGAAATACACCAATAATGCTATACAAACAGGGACTACGTAAACAACCGATGAGGATTAAGGGCGTTAAAAGAGGATAGAGTAAACGTAACATCACAAGAAGACAACGAAAGTAAACAGAAGCAATTACAACTAACCAAGATAACTGAAATTTAAAATAGAAAACAAAATGTAACACCAAAAAACCACTGTTCGCAACCAAAATTTCTTCATAGCAAAACAAAAAGTATTCTCCATACTGGTAGGCAACATCAAGCTTTAATTCTTCCACAGCTGCCGAAGTCAAGGCCTCCAAAATTGCTTGATCTTCTTCGATCATCATGTCACTATCATCCATAGAGGCCTCATCAAAATCAGCACTAACTCCAACTCTGCATAGACGCTTTGTACGCATCAGGGCTTCTCTCCTTTCCTTCCCCACTGTAACAGCATGTTGCCGTCTTCGCTGTGCTGCAGCATTGCCAACTGAAAAAAACAAACTCACACTAAAATCAAACAGAAACAAGACATCCACTCAACACATAAACATAACCAAGTTCAAATCTTTAAACTTTAGCAATCAGGAGAAATGAACAAAACTTCACCAACCAACTAATTCTTTAGCTTTTTATTGAGCTAAGAAAAAACCCAATACCACAACCAAGCTTATATTTTTGTTAAGACATTTAACCACAAATAAAAACCTGGTCTTTACATTTCAAAACTATCAAGATTGAATTTTTTTTCAACATAAGCTAACAAAATGGGATAAAAAGGAGTTTCCATACCTGAAGCTTTGATGGGGTCTCTTTTATGAGAAACCAAACCTTCATCTGCCATAGTTTTGATTACCCAATGAAGCTCTTCAAATGGGGGATTTCGTCAATAGCAGAAAATATGATAACTTTTTTGAATCAAAAGAGAAATAGGGTTCTTGAAGTAGCAAAATCTTTGGTTTTTTTAAGAAAATGAAAAATCTTGCACTCAATTTAACGATGAATTTTTGGGAAAATTGAATTCCAGCTAGGTATAGTTGGGTGCGTTTTTCCTATTGTGTTTTCTTTTTCTTTTTCTTTTTTCTGTAGTTTTTTTGTATTTTTATCTTTTTAGTTTTTGTTGTTATTATTGATTCTCAAAATTCTTCTTTTATAGTCAAAAAGATTCTGACATAAAAACAAAATAAAGTTAGAATGCAATTTATAGAGTTAATACCTCAGATGGTCACTCAACTTTGCACTATTCTCTCAGAAAGTCACTCAACTTTCAATTTTTCCTCAAAAGTCACTCAACTATGCACTCTTCTCTCAGAAAGTCACTCAACTTTCAATTTTCCCTCGAAAGTCACTCAACTA
>NC_028646.1:80787123-80831839 GCF_001406875.1 Solanum pennellii | reverse complement strand
AAAAAATATGATATGACCCATTTTATTTTATCTTTAATCCTAAATTAATCTAATCCTAATTCAAGGTTAAAGAGAGGGATTAATTTAGGATTAAAGATAAAATAAAATGGGTCATATCATATTTTTTTAATGGGTCGGGTTAGGTGGGTGGATCACTAAATGATTTAATTTATTTTTTAAAACTTTTGGTTTGTTATATAAATAATTAATATCAATAAATTTTAATTAAAAATAATTTAATAGATTGAGTGACTTTCTGAGGAAAGAGTGGATAGTTGAGTGACTTTTGAGGGAAAATTGAAAGTTGAGTGACTTTCTGAGAGAAGAGTGCATAGTTGAGTGACTTTTGAGGGAAAATTGAAAGTTGAGTGACTTTCTGAGAGAATAGTGCAAAGTTGAGTGACCATCTGAGGTATTAACTCGCAATTTATAGGAGCCTTTACAATCTTTCCTTCCGCGAGATTTTGATTTGGAGTTTTGAATATGAATCTTTTTAATAGATGGTATTTTTTTAAATGAAATTTATATAACGAAAATTAAAATAATCAAATTTTAATATAAGTCTAATAAAAATAATTATAAAAGTCTTTTCTCTCGCTTTATCAATTCACTGATTAAGACAACTAGTTACTCACTAAAGGACGGATTTAAAATTTGAAGATCTTAAATACTACATTTCATATTAAATCAAGTAAAAGAAATGGATTGATTTGTTCAATTTTGAGCTATAACTCAAATTATTTATTTTTTCCAAATTTTTATTCGATCGAATATGTATATTCAGTAATATCGTCTTTTAGATATTTTAAGATTAAAAATACTCAGTAATTTAATTTTCCTTTTATGATATATTAAATAAAATTTTGTATACATTCATTGTTATATAAAAATTCGCACATACGTGCATTGGACATGTGATATCTTGTATCTTAATATGAGTAAGAATATTTTTTAAAGAAATAATGTAAATGATATTAAAATATAACTATACATTATAAATTATGGGAAAATGATAAATATTATCGTCAAAAATATATTTAAAATATTTTAATTTTTCGAGCTTCTTCATATATGAACTATCATATATGCAACATATTGTTGTTACAATTTGTCGTTACATAGATATATAATGAACTATCATGTATGCAACATATTGTTGTTATATTTTGTCGTTACATAGATATATAATTGTCACGACCCAATTTCTCGAGCCATGAAGGCACCTACTATAACCCATCAGTAGGTAAGCCAAACCACAACCCAGAACCACACATAATGGGTGTGAGGGTAGAAACTAAACAAGACTAAGAAAAATTACTATAACAACATAAGCAAACCAAAACATAAATGCAATAAAGGATCCCTCCCAGAACCTGGAAGTCACTAATACAGAGCTACCAACAAAACGAGTACAAGTCCCAACAGTGGACCACCGAAACTAGACTGTCTCGAAAAGTAAAAGACAAGTCTTTATATAAACAGATGGAGACTGAAATAGTACAAAACCCTGTGTGCTCACCCCTGTCTCCAGACCAGAAATTCTCCAAACTCGATCAACGCTGACTACTGGTGCTCGGACCTGCATCACGAAAATAGATGCAGAGTGTAGCATGAGTACCAAATAACAGGTACCCAGTAGGCATCATAGGCCGACTGAACTAGAAAAGTAAAGCACTATGAAAAGACGAAATCACAAAACTAGAGGTCAAGAACGGAAGGCTAAGTAACACAATAATGCACACGAGTGTATAAAGATCTAACTAAATTAATATAAATAAGCTAACTACACCTAACTGGACCCACCATAAGCCCAGAAGGTACACTCGTGCACAAGTTTAAATAAAAACCCGAACGGACCCCCATAAGTCCGACGCGTACACAAAATAACTATAACTTAAGGAGAATAGAACTCGAGGCCAAAGAACACCGAACCAAAAAGTAGAATCTGACGGTACGGAGGTCGGGCCTTGAACCGGACACTCACCAGAATTACACAAGTAGCCAATTGCAAAATATAAGTAACTGAGGCCGGACCTCTAACCGGATGCTCTACATACTTGAGGCCGGACCTCTAACCGGATGCTCTACATAAGTATGTGGATGGTCGAGGCCGGACCTTAAATCCGGATACCCGACAAAGATGTCGATATAGCATGCTGAAAGAGTCTTTATCTATCCATAATCATATAAACCCATGGAACACCATCCAGACTTAGCTAATCAATGTAAGACCTTACAGTCGAATAGAAACTCAACTTTGAATCACGGAGCGGAATTCATTGTCACTGACGTAACTCGAGAAGCCGTAACATCTAAGAAATAAGAGTAACTATCGCTAGAGCAAGCTCATCGTCTAGCTAAATACCAAACTATCAGACTCAAGTCTGCTACATCAGTCTACAAGGATTTAAGCCGGCCGAGCGACGTCGGGGCTAAACTAAGTCCTACCGACTTTGAATCATGCATTTCTAAGGAAAACCCTAGTCAAACCTAAACTAAGGCTCAACATACTTCTGACAACCAGTATTCAAACATACAAGTAATTCATATAGCAAAGAAGGTCAATATAAACATGCTCACAGTTACCCGATAATTCTCAGAACAAGGCCGAAAATATAATTTTTAACACCTATGCATGATCCAATAACTACCCAACCCAAATTCCAACTAATCAACATGCATTCACATGTTCGAGTTCAGTCTAAGAAGAGAAACCATAGCCTACCTGAACGCAGATCACGCGCGCTCCAAAATTCACTCCCCGGATCTTTTACTTTCTAAAAGGCCTCGAAACGTTGATACACTATCAGAAATAGAGTCACAACGTTATTACAGTCATTTAAACACTAAAATTGCAAGAAACGGAGACGGGTCAATTTCACGGTCAAAATGGAAAAAATGGGATCCGCGTTGAGAAATCCCGAATTAACCCCAAATAAAAGTCCTAAATAACTCTCGAAACTTGTATAGCAGAATGGAGCACAATTCAGGACTCAAGACGGTCCCAACATTAACATGCAACAAAAAAAACCCAAATCCTAAGCTAAAAATCAGCAACAATGGCAGCAGCTACTTACCAGATTTTACCAAAAATGAAGCTCCAACAGCCAAAACCAATCACACCACGACGATCCTCACGAAAAACCCCACAATATAGGCTCTTGAATCACTTGATTCGGACCTAAAATGGCCAAGAAATCACCTTCTGAAATTTCCCAAAACTTGTGCTCGAAAATGAGCTATGACAGCATTTAAAACCCAAAATTTACCTCAAATCGTGTCCCCAAATCAGATTCCAAGCTCACCAATGTGTTGCCCTCGAAAAATCTCACAACTTAGCCTTTTGAATCGCCCAATTCGGAGTTGTATCGCTCAAGATATCAAGTTCCAAAGTAAAACATAAAGCTGAAAGTTGGGGTTTTTATAGGGGCTGCACCAGATTCAGCTTTGCCTACTTTCTTTAAAGTCTCCGACGGGTGCTCGGAATCCGTTCGGAACCTGATAAAAATAAAATAGATATGCTACCCTACCAAAGTCGACATTCCGGACTCAAAGGCGCAGTCGAAATTTTCATCAGAGGTCATCTCGATAAAATGTGGGTCCCACTTCCATTGGCCATTTTAAGTCAAAAACCACAAAAGGGCTCGGAAAAATATCAAAAACCTCAAAACCCGAAAGAAGGGTCAAACTAGACCAAACTCGACATTCCGGAGCTAACCGCGCTGACGGAATTCTCATCCGAGCGCGTTTACTCAGAATGTTGACTAAAGTCAAACTTAGCCTTTAAACTTAAAGTTAAAACGCCTAATCCCACCAACTCACACTGAAAACTTTGGGAGTCATGTCGACAATGCTACTGGACTAAAATGACCCTTCCGGAACTGATGGAATCGTCAGAATTGGATTCTGATGTCATCTTCTTGAACTTTTGATCGAAAATGATCGTTCAAGGTTCATAAGCTTCAAAAATACTAAAGCTCACACAATAACAAAACGAATGACCAGGTGACCGATCTGTCAGTCCCAGCAAGTCATAAATGACTTAGAATCGCTGTAGGAACGCTCTAAACGATGTACAGAAGATAAAACACTAAAAATGACAATAAGGGTCATTACAATATCCACTACTAAAAAGAACTTTCGTCCGCGAAAGTAAGGTTCAAGAAGTACCTGAAGGCTCAAACAAGACGGGATACTGCTCTCGCATCTCCTGCTCGGTCTCCCAGGTAGCCTCCTCGACTGAACGATGCCTCCAACGGACCTTAACAATAGGAATGGCTCTCGAGCGCAATTTCCTCACATCTCTGGCTAGGATGGCAACTGGCTCTTCTACAAATGTCAAATGATCATCCAACTCAATTGCATCATACTGGAGCACATGGGACTCATCAGGAATATATCGGCGTAGCATCGAGACATGGAAAACTGGATGGATGGCTGAAAATGCTGGAGGTAGGGCCAACTCATAAGCAACCTCCCCAACTGTCCGAAGTATCTCAAAAGGCCCAATATACCTGGGGCTAAGCTTACCCCGTCTCCCAAATCTCATCACACCCTTCATGGGCGACACACGGAGAAATACCCGATCACCAACAGAGAATCTCAAAGGTCGACGCCTCCGATTCGCATAACTCTGGTGCCTACTCTGAGCTGTCCTGAGTCTATCCTGAATCACTCTCACCTGCTCCAAAGCCTCCTGAATCAAATCTGTACCTCGCGGCCTAGGCTCTGTAGACTCGAACCAGCCCACTGGAGTGCGACAACGCCTACCATACAAGGCCTCAAACGGGGCCATCTGAATGCTAGAATGGTAGCTGTTGTTATATGCAAATTCCGCCAAAGGCAAGAACTGGTCCCATTGACCACCAAACTCCAAAACACAAGCCCGTAGCATGTCCTCAAGGACCTGAATAGTGCGCTCTGACTGACCATCAGTCTGCGGGTGGAAAGCTGTGCTCAGGTCAACCCGGGTGCCCAACTCATCCTGAAAGGTCCTCCAAAAGCTAGACGTGAACTGAGAACCCCGATCTGATATAATAGAAACTGGCACCCCATGAAGTCGAACCACCTCCCGAATGTAGATACGAGCCAACCTCTCGGCACTAAATGAAGATTGAACGGGAAGGAAATGTGCTGACTTGGTCAATCGATCAACGATGACCCAAATACTATTAAATCCTCTAGAAGTCCTCGGTAGACCAGCCACAAAATCCATAGTAATGCGATCCCACTTCCACTCCGGAATGGGTAATCCCTGAAATTCCCCACCAGGCCTCAAATGCTCAGCCTTTACCTGCTGGCAGCACAAGCAACGAGAAACAAAGTCAGCAATATCTCGTCTCATGCCACTCCACCAGTAATGTTGTCTCAAATCACGATACATTTTCGCTGTACCCGGATGGATAGAATATCTAGACTCATGAGCCTCCGAAAGTATCAACTGTATCAAATCTCCAACTCTCGGGACACAAATGCGACCAGCGAATCTCAACACTCCATCAGGATCTAAGGTAGCCTGATCACCATTACCCGCTAACACTCGATCTCTAAGGGACCCCAGGGCCTTATCCTCAAATTGACAACCACGGATCCTATCATACAAAGAAGACTGAACTCCCATATAAGCCAAGACGCGTCTAGAATCTGATATATCTAATCGAACCATGCTATTGGCTAAAAACTGAATGTCCAAAGCCAAGGGTCTTTCACCTGCAGATAAGAAGGCTAAACTACCCATACTCACCGCCTTTCGGCTCAAGGCGTCTGCTACCACGTTCGCCTTGCCCGGATGATAGAGAATGGAGAGATCATAATCCTTCAGGAGCTCAATCCAACGACGCTGCCTCGAATTAAGGTCCCTCTGGCTCATGATGTACTGAAGACTCTTGTGGTCAGTATAGATCTCACATCGAACTCCATACAAGTAGTGCCTCCAAATCTTAAGCGCGAAAACTACCGCTGCCAACTCCAAGTCATGGGTGGGGTAGTTGCGCTCATGGACCTTAAGCTGCCTCGACGCATACGCAATAACCCGGCCCTGCTGCATCAATACACAACCCACACCAACACCAGACGCATCACAATAAATCGTGAAACCCTCGCCCTCAATCGGAAGAGTCAATATAGGAGCGCTAGTAAGCAACTCCTTGAGCTTCAGGAAGCTCATCTCACACTCCTCCGACCACACAAAGGGAATATCCTGGCGAGTCAACCGAGTCAAAGGAGCTGCAATAGTAGAAAAGCCCTCAACAAAACGCCTGTAGTAACTCGCTAACCCGACAAAGCTACGAACCTCAGTAACAGAAGTGGGTCTGTCCCAATCACGAATAGCTTCAATCTTCGTCGGATCTACCCTAATACCCTCCTTGGACACCACGTGCCCCAAGAATGCTACAGATGCAAGCCAAAACTCGCACTTTGAGAACTTGGCATAAAGCTGCTGATCTCTCAAAGTCTGGAGCACTATCCTCAAATGCTGCTCATGCTCACTCCGGCTCCGCGAGTATACCAATATGTCATCAATGAAGATGATAACAAATGAATCAAGGTATGGCCTGAACACACGTGTCATCAAGTCCATAAAGGCGGCTGGGGCATTAGTCAACCCAAAAGACATCACAAGGAACTCATAATGGCCGTAACGAGTCCTAAATGCAGTCTTAGGGATGTCTGCTGCTCTAATCCTCAGCTGATGGTACCCGGACCTCAAATCAATCTTAGAAAATACGACGGCACCCTGAAGCTGATCAAACAAATCATCTATACGAGGCATAGGGTAACGGTTCTTCACCGTCACCTTGTTCAGCTGCCTGTAGTCAATGCACATCCTCAAAGTCCCATCCTTCTTTTTCACAAACAGAACAGGAGCACCCCAAGGCGACACACTCGGACGAATGAACCCCTTTTCTAAGAGGTCCTCTAACTGAACACTGAGCTCTCTGAGCTCTGCAGGAGCCATCCGATAAGGCGGAATAGAAATAGGACGAGTGCCAGGCTCCAAATCTATTGCAAAATCAATGTCACGCTCTGGGGGTAGGCCAGGTAGATCTGTAGGGAACACATCTGCATACTCTCTAACCACAGGAACTGAGTCAACTGAAGGCCCCTCCCTACTCACATCTCTGATGTGGGCCAAATACGCTAAACACCCAGAAGCAACCAATCGCCTAGCTCGAATAAAAGAGATTATCCCCGTCGGTGTGTGACTATAAGTAGCCTGCCACAATACCGGGGGAACACCAGGCATGGATAAGGTAACAGTCTTGGCATAGCAATCCAAGACCACATGATATGGGGATAACCAGTCCATGCCCAAAATCACATCAAAATCAATCATATCTAGCATAATAAGATCAGCTCTAGTATCATAACCCTGGATAGTCACTAAGCAAGATCGCAATACTTGATCCACTACTAAGAACTCACCTATCGGGGTCGAAACATGAATCGGCTCTGCCAAAGACTCGGACCTCATACCCAATCGGGGAGCAAAATAAATAGATACATACGAGAATGTGGACCCTGGATCAAATAATACTGTAGCAGGCTGATGGCACAAGAAGAGCGTACCTGAGATGACATCGTCAGATGCCTCAGCCGCCGCCCTTGTCGGGGCAGCGTAGAAATGGCCTTGAGCACCTCTACCTGGTGCACCCGGTCTACCACCTGACCTGCCTCCCCGAGCTCCACCACTGGTACCCTGTCGACTCTCTCGACTGTGCTGAATCTGACCACCTCCTCTAGCCGAAGAAGACACGGCTGAAACTGGTTTTGAAGTAGGTGGAGCTGGTACAATCGCCCCCCGACCTCGCCGGGGGCATTCTCTAGACCAATGGTCAAGAGCACCACACTCATAACACCCCGAAGTTGAACGCCCTGTAGTAACCCGACCGCGGCATGAAGGAACAGAATCTGATGCCCTCGAATTCTGGCCTGTACTAGGACTACTCTGCTGATATTGGCCTCCCTCAGAAACAGGTAATGCCGCCTGAACAGGGCGACTGGTCTGACCCTGCTGGAACCTCTGACGTGGCCTATCATATGAGTCCCTCCCCCTAGTCTGCGACTCGCTATAGCTGCCCTGGTAGCGTGCCCTCTTATCGCTGCCCCCTTGGGCCTCACGATGAATATGCTCCATGGATCGGGCATGATCGACCACATCAAGAAAAGAACGGCCAGCTGAAACCATATGCTCTGTGTCAACCCTCAAACGGTATCGCAACCCACGTACAAAACAACGAACTCTCTCTCCCTCTGTGGGCAGGATCATAGTAGCATGGCGAGACAACTCATGGAACCTCGCCTCATACTCGGAAACGGTCATAGATCCCTGCTCCAATCTAGAGAACTGATCACGAAGCCTGTCTCTGACGCTCCGTGGCATGAACCGGGCCAAGAAAGCCTCTGAGAACTCGCTCCAAGATATAGGAGGAGATCCAACTGGCCTAGACTCTCGATACGCGCGCCACCACTGCCTGGCTGGCCCACGGAACTGATGAGCGGTGAAGTCAGCTCCTCTCGACTCCAAAAGGCCTAATGACTGTAACTGCTCCTGGCAAGTGAGCAGGAACTCGTGAGCGTCCTCTCCAATCGCCCCTGAGAATATAGGCGGTGCCAACCTCTGAAATACCCCAAGCATCTTCTGATCCCGCAGTGGCATCTCTCTAACCTCTAAGTCTGGTGGGGCGGCCACATGAACTGGTGGCGGCTGATCTTGCAGCGCTGGTGCTGGTACTGCTGGTGCTGGTGCCTGTCTCATATCCCCAATAGCTGCTAATATCTGAGTCAAGAGGGAATGAAGATCAGGTGCTGCAACCGGTGCGGGTGGTGGCTGGGCGGGCCCCGGCCCCACTGGCTGTGGCGGTACATGCGCTGCATGAGGCTCCTCCTCCATATCCCGGGCAGGTGCTGCAGCCCTACCTCGACCTCGTGGTCGACGTCTACCCCAAACTGAGGCTCCGGGTGCATCTCCCCCGAACGCACCGCCTCGCGTGCGAGCCATCCTGTAATAGAGTGAAACAACTGAGATTTTAAGAAACAAACAAGACACACGCGGCACGAATTTGAAACAAAATGGATATTTTCCTAAATACATCCTGTAGCCTCCTGGAGATAAGTTACGGACGTCTCCGCACCGATCCGCAGGACTCTACTAGACGTTAGCTCTGTAAAAGTGAGACCGTTGAACCTAGGGCTCTGATACCAACTTGTCACGACCCAATTTCTCGAGCCATGAAGGCACCTACTATAACCCATCAGTAGGTAAGCCAAACCACAACCCAGAACCACACATAATGGGTGTGAGGGTAGAAACTAAACAAGACTAAGAAAAATTACTATAACAACATAAGCAAACCAAAACATAAATGCAATAAAGGATCCCTCCCAGAACCTGGAAGTCACTAATACAGAGCTACCAACAAAACGAGTACAAGTCCCAACAGTGGACCACCGAAACTAGACTGTCTCGAAAAGTAAAAGACAAGTCTTTATATAAACAGATGGAGACTGAAATAGTACAAAACCCTGTGTGCTCACCCCTGTCTCCAGACCAGAAATTCTCCAAACTCGATCAACGCTGACTACTGGTGCTCGGACCTGCATCACGAAAATAGATGCAGAGTGTAGCATGAGTACCAAATAACAGGTACCCAGTAGGCATCATAGGCCGACTGAACTAGAAAAGTAAAGCACTATGAAAAGACGAAATCACAAAACTAGAGGTCAAGAACGGAAGGCTAAGTAACACAATAATGCACACGAGTGTATAAAGATCTAACTAAATTAATATAAATAAGCTAACTACACCTAACTGGACCCACCATAAGCCCAGAAGGTACACTCGTGCACAAGTTTAAATAAAAACCCGAACGGACCCCCATAAGTCCGACGCGTACACGAAATAACTATAACTTAAGGAGAATAGAACTCGAGGCCAAAGAACACCGAACCAAAAAGTAGAATCTGACGGTACGGAGGTCGGGCCTTGAACCGGACACTCACCAGAATTACACAAGTAGCCAATTGCAAAATATAAGTAACTGAGGCCGGACCTCTAACCGGATGCTCTACATACTTGAGGCCGGACCTCTAACCGGATGCTCTACATAAGTATGTGGATGGTCGAGGCCGGACCTTAAATCCGGATACCCGACAAAGATGTCGATATAGCATGCTGAAAGAGTCTTTATCTATCCATAATCATATAAACCCATGGAACACCATCCAGACTTAGCTAATCAATGTAAGACCTTACAGTCGAATAGAAACTCAACTTTGAATCACGGAGCGGAATTCATTGTCACTGACGTAACTCGAGAAGCCGTAACATCTAAGAAATAAGAGTAACTATCGCTAGAGCAAGCTCATCGTCTAGCTAAATACCAAACTATCAGACTCAAGTCTGCTACATCAGTCTACAAGGATTTAAGCCGGCCGAGCGACGTCGGGGCTAAACTAAGTCCTACCGACTTTGAATCATGCATTTCTAAGGAAAACCCTAGTCAAACCTAAACTAAGGCTCAACATACTTCTGACAACCAGTATTCAAACATACAAGTAATTCATATAGCAAAGAAGGTCAATATAAACATGCTCACAGTTACCCGATAATTCTCAGAACAAGGCCGAAAATATAATTTTTAACACCTATGCATGATCCAATAACTACCCAACCCAAATTCCAACTAATCAACATGCATTCACATGTTCGAGTTCAGTCTAAGAAGAGAAACCATAGCCTACCTGAACGCAGATCACGCGCGCTCCAAAATTCACTCCCCGGATCTTTTACTTTCTAAAAGGCCTCGAAACGTTGATACACTATCAGAAATAGAGTCACAACGTTATTACAGTCATTTAAACACTAAAATTGCAAGAAACGGAGACGGGTCAATTTCACGGTCAAAATGGAAAAAATGGGATCCGCGTTGAGAAATCCCGAATTAACCCCAAATAAAAGTCCTAAATAACTCTCGAAACTTGTATAGCAGAATGGAGCACAATTCAGGACTCAAGACGGTCCCAACATTAACATGCAACAAAAAAAACCCAAATCCTAAGCTAAAAATCAGCAACAATGGCAGCAGCTACTTACCAGATTTTACCAAAAATGAAGCTCCAACAGCCAAAACCAATCACACCACGACGATCCTCACGAAAAACCCCACAATATAGGCTCTTGAATCACTTGATTCGGACCTAAAATGGCCAAGAAATCACCTTCTGAAATTTCCCAAAACTTGTGCTCGAAAATGAGCTATGACAGCATTTAAAACCCAAAATTTACCTCAAATCGTGTCCCCAAATCAGATTCCAAGCTCACCAATGTGTTGCCCTCGAAAAATCTCACAACTTAGCCTTTTGAATCGCCCAATTCGGAGTTGTATCGCTCAAGATATCAAGTTCCAAAGTAAAACATAAAGCTGAAAGTTGGGGTTTTTATAGGGGCTGCACCAGATTCAGCTTTGCCTACTTTCTTTAAAGTCTCCGACGGGTGCTCGGAATCCGTTCGGAACCTGATAAAAATAAAATAGATATGCTACCCTACCAAAGTCGACATTCCGGACTCAAAGGCGCAGTCGAAATTTTCATCAGAGGTCATCTCGATAAAATGTGGGTCCCACTTCCATTGGCCATTTTAAGTCAAAAACCACAAAAGGGCTCGGAAAAATATCAAAAACCTCAAAACCCGAAAGAAGGGTCAAACTAGACCAAACTCGACATTCCGGAGCTAACCGCGCTGACGGAATTCTCATCCGAGCGCGTTTACTCAGAATGTTGACTAAAGTCAAACTTAGCCTTTAAACTTAAAGTTAAAACGCCTAATCCCACCAACTCACACTGAAAACTTTGGGAGTCATGTCGACAATGCTACTGGACTAAAATGACCCTTCCGGAACTGATGGAATCGTCAGAATTGGATTCTGATGTCATCTTCTTGAACTTTTGATCGAAAATGATCGTTCAAGGTTCATAAGCTTCAAAAATACTAAAGCTCACACAATAACAAAACGAATGACCAGGTGACCGATCTGTCAGTCCCAGCAAGTCATAAATGACTTAGAATCGCTGTAGGAACGCTCTAAACGATGTACAGAAGATAAAACACTAAAAATGACAATAAGGGTCATTACAATAATCTTTAAAGAGAAACTAATAATTGTTAGTTATTAAAAAAACTAATAATTGGGAGTAAGGTGAGGAAAAATGTAGTTTATAAAGTATGAAATCAGGACGGTTATCTATAAAGTGAAAGTTCAGATATTCACTCAATTAGACTACTAAAGATTTCTATAATTATATAAACTTAAGATATTTATTTGATTTAAAGTGAAAATTAAAGTCAACAAAATAGTATGTTTAGAACATGTGCAAATTAACCAAGTTTAAATATGCAAACCCTAAGAGAGGTTAATAAAAATGAAAGTAACTATTATAAAATTAATTGTAATCTCTTCATCTTGATCAAATTAAGTGAATCTATTTAAGAATCATGTCAATTCAAATTAAAAGAATATAATTATGATATTGAATTTACAGTATCACGTAAGTTTTTAGTTTTTAGTAGTACTCAACTCAATTTATTATGAAGTTCTTTTTGACAATTTTGAACAATATAATTTAAAAAGGGTGACTATGGATATATGTATGTAATCATTTAAAACTCAAATAAAAATTAATGAAAAGAATATGCTTTTTCCGTTTTAATTTATTTATCTATTTTTATTTTATAAGAAATTTTATAACAGTGAATAAAATTTTTAAATTTTGTGATCTTAAACTAAAAGTCATTTGAATATAATAAAATATTATTTAATTTTATGATTTATATATATCACTTGAAAAGTTAAAATAAAAAAAAAGACAATTTTCATTTTTCAAAATAGAAACAAATGAAGTAATTAAATAAGATCATAGATTTAAAGATGAATATCTTTAAAACTTTGTTTGGCCAAAGATTTGATCTTAAGTTATTTTCATGTTCTAAAAAGTTGATGTGATACAGATAATTTTTTTTGAACTTTCACTCACAAAATTTTAAAAAAATATTTTGAGCGAAATGATCTAAATACAACATCAAGATTTTCAAAATTACAATTTAAAAAACTTAAATTTTCAAAATTTAAATTTCGACTTCAAAATTTATGATTAAACAAAAGCAAAGTTATGAAAATTGAACAACCATACCTGCCTTTTGGACCTTTTTCGTTGATGAAAGCTTGGAAGGTCTATAAATAAAGTACACATTGAATAATATTAGTACAATTTCACTTTACGAGATTATATTTCGTTAGATATATCATTGTTAATTTTAAAAATAATAAAAAAAGTACGTAAATAAATAATTAAACTTGACATAATAAATAATTCAAATTTCAGCTTGTATTACGTGTGATATATATTTTTCCCCAAGCAATTATTAAACTAGAAACTAATCTTTAAGTTGGCATTCAGATGAAATATCCTCAAATATTTTATGAGTAAAAATTTATCTGTCCACGATATTTATATACATCAATAAACATCATTATCAGATAATGTGCTTGTTAATAAACAATTATTACTATACTATTCGATTATAATTAACATGAGTAAATAATAATTTATTACGTTAAATTACTTAATTACATACGATAATTTGATGTAAATATAGCGGCTAGCTGCACCGAAAGTTTAATTATTCTCTTTTAGTCAGTGAAAAGTGACAAAAACTAAAGGTGTCAATAACATGTGTTGCAAATCCCAGTAATTAGAATAAAAAATAGTATATAGTTATATCCACCATTATTAAGGCTACATAAATAAAATTACATATATTACCATTATTTTAAAAGTAATTACAAAGTTTATAAAGAAATTAAAGGAGCCACTATCTAAAAAATAAATAAAATTTCGAGTGTCAACAAAAAACATATTCAATAACTTCCTTAGATTTTGTATCGCATTAAAAAATTATTGATCTAATAGCTAAAATGAACTCTAAATTTAATAATAAATTTAGAATAAATAAACTTCAAACGATCGCGACGAGGTATGGGATGAAAGTATTTGTCACACAGAGAAGGTGACATAGACAAGGAAGGACCATGCCCATCTCACATAGTTCATTAGCTGTTGCCTGTTGGTCATGCCATTCAACTTCTGCACTCATTATAATTTCGAGATTCAGATATGAAATTTTTATGTTTTTTTGAAATAAAATTTATCTATTTAAAAATTACGTAAAAATTATTATAAATCATAATAAATATTTATTTGAATTTCAAAATCCGAAAGATACTCCAGTATGCTACAAAGGTGCATGCCAATGTTTCTACTATAAAGTCCAAATACTGCATATATCAAATTTTAAACAAAATTACATTTTGTCATTAAAAAAATTAGAACATAAAGTCCCCATAATGTGTGTAGTGTCATTCTATTGTTTGAATTTAAATAAATTGAAGAGGAAAATAAAATAAACAGAAAAATAGTAGGCAAGAAAACACAAGGTAAGTTTGTTTTTTATTAGTGGAATTAGGTCCAGCCAATTGGGGTCTGCTAAATAGGATGTCCTTCTATGACATTTGCAATAATACACACATGGGACTGTCTACACTCTACCAACAAATAAAATAATCGTAGTGTCTGAATCAAATTTATACATAATTTATGTGTATCTTGAATATTAATTAACTTTTATTAATATCAAAACATAAGAACAAGATGCCATCATGGCTTAATTTGGTAAAGTGATAAGCTATGTAAAACACATGATGTGTTGCTTAGGTGCACGTTAGATATATTATTCGTAGAGTTTACAGGTGATGTGTCGATTGTTCTTCGGTGATTTTTCGATTATCAAAAAAAATAAAAAATATATGGCTACATGACTGACTGTTTTTTTTCTTTCTTTTCATTACATAAATGTTCCAACCCAACATATCTACATCAGGACCTTGTAACTAATTGCTGTGTTAGATGGTGACATTTTTAATTGCCAAAAATTGTGAAATTTCTTAACTATATATGTATTCCACTTCATGTTTATTCTTGATTCATTTTTCTTCCCTATATTATTTGAAATAGTTAATTATTTCTTGATCCTTAGTACAAAAAATATATATTTATATATATAAAGTTCATTTTTAGTAGTCTCTTTGCCATGGAGATCATAAAGGCTAGTTTCATTTGCATTTTCTTGATTTTCCTCCTCATTGATCCTTGTTCTTCTTCAGGTAATTTGTCTACAAATTGATCTTCTTAATCTCTTGTTTATGAAATAATTTCTCTTTTTCTTTACTTAATGTTGCTATTAAGAACACGTGAATTTTTTCGACGAATTATCTTTCCCTAAATTACTTTAATTACTCATTGAAAATCATCCATCTATATATATATATATATTTCTTCATTCAAACTAGTCTCCTTCGATCAACTTGCTTGTGTCCGCTATTACCTACTGTATAAGACCTCCCCTACCCCAAAGTGAAGAAAGAGGAGCCTTAAGGCACATACAATAAGGATCAAGAGAGATCTCGTTATTGCATAAGCCTTCACATCCGAAACAAAAAAGTCATTAGTTATCGAATTCTTTTTACAGGATAGATATGATAAAGGTAAAATATCAGGATGTCATCGAAATTATGAAATTTTCTATAGAAAGTCTCGAAAACATTTCCAACAAGCCAATTTTCGACAGATTTCATTAAAAATTCGCGTTTTTTTAAGTAATGTGTGAAATTTAATTATGACTAATTATGAAAATGTTATTTTTTTTATTGACAGGGAAAATGGATTTATTTAAGATGGATTCAGAAATTTATGAAATTGATTATAGAGGTCCAGAAACTCATACTTATATTCCTCCACCAAAAGGATCAAAGGGAAAACATAATTTTCATCATCAAAACATGATGTTAAAACATCATCGCAAATTCAAAGGATTGAAAGTTCCTGAAAAATTTAGTGTAAGTAATTTAATTTTACTCTCTTCATATGTCTATTCAATATTTTATTAATTTACGTAGAGTCAAATCCAAGATTTTCACTAAAAGAGCGCTAAATATCATTACTACCTTTTGTGTGATACAAAAGTTAGAATTTTTTGGAAGTATATAATAGAGTTTGAGTTAATTGTAAATATAGTGAATAATGCCATGCGGAGGCGGAGCTAGCAAGGGCTGACGGTTTTTTTTTGGCAGAAATTACATTATTTATATATAGTTAAAATATTTATATACTTTTTATATTTTGAAACACCTAGTAAAAAATTTAACTCCGCCTTTGTTCTTATAAATTTTGTGTTTTCTTTTTGTTTCCATTTTCTTATTCAATTTCTGATTTAGTATTTTCTAATTTTTGTAGGGGAAGAAAATTCATGGATGAATTTAAAAGAAATTTGATGTGTTTGTTTTTGGATATTTGGATGAACAATTAAGAAGAGCGTTGCTGCAGTTTGGAGATACATATTAAATGCATTAGAATGTTATTTAATTTTATTTCTTTCTTTTTTAATATATCTCCCAATATTTGTATAAATGAGGCTTGTGATAGACTTTGATTATTGCTATTGTATCCATTATAATTATTTTGTGCATCATAATTATTTTTTGACCATGGAATATTAAATCTGTTTTTTTGTATATTATTCCACCCTAGTTAATGAATGATTGCTCCAAAGAGAATATTAAGAAGGCTTAAAATTACATAGTTTGTGAATTTTATGATCTACATACTTGAATTATAACATATTTCAGTTGAATATCTGAATGCACAATAAAATGTTCATAGTAATTAATTTTATTTAAATTTTGAAAATTTTTTTTACGTGTTTTTAAATATATATTACGTAAATAAGTTAAAATCATTTAGAATATGCTATTTTTTTTAATAATATGAATTAGCTCATATAAGTTGTAAAAAACTCATGTTTATTTCAATTGAGACTATATGTATGATTAAAAAAGATGACATATGCTTAAGAATATACACAAAAGATTGAAAAAATATATATAATAGAATCTGAATTTAGATACAAATATTGAATGCAGAGTAGAAACTAAAATTAAAAAAAAAAATATGGCAAACTAAATTTAGAGAGCATCTAAATGAAATTGATGCAAAGTTTTAGGGCCTGTGTATGTATTAAGGAGTCGTTTCGTAATTAGATAGAGTTGCATATTACTATAGTACTAATGTAGGAGTTAATTATGAGTAAATTATGTATTGTAATATATACATATTAGTCATTCCATCTATTATAGTGTATGTTGCTGGTGGGAGGTGATATGTATCTTATTGAATTAGTTAAGGTGCACACAAAGCAGAATCAATATGGAAAACACATAATGAGACATATTTTACTACCATATATGCTATTATTACTTTTACTTTTAAAATATTACGTATCTTATCACTAATTAAGAGTTACCTAGGTATCTTAGACTTATATGCATATATTTTTGTCCCTATATTTTTTCTATCATATATACAAATCATGGAGAGAGGTGAGCGACATTCATGTGCATCACAGATACATGCGAATCACATTGGATACACATTAGATACATGTATCTGTATGAATCTAGAGTGATTCACATATATCTTGAATACCATATACATGGGAGAGTAACAACTTCATTACCATATATACTATTATTGCTTATACTTTCAAAATAGTACGTACCTTACCACTAATTATGAATTTTTTTATATATCTTACACATAGATACATATATTTTTGCTATCAGATACACAAAAATAGAGAGAGGCGTACGAGATTCGTATACATCCTAGATACATGCAAATCACACTAGATATATACTAGATAAATGTATCTGTAAGTATCGCGAGTGATTCACATGTATCTGGAAACAACATGGGAAAGAAATGAGCGAAATTTGCTATATATCTTAGATACATATTAATCTGCTTGAATATAATGTATCTTGAACAAATTATAATTTACACATACATTTAATTATTAAATGCCAAATTAATAAAACTTACGTAAATTCACAAATTAATATTTGTATAACTCACGTTCTAAATCAACTACCAAACGACTTCGAACCTATTAAGAAAGAAAAATGAGTCATTAAGATTAATTTTCCTCCACTGTTTACGGTCATCCTCAACCAAAAAAAAAAAGGAAAAAAGACATTATTTCTATTTATCAATTTCCACACAGTTTTACTCAAATAGAATCGAGAGATCTTTGAGGTTGTCATCCTCTTTTCTTCTTCTTCTTCTTCTTGAGACATCTCTTAGATCCCTCAACTCTCTCTCCAATTCTTGAAAATCCCAATATTCAAAATCAATTTTGGTTTTTGAAAATTTTCTGTTCTAATGGCGAATGTGGAAGAATCAAGCCCATTTCTACCCAGTCAAAAATCTGGTACAAACGATGAAATGAAGCCCACAAAGCCCAGTTCTTCAAATTCCGGCAAAATCCCAGCTCCGTCGGCTGCGGCGGACCCGGTTAAGCCAGCTTCATCTGTTGTTTCGATGGGGTGGACAGCTGAGGGTTTACCTATGGGCCATAGCATTGGGACGGCGGTGGTGGGGGAGCCAATCATGCGTAGGGCTCAATGGGAATCTAGCCTTTGCTCTTGTTTTGGGAAGAATGATGAATTTGCCAGCAGCGATTTTGAAGTTTGTGAGTTTTCATTCTTATGAAGTTTGGTGCTTTGAATGTTTTTATTGTTTATATCAAAGTATTGATTTATGATATGTTTAGGGTGTTTGAGGAAGATGAAATTAATGGAAATGACTTGGTTTGGTATTGAAATTCATAAAAGCCAATGACCATTAGTTAATTTGGTTTAGGAAAATGTTGAACTGTTTTATGTCGAGCCGAGGGTCTATTGGAAAAAGCCTTTCTAGCTCGGAGGTAGGGGTAAGGTCTGCGTACACGTATCCTCCGAGACGCCACTTTGTGGGATTATACTGGCTATGTTGTTGTTGTTTGGTTTAGGAAAAAGTAAGATCAAAACCGAACCAAACTGGGAATATATCCATTTTGTTGCTCTGCTATGCATTACTTATCCAATGGTTTTCAATTACATACCAATGGAAGGTTCAGAATTTATCTGATATTGACTTAATGGTGATCAAGAAGATATTGACCAAATGATATTGTCTAGTAAATTTGAAAAGATATTCTTCCAGCTTTCCCAGTGAAAAGAATAGCTTGAATAATGTATTGAATAGAGGTGATGACAGTGGGAGGGAAGTTGTCTTTTGTTTTCGACGCTAAAAGATTAAATTAATGGAAGTTGTAAGGAACAGTTTGCACGTTCTAGAAAAGATTTGTATGTCTTTTTCTGATGAACCATTTGAAAGAAGGATGATACTATTAAGGAGGCAGTATCAGACACTTAATCTTTTAGTATATGTGTCCAATCAGTCATTATATTGAATCTAGAAACCAAAATGTTTATATGTTTCATTTGATACAACTGCAATTGCTATAGAAGTGGTGCAAACTTATTGGAACGGGTCATATGTATCGACATACGGAGTCATACTATATGAACTATCCTGTTAGAAAAAACAAAACTGTGAACATGTTGACACATTGTTTATGTTAAAGAATTGTTCTCTAACTTGTTCTTGTATAATTATTCAAATTCGCCATTGTGTTCAACCTTGACAAGTTCTATATGTGGGCACAATTTCTTGAGTATTCTCCAGTGTGCTTCACTGAATAAGTCAATTTTGGTTCAACTTGTTGCCTATTAGAGTTATATTTGCAATAAGATTTCATTCTTGATATAGTTTCAGAAAAGAATTTCATTCTTGATACTTAAAGATATTATGTATTCTGTTCCCTTGCTTTCTTGTCATCTCTTCATCATACTAACAATGCCAATCGTGGCACTGCACAGGTCTGTTAGGAACTCTGGCACCATGTGTGCTCTATGGAAGCAATGCGGAGAGAATTGGGTCTTCTCCTGGAAGTTTTACTAATCACTGCTTGCCTTACACTGGTCTATTCCTGATTGGACAGTCCTTTTTCGGCTGGAACTGCATGGCACCCTGGTTTTCATATCCCAGCCGTACAGCTATCCGGCAGAGGTTTAATCTTGAGGTTGGCTGTCTCCTTGCTTTTTTTTTTCTTTTTATCATATCAAGTGCTTTATTTACGTTGGTTTTATAACCTAGTCTTTTGGTTTTTGTCAATATAGGATTTGATTTATTTGGGTCTAGCAGCTTAGATTTATGTTTTGCTGTTTTTTCAATTTTGATTCTGAGGATGTTAACTGATTTGTTAAAATCTCATCCATACAATGTGTGACTTCCTCGTCGATCTCTCCATTTTCTTGATTATACACCCTAGATCTTGAAGTTTCCTATGTTGGGATGACTTCCTTATCAATCCTCACCATTCCCCTCATGTGATATGACACTGAACTTGCACTTGCTGTACCCTGTTCTATTCTTGTTCAGCCTGAAGTCATTAGACACTAGGGTCTGTTTACAAATCTCCTGTCTATTGTTAACTCTGCCGCATGTTTTCTCGATCAATTCTATCTCGTCCACAAATAACTCTATGGATCCTCACTGACCCTGTCATTCTATAATGGCTCATCTTAACCATGATTGTTCTCTCTAGTGACTAGTCATTTACCGAACATACATTTTGGTTAACATCATCCAGCTTTTGTTAGATCCTGCAGTTCCCACATCATTTTAGTTTTAACAAATGGTACTTAGGAGAGCTCTTGCTATCATTTCTTATTCTACAACGGACGTTGGGAAACACGTTCTAAGAGCTATTTCCTTTGCAGGGTAACTGTGAAGCAGCCACCAGATCATGTGGGTGCCATGGTGGCTTTGTCGAGGATGAGGAACGTCGTGAGCATTGTGAGTCAACTTGTGACTTTTTAACTCATATCTTCTGCCACCCTTGTGCTCTTTGCCAGGAAGGTCGTGAACTTCGTCGTAGGCTTCCTCATCCTGGATTCAACTCCAAACCAATCCGATTTATGATGCCTCCAGGGGACCAAACCATGGGTCGCTAATGAGTAATCGTAACCGCTATGCCATCGACTCCATAACATTTGCTACTTGACTTCATTTGTTACAAAATGTTCTCTAATATTATACTTGGAATTTTTTTCCCCTAATCACTGGAAAATTTACTTGTAAAACTTGACTCTGTAGGTTATAATATATAGTAATGTATGTATACAACATATAAAAGAGATGGATTTGCTATTTGTATGAAAGACAAGAAGTCTGTTGATAGAATCTGATGTTTGTATATATAGTAAACGAGATTTTCGATCCTAGTTTTCAATGGTCTATTGATGAATCGCGTGACAACTTAAGTTTGCTTATAAAACTACGTCCACATAACAGCTGATTCATTGATATCGATGTGTGTTCTAATAAATAGTTAGTAACGATTCAAATACAAAACTCAGTAAGAAATAATATCTCATCAGTGTTTTTGACCATGCATTATCCCAACTAAAAAAATGTTTTACAAGTTGTTGATATGTCAATTTGTGCTATCTAGATAGTCCAAATTGATTTAAACATTAAGATGTAACACAATTGATTGTTCAATTATTCTAATTTCGAATCCAACCTACTCAGACTTAGATAAGTTCGATGTGTTACACTTATATATGTAAGTTGGTTTTTAATAAATCATTGACATCCTAACCCATAACTGTCCAAAAATATCATATTGCATGTGAGTCCATTCAGAGATTCATGTTCACATTTGGTGAATAATAATAATTTCTAACTTTTGTTTTTTGGGATGTGGATGACTCGGGTTCGGGTTCGATTTTTTTTCAATGTATTTTGAACTGAATATGTCGTTTAGATTTGTTCAGTACGATTTATATTTTTAATATAGTTTGCAGGCTATTATATCGTAAAAAAATTTATCTGATGCATACAAAATACTCATTTAAAAAGCTGAGATTGTAACGGCTACGGAATACGATAAAATTTACAAAGAAAAATAATATATTAAACTTATTAATTCACCAATCAAGATTCTCACTTGAACCTGTGTGCATGTGGGATTTTATCATCTTATTTGGTCGGCATTTAATCAGTGAATGAGGAATTTTTGCAGTAATAATGAGTACAAAAATTAATTTGGATTACTATGAATATTAACAAACTATACTCTGACATTAATTAATTTAATTTAACTTTTGTTGCTCCAAGATTTGTCATTGAACACGAATAAGAATTTGCTGTTTTTGTCTGACCAATGTATGTCTCAACAATACAAAATTGAAGAGTTATTTATATATATCAACAATACAAAAAAAAATAAAAATATCACGTCATCTAAAACATATCTATAAATTATAGATGAGTTTCTTCGTATTTAATAAAAAATTATATCATCATTAAAATTAAATTATTATTTATGTATATTTATTAGATATTGAATCTATTTAATTTATCTCTGATTATGCGATCACTTTTGTTAAAAAGTATTTTATCGTTTAATGTTGAACTTCTTAGCGTGAATTCAAATTTAATTAAACTTTAATATATAAATATAAAAAATCGAGTGCGAAACCAAAAAAAATAGATAAACTAATGTCAGAGTCATACTATAATGATGTGATTAGCTACTACAAGACTCATTCTACAACCGACACTTAATTAAAAAACTCATGGAAAGACGAAAGAAAAATAAAACAAAAAAATTGTCCTTTCCTCAATGTCATAGTTTGGTTCGCAGACAAAATTATTCGAGCTTAAAGTTTTAAGATAACGATTTTAAAATATATGATATTCTATCTATATATTTTAGTTTATTGAAACTACTAAACAAATACTATACTTAGTGTATGCGCTGAACTATTTACCAAACAATTAAAATGTTATTAAACCATATCGAAGTGACATGCTCTTTAGCAATCATAAGATAAGAGATAATATACCTGGATAAAGTATTGAATTATTTTAACAAATAAACATTTCTTGTAGTGGTTATTTTATGTATTAAAAGAGGAAAATTCTTTTCTTTAGCAGCCAATAATACTAAAGAAGTAGTACTAAAATCTACCAATAAAATATGCCATTCTTTTGGTGGTTGTCACACTAAACAACACTTTACCAAACCTCTACTCAAACTCTCATTGTAGCCTTTTAACTAAAAGATAACTTCAAAAAGAAACTAGTCATCTCATTACAAAGACAATCCACCAAAACCAAAGGACTTCATATAGAGTTATTTATTTTCCCCACTAAATATGGACTATAGTATATGAAAGGAAAAAGGAGAAAATTACATTACTAAATCTTAAAGCTTATTTGGTACATATATATTATGAATAAAATTAATGAAATCTATGAACAAAACAAAAAAGATGCTACTTTTTCCTTGTCCACGCCCAATCAGAGTAGGCATTATGTCTGTTCCGCCTTGATGGTGGCCCCGTATGTGGGGTTGTTGGGCTCTTATGGGTGCATTAACTCGAAAAGTCAAAGTCTTTTCGAGTCTTGCATTTAGACCAACTCCATGCCATTGCAATTGCCATTGTGACCCCCGGTGAAGCTACTTTCGGATGATGAAGGGGAAAGTGTGATCAAACCATTCAAGTCAGAGACACTATCTTGCAAACTCATTAGAAGATGTGATGTGCTAAAACTCATAGAAGGTCTAGTTCTTGGGACAATTGGGATATCAGATTCACCTTCCAGCATTTGGACTACACTTCTCATTGTTGGTCTAGCCGTAGGGTCGGGATGTGAACAAGCTAGCCCAATCATTAGAACCCTTCTCATTTCTAGTTCATCAAACTCACCACAAAGTCTTGAATCAGCTGCATTTAGTAAATTCCCTTCTCTATGCACCCCCCATACCCATTCAACCAAGTTGCTATTCACTCTAACTTTCTCAACTTTAGTTGTGTCCCTCTCAATTGGCCTCCTTCCACTAGCCACTTCAAGAACCACTGCTCCATAGCTGAAAACATCAGTTTTTTCGGTTGCTCTACCGGTTAACAAGTACTCTGGAGCCAAGTAGCCCATTGTCCCGGCTGCTACCGTTGCATCGGGGGACTTGTCATGCTCAACTTGTCTTGCTAATCCAAAATCTCCTAATCTTGCATTGAACCCTTCATCCAACATAATGTTACTACTCTTAATGTCCCTATGAATCACCTGGTTTTCGCATTCTTGATGCAAATATGCCAAGGCAGAAGCAACACCTATCAAGATTTTTCGCCTATGCGACCATGAAAGAACCATTCTTGATTCAAATAGCATCTTATCAAGACTCCCATTAGGCATAAGATCATAAACCAACAAAATTTCACCTTTCTCATGACACCATCCTTGAAGCCTCACAAGATTTCTGTGCCTAAGGGTTCCAATTATAGATAATTCAGATAAGAACTCTGCTTTCCCTTGTCCATTATGACTACATCTCTTGACTGCCACAATGCCTCCAGTATCCGATAAAATACCCTTGTAAACAGTCCCAAATGCACCACGGCCTATAATTCTCGTTGGAATGAAACCTTTCGTGGCCAATTTAAGCTCTTTATAGCTGAACTCCTTAGGCATTTTGATGATATCAGATGCCACAATCTCAGAATTTTTCACTCTCTTGAATCTTTTGGAGTATAACCAAATAAGTACTAATGTAGCAAATGCAAGAAAAAATGCACCAGCAGTAACCACACCAACAACAGCTCCAGGTCCTTGTCTACAAAAATTGCTATGACATTTCCTACTACTCTTTTCTTGCAATACACCTTTGCTACTATTAGACTCTGATGGAGCCATAGAAGGCGGTGGCAACGCGACAGAATCTGCCGTTGGATTCATCAAACTACTCGCTGGCGGTGGTGGCTGAGCCACCACCGGCCCCGAATTAGGAGTTGCATCAAATGATGAACTGAAACTCCACCACACAATATTATGAATCTCAGTACTCCCTTGAGTTGAAGCAGAAAACCCCACAAACATGAAATCATTTACATACTCAGCAAGATTGATGTTAACTGATAAAAATGATTCTTTTGGCTTGAGATTAGTATATGACACAAATATATCCATCTCTCCATTAGAACCAGAATAGTCAATCCAACAATTAACCAAATCACCACTCTTGAGATCAATATCAATGGAATCCAAATTACCAACTTCAGTTGAAATCATTGAATTTAGATCCAAACCAACATGATTTCCATTAATATCTTTGAATTCAACATCCATAAGGGTGTCAAATTCCACAGCAATTGTACCAATTTGTGTCCCTTTAGCATCCAAGATTCCCATATACCCACCAGCATCACCTACTAACTCATCACCCGGCGTAAGCACAAAAGCAAGACCACCACCAATCGACGATGGGTTCAAATTAGTAACTGAAAATGTAAAGAATGTCGAGAAACTCGCCGGCAAATCAAACCCCGGTTGCCGGAATCTTACTGGTTTTGAATACAGAACTTTTCCGGCACCGGAATTTGGTACAGCGAGATCACGTGTCAACTTTACAATGTTGTTACTCAAGTGTGCATCACCAAGAAGCTTTAAACTACTCAATGTTAAATTTTCAAAATCGAAATCAGTTTTACCAAATGTTGAACTAATACTACAGAAACACAACAATAAGATGAACCATACGAGAAAGTCCCTGAATTTTTTTTCAAGATTTGAAGTCATTGCTAGATTCTAGCAAAACCCATCAGAGAATGAAGATCAAATTGTACAAAAGGTAAGATTTTTTCACACCCAAATCACAAGAATTTGGTGAAGATACACTTTTTTTTGGGCTGAAAAACAGTGAAAATGCAAAAAAGTAGAAAACTGACACAGTAGAGTGAGGATTAAGGAGAGAACAACACTACAACATGATGACTTCTACAGAAGGAAATTTCTTCAAGAAATTGACTTCATTGCTAGATTTTAGCAAAACCCCATTACACAATGAAGATCAAATTGCACAAAGATTTAATCTTTAGCTATTTTTTGAGCTTAGAAACAGTAAAAATACAAGAAACTAGACAGGAGAGAACAACACTACAACAGGATGACTTTTACAGGAATGTCACTGGAAAGTTCTTCAAGATTTGACTTCATTGCTAGATTTTAGCAAAACCCCATTACACAATGAAGATCAAATTGCATAAAGATTTGATTTTTAGCTATTCTCAAGCTTAGAAAACAGTGAGGATTATGGGGGTGAAGAAGAGGGGTGTGAATGAAGCAGAGAATCCAAAGGAAACACGTATTATTGGGTATAACGGTAGAAAACTTTCTATGATAATAAAGTAAAGATACCTTTTGCTGTTCTCTTTTAACTAGAAGAGGTCCCAATCATGTTTTGTTTTGTAGTGAATTGTGATTAAGAGGATAATATATAATGATTGTAGGGAAGGAGAAGACTTAACAGGCCATGGCAGTTGTTAACCAGCTAGGACAAAACATTGGGCAATTAATGTGGTTTTCATCACCAACACACATGGATAAACTTTTTATCGCGTTCGACATCGAAACAAACACTTTTTAAATCCTAAATATCAAAAGAGATCCTTTTTGAAAAAATATATTAAAACTGAACAGCTTATATTTATTGGAATATCTTTTAATACAGTCACCTCTGTTAACTCCTAATCAATTTTAAAATAATATTACACAAACTTTAAAGGTAGTTCGCCTGCAAATGAGCGAACTACAATTTTTTTATCAACTCTTCACGTGAATCTCTATCTCTTTGACAAAGATTTCAAGTTCGAACTCGCGATAATTCTTTTTAATATATGATGTCATTTTTTCTATTAAGGGCTTTACACGAGATAAAATCAAGATATTTACTTTTATGGACTGATAGAGTTTTAGGATTTTCTATAAAGAGGTTTGAAATATAAAGAGTGAACATACGAGGAGATCAAAGAGGGTCCTTACTAGCTCCGCTCCTGCTTATGGGTTCAACCTTAGAGATTTTTAGTATCGAACTATATATTATTGCAACTTTTTTTGATTTTTTGCACATAAAATCATACTCCACATTAAAAGTACTTAATTCAGATGAACACGTTAATTTTAAATTGTATTTACTCAAAATTGAGGGCGATTCACAAGAATAAGACGTAATAGATAACAACTTATTTTGAATTTATGACCTTTAGTATTCTGTCAATAAAATATTAAGCTCAATAAATTTTAATTTTTGATCTCGAAAATGATATCGATGATGAGACCAATGGGAATGAAAAATTCAATAATATCCATTTGTAAGCTTATTCGGTGTAATTTCCTGAGTTATCATGCCCCATAATGAATAATCAATTTTTGTTTTATTTTATTTTTTATCCATAATAATATAATTCATAATTACATAAAGATGTATAATTTTTTTATAAATTTTATATTCAATCAAATAAGGTCTAAATAAATTTCATAAATGCCTTTGCTATTCTACCAAGAAACCTAAAAGTAATGTAACAACATGTGTTCAAAACGTATCTCTCCCTAAAAAGTCGGTTAAAATCAGTTGCGGAGCTAAAATTTAATTTAAGAGGTGTCAGAATATAAAGAAATAAATGCGTGTAGAAGATAATGAGTGTCAGTATTAAATATACATAAATATTTCAATTCTAGCCATACAATATAATTTTTCGACGAAAGAGTGTTGATCGATACCCATTCAGTACATGTGGCTCCGCCACTGGCTAAGATATACAACGGATAATGTTACCAACTTTTATTGATAAATTCGAAATTAACAATATCACATAAATTTTTCGACGAAGGGATGTCGGTCGACACCCTTTAACTACACGTGGCTCCGCCATTGGCTAAGATATACAACGAATAATGTTACCAACTTTTTTTGATGATTCGAAATTTTGAACTATATAAAATAAATTAATTTAATTTATAGAGTTGTGAGAAAGTTCTTTAGGAAGATGCTTGTAGTGAAAATTGGAACAAGAAAAGAAGCTAGAAAAGCAAGCAAAAACGGAAAAAAAAAAGTACCATATGACTGAATCTTGTAGAAGATAGTTTTATACTTGTGACTGCATTTATTAATCTATTTCATGACTTAAAAAAGAAAAAAAAATCACTTATTGTTTATACACTTATACTAACCTTATGTATTTATAATTATAGGTTCATAAGTATTTTTTTAATATGTCTATTATTGATAAATATAATTTTAAATATTATTATAATATGTGACTTAACACATTTACACTTAGAACTCAAATTGACAATAATGATTTTGTTATCTCTATTTCTTTGACTATATCTACGTGGAATTATAAAATTTTTATTGCAAGTGTCATCCTAGAGAGCATGCTAGATAATATATTTTTTTTTCCACCAGTTAAATTGCTTTGAATTCTTATTGTTATTTAGTCGCTATTTATTTTATAGTTTAAATATATTTATTTAATTATTTATTATTTAAAATTTAATTATGTAACTAATTTAGATTCACATTTATATAATATGTCAAATGAGGAAGTGCTCCCTATAGTTCTTCTTATTCTTAAAATTGAAATTCGAGATCACTAATTAAAAATGAAGAAATCTCAATCATGTCATCACAGAATATAGTGTAATTCATTATACATTAACAAATCCAAATTGAGTTTATATGTCGGTTATTTTAATAATGTTTGTCCTAAAGATTTACGTCTATTTTATTAATTAATTAAATAAATAAAAATAATTAAGAAACAAGGCTAAAAGAGAAGTAACAACCACTTCAATAATTAATCAATTAGAAGAACAACAACCTTGACAAGACAACACAAATAATGATTTTTAGATAAATAATTGGAAAAAAAATTACGTAATATTTTGGTTGGTATGATATATAGTTGATGATATAATATTTTTTCATACTAACTACGTAGACAATCAACCAAATCAACTTGAGTTGTGATACTTATGATATATAGTTGATGATATAATATTTTTATTATTTTTATATTTTTAATAACCATTGTTAGATCATGATTTTCCCAAATTAAAGGGAGAAAATAATATAGAAAATGGAGTTATAAATAGGAGAAAAGAGTTTGATATTAGTTAGTATGTTTAAGATCCCTTATCATGTGCAATTTCCCAATAATTAATTGTTTGTTACATAATTGATAATACACATGCAATCGTTTTACACTCCATATTATATTTGATAAATAAATATTATAATTAATTTCATTGACTAATTTAAAGAGTTCTAATTAGCATGATTTAGTCTGTCATAATTAGAGTCAGATCTCTGATATTGATTTAATCTCTTCATGGTTAGATGATCATAATGATGTATATTATGACTGTGTTCATATAAAGATTTTAATGATAGCAAATTAATCATTGTGTAAGAAAATTGTTGGCTTTATTCTCCTTCCGCCTCAAATTATCAGTCATTTTCTTTACGAGAAATTTTTAAAAATAAATCATTTTACTTATATAATTGATGAACGTTGCACATGACACGATCAATTCAACTGAAAATTCAATATATGAAAAGCTAGAGGATTTTGTATCATTCATTCCGGTGTGATTGAATTCTGTTCAAGTCTTTGAGAAGGAAGCTTTAAATTAAACGCAATAAGAAGTCAATGATTCGTATGTATAACACATTTTTTCGAAAATTAAATACTCCTTGGATAAGTATATAGTTCCATGCACTAATATAACGACATAATTATAAGAGAGACTTTTATAGGTTAGATTTGACAATGAAACACTTCTAATTATACTCACATTTAATAAATAATTTTGCACGCACTATGAACTTAGCCGTAATTACATAAAATCATATCTAAGTAAGTTAAGAAACCACATTACTTAATAAAATTAAGGAGATAAACGAATCTAGACACTTAACATTAAAAGTAGTCTACTATTTCCCACGTGAACTCATCACTTGCTATTCCTCTAAGGACTCTTTGTTTTTCGCTGCGTATTCAATATTTATTTTGAGTTCTGAAAAAAAAAAAGAGAATATAACGACATCCTCCAAAACAAATACGACTTCATGTTTTAACTTAGAGTATTACACTATATTAAAATGATTATAGCGATAATTATTTGTTAAGTTATCGTTAAATTATATATTTTTGGTGACAATTAATATTCTTTGTATATGTTCATAAACCTTTAGCGAAATTGATTCTAATGACACTTAATTAATATCGATAAAGACTTTAATATTCTTTATTAATATTAATATTTATTGTCGCTAATAGTTGTTTTTGTTGTAGCGCTGATGGTGTCAAATTGAACCAAACGTGATAATTTTATGTTGAGAATGGGACCATAAGTTAAAAAGGGGTTGACAAATTAAAAGTGGAGGCCCAATCGATATTGTTACATTCTTTTTGTTTATCTTGTGGTGAATAATTATATATATACACACCAACAAAATATGAAACTAACTGGAAAAGGGAAGGAAAGACAATATTTTTAACATTAACAATGAGAAAAAAGATAAAAGTTGATTCTTTTCCAATAAAATGTCTAAAGTAAATAAACTTTGTCCATTTCACTTATTTTATTCACATGGTGTTATAAGTTAGTGGTTGGAAAAATAATAATGGTGGGGAGAGAATATTGCAAGTGCTCCTCATTGATAGAATAATTAAGATCCGTAAAATAATTAGTCCATAAAAATATAATCTATGGAATTCGTTTAAGTTTTGATGGTTTAATGATCTACTCATTTGGTAAATATGGAACTCATTATTAGTTGTCCAATTCAACCTAAAATTTTGGTTAAATATATAATCAAGTAGATTCATAAACATTATTAGAAATTCTTTTTAATGTGATATTATTATACATTATTATAACAAAGAAAAAAAATGGGTTGAGTAAACAAATTATAAGAAAACAAACAAAACATCAAAATTATGTAAGAATTGGATATATTCGACTATGATAAAGTGTATATTTTGTCATCTTGATTCAACTTGTTTCAGACTAGATAATTTCTACGGGAGTTTACTAATATTCGTTTACTTATTAATTCGTTCTCTTAATTCAGTACAATCGTAACTCTATTTGACATCTTTTAAGTATAATCTCAAATTTTTTATATATTGATATATTATACATCACGAAAAACGGAGAAAATTAGCAATTATGTGCACATACATTACAACGTAGGCACATTTTTGATTTGGTACACTTTGTTGACATACCAACAAGACAAATAAAAAGTACTTTTAATTAACTAAAACACTAATTAATTAATCACTTGTTAACATGGCGACATACCTTTCTAATCTCCCCTTGATCACCACTAAGTGGATTATTTTCCGACAAAATAATGAAAGATTTAGCAAATTGATCATTAAAATAAGAATTATTAGCAGCAAATTTCTCAACAAATGGATAAGTTGTTGGATCAGACACTAATTGTTGGTCCACAATTAATAATCCTTTGTTGCTCATAATGTTTTTGTAGTACAAATTGTCCCACACCATTGGATTTACATGGTCATTTCTAGCATATTCAACTGCTTTCGGGTCGGGTTCTGCTGATGGACATCGGGTTTTCAAGTACTTTGCAAAGTCCGGGTCAAGAGTCGGGTCAACCGTTGGGTAGAGTCTATGGACTATGTTTACACAATGAACTCGTCCGACCGTGTGGGCCCCTGCATCATCAATCGATCACCATTATATCTCGAAAAGTCAAATAAGCCTCGACTTATACTAGTCAAATGATTCCGATTCCTCTGTTATCTCACTTTATGTGACAATTTTCGTTTTTCAAAATTTAGATTATGTAAAACTGTAATGTATTGACGTGAGGAAATGCTTTAATTTGTATAGTTTTTGAATATTTGAATTTTAGTTTTAGAATATTACGATGACATATATAATTCAATTGCTTCAAAGATTAGTCAGAGTGACTCTCGAGAAGGAAAAAGTGTCACATAAGTCCGACAAGGAAAAAATCGTAGAAGGGAGGGTGGTTTACCTAGTAGAGCAACAGTTCCTTGAGTATCAACACCAACGAAATTAAATCGAGAAAGAACTAAAGACATTGAATCATTGTGATTTGGAATGAAACTCTCAACTTCTGCTAAGTAACTATCTTTGCTGTCCCATCTGCCTGTCTTCATTTCAATTTGTGGCCCTCCTAACTATGTCAAATTAAACACGCAGAGTAAAATTAACTCGTAAAAATATGATTCGCTAACAATCTATTTTGATCGGTCAAAATTTAAATACTTTAAAAGTTAGGGTCAATAAATCTAATTCAGAGAAAACTTTTTTGAGGGTTTGAGATGTAATGTATTAATTTTTGGTTTTGGTTAGCGAACAAATTAAATTTGGTAAAAAGAGATAAAAAAAATTAGGCTATAACAAATTAATTGCTCATGTGGCAAGTGGGAGTCAAAATTTTAAAATCACCAATTTTCAAAGTCGTTTGATGTAATTTTCTAAATGACTCATTTATTGATTTAATTTATTTTGATCTGTTCGAATTCAATTTAAACCACCTAGTCACTCCTAATATGTATACCATGTATATATACTTACTAATATAAGAAAAAAAAATGAAGTTGAAGAGGGGAGGCTAAATACATTTAACTTACCATAACAATACCATCCCTAGCCGTAAGAGCGACAATATCAGCACAAGAGACAATATTTGGACATTCATTCTCAAGAGCCTCTTTGATAGTCTCAATATACTTGAAATTTCTCATCCCAAAGTTTCTTTGAGATGTCTTCTCTGATGTTTGTTCCTTTGTTTTATCCAACAATATTGATGCATCACATGACTTCAACAACAATATTCACCAATTAACATAATCGGAAAAAAATGTCACATTTCTATATTTGATAAACTGAGGTCATTTGGTCATTGGGATCGGGATGTGTATCTAGATATAAAGTTTAAACCTATTGGTATTATAATATTGAAATAATATCTATTTCATATTCGATGTGAAATTATAATCGTAAAATAACCTCATTCCAGATCAAATGAACCCCTTAATGACATGAGTTTAGCCATAAAAATGATATGACATGATATGTATAAAAATCACAAGTTCTTTAAGGTACTTTCGTTATATGTACTCAAGTTTCTTTTTTAAAAAAATTATCTTTTAAATTTCACGTTCAGTCAAACATAGTCGTACGAAATATATATTACCTTAACCATGCAATCATGAAATATATTTCTTATCCAAGAAACTGCAGTATTCCCATGTTTGTGGTACAACTTGTTGACTTGTTCTTTGATGATTTCTTCAGCTCTTGGACAACTCTCTGAGTAGTAATTTAACCTTAGATCACTTTTTGCTGTCATAAAATCAATAATTAGCACATATATATTGTTCATAATAATCACCACTAGAAAAAAAAAAAGAAAACAAAGTACTCACACAAAAACAGAAAAATATTGAAATATAAATTATGAAAATGAAGCTATAGCAAAATCTCGGATTATTTACATAATATCATGCCACTTTATATTCAAATGTAAGTAAATCAATTTAATAGCATTAATTGATAATCTGGAATAAATGGTAAGTAACCTGTTATTTTCTCCGTCCTAATTTATGTAAAGGGGTTCGAACTACGCAAGTCAAAACACTCAAGTTTGAAAAATAAAACTTACATAATATAAGTCAAGTCAACGTAAATAATAGACTAAAATATTTTCTACAAACCTTGAAAAATTATAGTAAAAATAAATAATTTAACTCCGATTCTGAAACAGTAACACCTTCACATAAATTAAAACAGAGAGCATATATATATATATATATACTGAGAATATAAATAATAACTCTGTTATACTATCGATGTATATAATTTAATATGCTTCCAAATTAAAGAACAAATAGATAAATATTAGGGGAGAAGTACCATAATGAATGTGGAGGAGTAATACTAAAAATAGAGTGATGAATGTTGATGAGGGACCAAAATGTTGGGTTTTTGTGGCCATATCTCTTGTCTTGTAATTTTCTTCTTAATATCCAATACTCAAAATGTCAAATCCTTATATAGTAAAATTAAAGTTTATGTTAGTGTAATAATGTAAGTGGAAGAAGGATAAAAATGCAAGCATAGTTCCACTAGGCCACTATATTTGACCATTAATTTTGCTACACATATTCACCCACGCATGAATTTCTCCCACTAAAGGCAACCACTCTCCGTTATATACCTTGACAACGTAAATATTACACATTTAATTCATATTAAATGAACTGTAAATTTTTATTATAATTCAAAGTAAATGAATTGTTCAAAATTTTAAATTTTTTTTATCATATTTAAAATAATCAAGTAGATATAGTACAAAGTATATATTATTAATGTTTTAAAATATTTTTCTTGAGAAGTGTGCCGTAACCAAGCATGAGCATTATTTTTCGATCTATAAGAGACCAAAAGAACATTGATTATAAATGGAATAATATGTTTGACATTTTTGTATGGCTTTGCCACCCCTTTGTTGGTGATACAAACAATAACCACAATTTAGTGGGAAATTGCATAGTGTGTGGGGTGGGGGGATATTGTTGTTAAATATTGAAAATCATAGAAATTTATGTAATTTGATGCACAATTGTGGAGTTTGAAATTTTTACGAAGGAAATTTAAAATTTATAGAAGTAGACAAGTGAACTAGCTGAAAAGTCGAGATTTTCACTCTGGAAATTCAAAATTTATAGAAGTAAACAAGCAAGCAAACTAGCTGAAAGTGATTTGACATTTACTATATATATATATATATATATATATATATATATATATATACACAAAATATTTTAATCATATATAAATAATATAATATTTCATCGAAAGAGATTCCACAAGGTGCATGCCTATGACCCTATCTTTAAGAATATTTCACCTGATTTAGATATATTTCCCAATATTCAACATGCTTATTTAGTATAAAATTAAGATTCGAAATCTAAGAAAGATTTTAGATTAATAGAAAATTTGAAAAAAAAAAATAAAAAGAGGAAGAAATTTCACTCCATTCTAATCCAATCTATATTTTTCACTTCATCCTCCTTAGTGACATTCCACGGAAATTTTCTACCAACATTTTAAAACAAGAGTTGAGAATAGTAAATAAATTACCATAAAGACAATTGATTCCACCAAATTAATTTTTTGAATAATGGCATCAGTTATGTTTGATTTTTTTTTAAAAAAAAGTAATGGCAGTTATGTTGTCTTTTAAGGATAATAAAAATGTCATTAATTCTTTTTTTTTTTGGTTTTCCGCTCAGTGTTTGGAGTCCACATTAGAGCTTCAACTAAATTCGAACCACGCACTGCAAGGTCCATTTGGGGGTGACGCTCCCAAACAAACTCGAAACCTTTGATTAAGGGTGAAACACTTCCACCAATGCACCACAACCCTGGTTCATTAATTCTTTTGAGTAAAGTTAATCTAAGAGAAATTTCTAATCATCCTTTATTCTTTTTTAGATAATATTTTTCTAACAAACATTAACAAAATTATGTGAACCATAATAATAAGCTATGGTTTATATGACTTTTAGTACCAAGCATGCACTTACCCCACTATTACCTTTTTTCTTTTAGATGGTTTAATCCTCAAGTTAGCAGCATTATGACTGCTAATTAGTGGAGTAAATCAACTAAATAATCAACAAAGCATGTTGCGCTGAAAAACTTTTTTATATATCCACGATAATTAATCATGTAATGTCCACAACAAATTATACAACTAGTCCTTTTTATATATATCAAAACAAATTATACAACTTCATTTTTTTTATATGTATATGAATAACGAAATATACATATTTATGTTCATTCTGGAGTGCAATTACGCAAACTATAGCTATAGCATACAATTAGATTTTTAATGTTTGCTATATGTGATAGTTACTCTATTTACAATACAATCTTCACTAATATGGCTAAATGTCAATATCTTTTTTTTTATTTGTTTATTTTCGATTGAATTTGCACCGAATAACCTAATTAAAATGCTCTCTACTGAAATGTTCGAATTCAAAACCTCTAATAAAAAACAAGAGAAATTCCAATAATCTCTGTTTGATTGGTGAAAAGAATTTAAGTTCTTGAAAATAATTACGAGTTGATAACGCGAGATACTCTGTACAGAAAATCAAGATTCTTGCCTAACCACAGTTGCAACTGTTTTAGCCCAATATCTCAAATGTTTCTTCATATCAGAAGGTGCTGAAATTCTTGGTATTCTCATATTCAACAATGGTGAATTAGGCCTTTTAATAAGCCATGCCTCCGATAAATAAGGTCGCACAATTTCCCTTTTATCCTCTTCCTCTGCTACAATTGCTTTTGTATCTTCACATTCGCATATCACTATTTCAAGTCTCTGTAATCCAGGAATTACATTTATCATTCTCTTGCTTATATGTTCTTTGCGGAATATGAATCCTAAATCCATGAAACCCCGTAATTCTTCGAGCTCGAGATCTCCAAAACTCTTGTAATTACTCATTGTTTTCTTCAATACTCTGTTTCCTGAATGTCTTTTAGGTGATGATGAATCAGACATGTTTTCTGTTGCTCTTTCGTGTTCACAAACATCCTTCAATGACAAACAATGCAATCTTCATTCAAACGACAATTTAAGTTTTATGCACTGACAGTAACAAAGAGTAAAATTGATATATTATAACTCTGACTTGATATGAAAAAAAGAAAACAAGTACATCCTTAACGGACTTTATTTATTAGATGAATAAATAATTCGGCACTTTCTATTAGTTAGACTATATAAGTAAATAGTTGAAATGTACGATAAGAATCGGAAAAATTTAATTGATTGACTATTGAGTGCAAGCGCGTTAGTTTGTTACCTGTAGAAGAGTGTTTTCTGATTCAACTGATGCTAGAGAGTCTTGAATAGGCAGGGGATTTTCAGGAATTGAAATTGATGGGGTTTTTGAAAAGAGAATAATTTGATGGAACCATAATTGATCCATTATACCTAGCAAAACTATACTATATTTTTCTGCCATGGCAATAAGAATGAATGGAGTTAGAGGAATTAATGTGAATTTGAAGGGGGCAGGGAAGGCATCTTTTATTGGAATAAACTTAGAAAGATTTTAAATTTTATGTCAAATTAAGTGGCGTTACGAATAAAAATGATGTGGTTATATTGAATAGAAAAGACAATTGTCAATATGATTCAAAACTGTGTGGGGTTTATTTGACAGTGGCAGATGTGGTCATGAGTAATGCTGTATACTTTTTCCACATGTTACACAGTGACAAATGACAAGTTACCCCATATATACTTGTGCATATATTGGTCGAAGACCTGCTCATGTATTTGTCGGAGTAGGTAACAGTCTCGCATTGATTATAGAATGGATTAATGATCTCGTTAAGTGAATTTGGGCAATTTTTTTCTTATAAACTAGTTTTTAGAGTCGGGTTAAACATAAATTTATATTTATATGGTATTAAAGTCACGTTCATCCCAATATATTAGTCACTGATGTTGGGCCTTATAAGTGTTTACGCTCCAATTATGGTCTGGACATGCTGGCGAGTGTTAAAGAGATCCCACATAAATAAAGAGATGAGAATTTAATCTCCTTACATGAACTTATGAGCTAATTTTTGAGGTTGAGTTAAGTCAGTACTCAGCGTGTTAATTGATTCGTACTCTTGTTAGAATTTATGGCTCCGTGCGCTAATTCACGAGCTTCGAAATTTGGCGTTCCGACTATAACATGGTCGAATATAATTAATATTCCAATATTTTTATTCAAATATGTAATTACTTATTTATAAACTAAGATTTCACACTTAAAAAACTACTAGTGCCCTTTTAGCATCTAATGGTTAAAAGCTATACTTAAAACTCAAAGAGTTACCTATAGTTAGAATTTGAACTCGAAAATTTGAACTCGAAATCTTTAAATAACAGTGAGAGTTTCAATCATGTCACCACACTCATGGTTGGTGTAAAGGCAGAAATCTTGATATTACATGGAATTTTTTTGTTGATATGCATTATAAAATTTTATATTAGAAAAAATTGCTTCATTTTCTATGGTTCATCAACATTTACAACACATTAGTTGTATGGAGAAAAAAACATGCCAAAATAACAATTGACTACCAGAAAACAAAGTTAAACAAACAAACATTCCACAACTGGTTCAAATGGTCCCTTCTTAAGTAATTTAATGTAGACAACCATAGAAATTATAAAAAAAAAGACAAATTTGGAGCAAATACAGACAATTTGAATAAAGAACTTACCATAAAAAAAAAAGTAATTATAAACCACATAAGAGAGGCTGCCAACTGGAAAGGAATATAAAATAGAAAAGAAAATTGGAAAGAAGAGTAATCCCTGATTGTAATTTACGTGACATAATTTAACTTGACACAAAATTTAAGAAAGCAAAAAGAGAATATTTTTTAAACTTGTGATCTTAAACTAACCTTAGATATTTTTGTGGCTATACATCATTTCATAAAGAGTAAAAAAGAAAAAAAATTCTAAAGATGGGTTATCTCTAATTGTAAAAATGTACTAACATTCTTTCTAGGACAGACAATACAAGAAAAAATATCACGTAAATTGAGACAGAAAAAGTATATGATAAGCTCAGAATATAGAATGCTCAAAATCAGATTATTATTTTTTTCTTCTTATGTTTTTAAAGTGTTAATAACACTTTTGGTCTCTTAATAATTATTTTAGTTCTTATGATATAAGTTCATTAATTTTCAATATTTTTCACAGGCCTCAATTTTCATAAAAGGGCATTTGGTCTAGTGGTATGATTCTCGCTTAGGGTGCGAGAGGTCCCGAGTTCAATTCTCGGAATGCCCCTTAACTTTTTTTAATTCAAATATGAATACAATAATAACACACCTCGTGAAATTCCACGAGTTGATAGAATGTATACAAACCTGATCTCGAGTTCAATTCTCGGAATACCCCTAATTTTTTTTTTAGTTCTAATATGAACACAACAACACACCTCATGAAATACCACGAATTGATAGAATGTACACAAACCTGGTCTCGAGTTCAAATCTCGGAATGCCCCCAATCTTTTTTTAGTTCAAATATGAATACAACAACAACACACCCAGTGAAATCCGACAAGTTGATAAAATATACACAAACCTGGTCCCGAGTTCAATTCTTGGAATGCCCCCAACTTTTGTTAGTTCAAATATGAATACAACAAAAACACACCCAGTGAAATCCTACAAGTTGATACTACCTCACGCTCGTGGAGGTAGAAAGCCTATTTCCGGAAGACGTTCTAATATGACTGTCCAAAATATTTCTTCAACTATGTGATTTTCTCAGTCTAATGACTATATCATCAAAATATAGGACCAGATGAGCTACAACAATAGAGAACTCTGTGGTCACAATTGTCCAGTTTTTTTGATTAAAGTAAAAAGTAAATTTCACTGGATGCAAATAGATTACAAAAACAATAGCTCCTGTACAATTTCAAATGACTCCTATACAAAATTAAAGGATCTTACAAAATCCAAGCGAGAATCGATACTATTTACAGCAGATAGTCTGCTCCAAGCAAAACAAATCCTTCAACAAATGGACTGGAGTTGGAATAGCATTGGTCTCTTTCTTTCCAAATGCAACACATGATCACTGCAGGATCCATTTTCCAGAGGTTGATGATGAACTTTCAACTGTCCGTTTTGCTCGAGCTTCTTTTCAGTACCACAACAATCCAGTTTTACTAAGAAGCCCTGGAGAGTATCATTTGTAACAACATTTTTGATTTACACAAGTTGCAGTTTGTGATTGTGATTCCGAAAGAAAACTAGTCATATGATGATTTGTTTGCTTCAGGAGGAGGATTACTATTTGGTAACACCATTCAGTCCTCGATTATCATTGTCTAAATACTCTGACTTGATCCAAAATATGCAGCAAGTCTTGTAAAGCTCTGGAATTACCAAAATTGTTGGTACAACGAACTGCCACAACATCACACGGGGTTGATCATCAAACTTGGACACTGGTTTCAATGTTCTGCAAGAATATCAATAAGTTTTCCAGACGACTAATGGTCTTTGACCTAGGAACCAAGTCAAGTATGACACAGTGGAGACGAACTTCCTTGTTCGGATATTACTAAAGGATTACAATAATCTAGAGTACATGATTCAAATAGAGCCCCCTCCAGTATCCAACTTTTCATACGAGGGAATCAAGAGGTTTAATTGGGAAATAGTAACATAGAAAGTAAGTTCTCCACGAGTAACCTAATGAATTAGTGATTCAAATAGAAATTCACTCCCTTCAGTAAGAAAGTTGAACGATGGATTAAATGCTTCAGATCAAATTCAGATCTTTTCTTGGATGCTCACTGCATCTGTACACAACAATTGACATTAATTGGGAAAAAAACTGCAAAAATATGTCACCTGGCAATGAAAAATATTAGGCAGTTGTGTATAAAATGGTAGTTGTTTGATACGCTTAATAAGAGCAATTGCATCAGCTTTGGTACATACATTATTGGGATAAATAAGACACAAGTACCCACTCAAATTTGAGCGACATACCTAAACTTAATTAGAATCCTATCACCCTCTAAACTATTTTGTAATGAAATAAATGTCACCCTAGATGCTGATGTGGGATAAATAACCAAATGAGTATCCTCTGCATGTAATACAAGCGTCACATTCTTTCTTCTTTTTTTAATGACAAGGAAACCCGCAGGGTGAACTCAGGGTAAAGCTCTCGCTCCTATGCAATAGCTTGCAATTCATACAAGAGAGGTAATCCGCACTAGGCAAGCCTGATGCGACAAGCTCGACCCAAAAGGCAAATCCCTTGCTTTCGCTGCCAAGGGGTTTCGAATTTGAGACCTCCGACATGGAAGTCACATTCTTTTTAAGCATTAAATCATTTTTTTTACTATTAAAATCCTTTTTTCATTAATTGCTGACATTACTGGTTCAGTAGTTCCACAACCAGACACTTTGAATCGTTTTTGTGGTTCTTTTCCACCTCAACTTGAATCGTTCTTGTGGTGAGATCTGGTTTTTCTAAGGGAAGTAAAAATGGTGAGAACATGTGTTGACATGCTAGGATTTGTACTCCGATTGACGCATGACAATCAGAGAAAACGTCGGAGAATACAACCGGAGAAGACACCAGAGAATCGGAAAGGTCATCCTCATTCTCAGCTATGACTTCATTATCCTCAACCTCAGACTCATATTAATTCTCGCTAACATTCAAAGAATCCTTCCCAAAACCCAATTCTCTTAAACGCTTCTTCAGTAAGCATCGAAAAAAATTAGGAGTTACCATAGCAGAAGGCAGAAAATGACTGGAAGAAGACATGCCATGTCTGAGACAAACATGAAAATGGGATTTTTCGTTGGAGGAAGGAAGAGATAAAAGAGGGGTAGCATCGGGTCTTTGAAGAAAATTCGGGTGAAGAATTATTTTGGACAAGGGTGGAAGGTTTATAGCTTATGAATGCTACGCCAGAGAAGACAACAATGGTTAGCAAGCAGTCAACATCAATTCTAATACATCCCTTCTATTTAGAAGATGGAGGAGTCTATTTAACAAGACTTAACTAATTAAGTAATCTCCAATTTAAAAAATGACATTTCTACCTGTTAATTATTTTTAAAATTATTTTAGTAATCTTCAATTGTCTTCAAGAGAGTGTGCACCACGTGAGCGTTTATGGTGTATTTATTCCATTTTAAATTAGTTGGGGGTGATAGTACCCTAGTTAAGTTCAGGTGTTTGGCTGGAATTACGAGTATAGTTCGGAGTGGTACTTGTGCCTTATCCCTAAATTATTTGAAAAACTATATGATAAGATTGAGGCTAACTCATACTCAGAAATGGTCGAGTCCAAAAATTAACTTACAAATAAGTATTTTGATGAAAGCATCGATCTGCCAAGGACAAAAAAACAAAAGCTAAAAAAAGCAACTTAACAAAACAAAAATATGAATTGATAAAATGCATCTATGTTTATGATCAGTGATTCAGATGAATATCAATCACAATGCAATATAACACTTACGTAATTTTGTGAGGAGAAGGCAATGAAAATAAATAAGCATTTTTTTCCTTTTCTTTTTTTCTGAAAAGATCCAAACATGTACAAATCTTGAAATTCATCGCTGGAGATACAGTTCAACTCATAGCAATGAAATAAAAGTAGGAGGAAAATACCTCTTATCTATGTTTGTTAAACCCCGTACTTCCCTAGTTTTGCCAACAAAGATTTCTTCTACCCTCCTGCATGATCTCAAACGCAAGTTTATATCTTTCTAAAGATGCTGTTCCTGCCTCAATGTAATTCTTTGCTTCTTCTCTTAAGCTCCACGACATCAATGCCTTATGATCTTGAGAAGCACCCCCTGAATCGACATCACGTAGTATACCATATTTTGCATCCTTTGTCCAACGATGTAGGATATAGCGAGATGGAAGCTCCCTTATGTTCATTATCTGAAAAACTTTCAAGGCATGTCTACACAGCACACCTTCAAACTCAAACATTTTACAACTGCAACTGATGTTAAGATTGGAGGCATTGAAGGCAACTGTATGCCTCTCATCCCCATTTTCACACTTCTGCACCAGATACCTACTAATGGCACCTTCAACATTTATCTTAATTCCAACATAACTATAGCACTCCAAAAGCTCTTTCTGGAACACTTTGAACATGGAAATAGTGTAAAGCCTTCTACACTGGTCCTCTATAGGGTCCTTTGTGTGCAGAACTGCTTGCAAATTGAATGAGTTAAAATCCTCTTTTCTTTCCTCTTCACGACGTTGCTCAAGGGATTTTTCGTACCGTATAAGAAATTCACTAAGTGGTGCTTGAGATGTCAATAATGTGCCAAAATATGATTTCAAGCTTCCGTCCGTTGGAATGCCAGCGAAGAATGTGCCTTTAATGTATAATGGCACCCAACTCTTCCGCATCCTATACATATCCTTTAACCATGTGTTCTCTCTCAAATTATACTTGTTAATAAGCACATTCCATGCTGCTTCAAACTCATTAGCCGTTTGGCTCTGGAAAATGCAAGTTTCATATTCATACTTAAATTCAGGATTCATCGAGAGCAATGCACCAATGTTTTCCTGCTCCTTAGCCACAACTTGCCATGCAGAAAACCGATGATGTGTTCCGGGGAAAACTTGAGCAATTGAATGTTGAATGACCCAGTCTTGATCAGCAACTATAGAGATAGGACGACGCCCTGACATTGCCCGAAGCCAAGCTTGGAACAACCAAGTAAAGGACTCTTCAGACTCTTCAGCAATTAAGGCACAGCCAAGCAGCACTGGTTGCCTGTGGTGATTAACCCCAATGAATGAAGCAAGTGGCACTGAGTAACTACCCCTTCTATAGGTTGTGTCAAAAACAATTGCATCCCCAAACTGAGTGCAAGAGAATCTAGACCGAGAGTCAGCCCATAATACACTCATGGCTCTACCCTTATGCATTTCCACTGCATAGAAAAATCCCATATCGTCTGCTTGTCGAGCCTGAAAATAGTCAAAAAGCTCATTATACCAATCACTTCCAATTTTACTCTCCCTGGATCTTGTAACAAGGCTAAACCCTCCATTTGATTCAACTAAATCCATATTCTCCAACCCATGGCTTAATTCTTCTTTGAATCCTTTTGATGACACTCTCTCACTAGCATCAATGGGAGCTCCAAGTTCATGGTTATGTTCGTTTTGAAAACGATCAACCAACCACCTTCCTGATTCTTGTCTCTGTATCCTCATGAAAGCTCCACACCCCACTCTCGACGGATGCTGATGCCCTTCTTTAGAGCAAACAAATCTCCGCGATGTAATCGACCCATCATTCTTCGAACGAAACAGCTGACCTATCCTAACTTTAAACCCAGTATTAGCAGCATGAGTATGATAAAACTCATATGCTTCAGCAGCAGAAACAAATTCTAACCCCTTATACGGTTCACTTCTAGTTTCTCCATTAATTTTCTCCCTTTTAAGACGCTTAAAATCGAGAATCCCAGATGGGCCATCCTCATCAAGTGATCTAAGTCCAGTCCTAGTTGATACAACAATAGAAGCTGATTTTGATTTCGGGGTTGGGGTTGGGGTAACAATTTTTCTTTGAATTCGAGATGGGCAAATCTCACCTGGATGTTCAAGGTCATGATTGTGTTCCTTCTTAATATTAGCGAGAACCCATTTGCCAGAATCAAGCCTTTGCACTCTTATGAAAGCTGGACATCCCGTTCTTGAAGTAGTCTGAAACCCCTCTTTGGAACAAACGAATCTCCGGGAAACAACAGACCCATCAATTCGAGAACGATAGAGCTGACCAATTCGAATCCTAAATCCAATTTTCGTTGCATAGAGATTGTAAAACTCTTGTGCATCTTCGGCTGAATCGAACTCTAACCCGACATTTGGTTCAAGCCTTGACTCTCCTTCTTCATCAACATCCCGATGGTGGACATTATTCTTCACAATAGTAGCTATAGCTAATCCTCCTACTGGTTTTGCTCTAACAGTCATCGTATTAACTATCTCTTCTCTACTCATATCAATATCTATTGCATATCAATTTCACGGTCGACGGCCGGCGGCGGCGGCAGAAAGATTTGGACTTTGGATAGAGGGGTTTTTTGTCCTCTGAAAAATGGTGTCGCAATCGGTTCACTTTGTCTTCTATGTGCTTTTTTTTTTCACACTCCATGCTGGTCTTTTAATATT